>NC_024317.1:7826196-7827534 GCF_000523025.1 Cynoglossus semilaevis | reverse complement strand
TCACTGCACTCATAATGGTAGAAACTGAGCAAGTGGAGTGGAGGGCAGGACACTGACCCAAAGTTAGTGGACAAGGCATATCCAATTTCTGTTGTGTTACTGTTATACCTCAAGGTTTCCTATGCACATGTTCTGCGTAATACTCAGGTCCTGGTGATTGGGTGGGCCATTAGAAGGACATGAGGCCAGTGAAACTCTACCTGATTCCTACTTCCTCCTGCTGTGACTGCTGTCACTGCTGCTGCTACTGCGGCCTGTGAGTCAAAAGGTTTGCCCACGCCTGCCTTACACCAACAATGAACATTACTAATGCTGAATATGCTTAATCCTTATCTTAACCCTAACCATGATTCTAATCCCAACTCAAACAAAATTTAAATCTCAAAATATCCTTTATGTAATAGTGATCAGAAAAGTGTCCCCACATGGACAAAGGGTCCTTTCCAGAAAAGTCCCCACAGTATAGCTGTATAGGCACACAAACACACTCAGCACTGCAGCAGACTGTGTCCCTGCACTCTGACACCTCTCTTCCTCCGTATTCTCACTTCAGAGGGCAGGGCCACAGCACGGTAATCTTCTCAAACCCACGACACCCTTTTGACTGCTCCACCCTGACCCCACCTTGTGTTTGCTTTGGCACTCGGCAGGACATCCGTCACGACACCTGCCGCTGCTGCTCGTAGTCCGCCTCCACCCACAACCCCTAAGAATGCAGAAGGGTGAGCCACGTGTCCTCACCACCCTCTAAATAGGTGACAATTCTACTGTCCTCGCTGTTCTGGATTAGGCACCGGCACAGGCCACCCTTCGTGCCCCTGATGCCATCACGATAGATTGGTGGGGGCATTAAAGGGTGAAACCGGTGTGTGCTGCTTTTTCTTAGCTGCCCCCATGACCCCCACACCTGTCAAAAACATTTTTCTAAGTGTCCCTGCAAGGTGGCTCAGTGGTTACTGAGAGAACAAACTAAGTGGGTGGTTGGTCGAAGGTGAACTATATTAGGTTTCGTCTTAGTATTCATAGGATTTAACAAACTTTTTTTTTTCTAAATATAGGGGTTTTCTTGTATTGAACAGCGATAACTTATCTCACCCTTGAATGAAATGACAGAACTGTTTTTCACTGTACTGTTAGACATAATGCGATATTTTCCATATTTTCCATATACATGCAGGAACCCATTTTTAAAGTCACTGCTGCCTTTGTCCATTACCTGTAACTGACCCAGATCAAGTCTTGAACTCAACACACAGACCAGTCAAAATGACGGGCACCTCCTGACACCTAGATCAAGGACTCTTTGTCCCGGTTCCCATATGTGAGATTGAGGGAAGT
>NC_024317.1:7810065-7826096 GCF_000523025.1 Cynoglossus semilaevis | reverse complement strand
GTTCCCATATGTGAGATTGAGGGAAGTGTATCTGCATTGGCTACAACTAGGCCAGACTGAAAGTTTCTTTTGTCCTGATGAGTCTGTAATGGAATGATAGCATCGTGCACAGCTGCCTCCTATAGGTCTGCTGACTGTTAGAGACTCACTTTAGACGGCTGATACTCTTAACCTTTAGATGTCCAAAAAACAAATATAGTCATAGTTATAGCTGAAAACTAAATGGTGAGTCTTTAGCTGAGCTTGCTTGAAAAGATTTACCCAATCTCAATACCCAGCCCTGTTACCAGGTGACCTGCCTATTTAGGAACTTCACAGAATGTTTCCTGTTTGACTTTTTGGTTCCAACTATGGGGCGTGCGTTGGTGTCATCATTGGCAAATGTACCAACGTTTCCAGAATGGGGATGGTTAAATATGAAGTTATGAAGGAAATGTTCTCTCCGTCTCTATCTGAACATTCGTTCCCTTACTTTGGCCAACATGTGCAGTGTCGTAAAAATGTGTTTCCCCGAAAGAAGAAATGTATTTAAAGTAAGCACCTGAGTACAAACCTGAGCAAAAAGTGTTTAGTCTAACAGTGACAGAACATAACAGGCGTTCACACTACTAACACAACTAGGAAAAAAAGTTTTTTTGTTTTTTTTAAATGTAGCCAAAAAAACACAAAAGCCTTGGATTACCCCAGAATCAGACCTCCCATGAGCTGATAATGCCCACCCCTGTGGCCCCCCCAACAGGCTGACAGCTTACATCGTACCCTAACTCTTTCACTGTGTGAGAAGATTGCTGTCGAAGCAACCACCAATGAAAGAGACCTTTTTTTTTCTTCCCATGCTTGGCCATCTGACAATCCAATCTAGCAGGCCAGCAGTAACATAATATCTTCTTCTGATAGGGGCTCCCTCTGTCTCACACTTTCTTTACCTCACCCTTTTCTGTCTTCTCCTTGTTATTGTGGTGGAGGCTTTTGCAGAGAGGGGTGAAGGTTGGCAGGGCAGGTGTCTTATTTTCATTAGAATTGCAAATAGGAGTGAGTGGATGCCGGATCAGATAAGATGGAGAGAGGCAGGAACAATGGTGTCAGAGAAGATGAGAATAAGTGTAGACGGGGAGGAACACAGAGGTTGGCATGTTTGGATTCGACTGTGCTGCGTTGGATCCCCGTAGGATACAGCCACGGCACATTCAACCCTCCACCACACCCGAGGGAAGGGACACCTTACCTCACTCATCCTTCCTTCCTTCCTTCCTTCCTCATTAGGCCACTGGAGACAACAGGAAGCGGCGAGCTAAGATAGTGTTCTTGACAAGTCAGCAATGTTAGCAAAGATTTAATCAACCTTTCATAATTGAAGAGAACTAATCAATTATTCATTAGATGTTGGTCCTGATCAGTTCTGCTCAGTTCTAGTCTCAGCTGATTGCAGTTTAACATCATATTTCAGAATGTTAATCCCAATAATAATATTACCTCACAGCTCTGCCCCGACTTTCTCTGGCTTGAAATCATCCATCCGCAAGCTGAGGATTGTTTGGTATGATGAACGGAGCTGGGACCAAAGGGTAACAAATGATTAGTGCATTTGCCTTAAAGCAAAAAGATCAGCGATTAGATCCTGCGTGAGACCTGATGTTTGTCTGTGCAAGTGTGTGTGGAGTTTTCCTTTCATAATCCACAAAACAGAGATGTGATAAAATATGTATATGTATATGTATATGTATATGTATATGTATATGTATATGTATATGTATATATAGGACAGTGCAGTTAGATCTTGAGACACAATTAAATATAATAACTGGACCTGGATTTTTTATTTTATCTCAACCTTAAGTTCACATAGTGAAACCTTGTAGTCCCCACAGTCAGCAGTCAACCCTCGGGGGGTGAAGTGTTGAAAATCTTCAACTCCACTGGGCTTGTTGCCGTGGTGAAGGCTTGCAGCGACAAGGTTGGCTGGCTGCTGCACTCCCAACATGCACCTGGGTGTGTTTGTGTAAGGACAGGACAGGCTGGAACGAAGGAGCAGCTATGTCAATAACGTCAAAATGGGAAAAACAAACATTTTTGTGAAGTGTTGTTTCAGTTATTTTTTCCCGTGTAACGCATTCCCTTCGTAAATTTCCTACCAGAATGAGGGTTACACAGGCCAAACAAAGCCATCCAGCTTCAGGTTATTCAGTATTTTCCCCCTCTGTGTTCCCCATTTCCTATAAAGATGACCTCCTCTGGCTTTGCTGTGCATCAACATTATTGTTATGACATATGGGAGTTGATGATGAGCAAGTCAGTTCCCCTCCCCGCCTCATGGAGCATTGCTGGCCTGTGTGGGCGAGCTGGCCCGGGGTTAGACTCTGCTTTGTCCTGGATCAAGTTTACAGTTGTGCTTGGTTCATTAAAGTGGATTCCCCCTCACAGATGAACATGGCTGTGCAGCACCTGGTCCTGCCCTGCTCCCAGTGGACTCTGTGTTCTCACGACACTGTGCCGCTCGGCACCACCTGTTGGCCGTACTACATGCAGCAGATGTTCCCATAACATTCCAACCAGCAAAGCATGACTATTGATTTGGACGAAATCCCTGACACAGTTCATCATGCTGTTGCTTTGAGCTGTGAAAAGGGTTCTGTTCGTACACATGTGCACCTTGCACTAGGAAAAAGTGTTCGGACTCAGAATCATCGCTGATTTGACCATTTGCATTGGCAGCACATTTTATTTTCATCAATAACCATCATTTTTTAGAGCCTTCTCACGTCCACAGTTTTATAAAAAATGTGAGTGATTATACCAACTGTAGAACCAACTCTTCTACAATTTTAATGCAAAGCTGCAGTGTTGTTATACAAGATGAGACGGTTGAGACTGACAAGGTAGACGCAGAGCAAATAATGCAGATCATCAGTGGCAGCAATCATGTTTTTGTCGTCACTGACTAATGAAGTTTGTTGTGTTTCTTCTCTGTTTAACCAGAGATCATTTGAAAACAGAAGAGGTTGTCGGAGAAAGTCACCCAGGAGGTTGAAGTAAAAAAAAGAAAGAACATGTTTGTGTTGTAATCCAAGTTAATAAGATCATTAGCCCCAGGTGAAGATTCACATTTGTTAATACATGTAATCACCCAAACAGTGCAATTACCAACCTGAATAAACTGCTATTAGTTTCTTCTCCACCCCTCCTCTCTGCAAGATTCAAGATGGGGGTTTTTTTGTTGTTTTTGCACAAAACCAAACAGGTCAGACATAGGAATTCTTGTGCGTGGTTCAAGATAAGTCTATATATATATATATGTATAATAAATATATATGTATATATATATATATATATATAATTAAGTCAAATTATCTGCAGAAATAAATAATAGTTTTCTGACTTTTCTGAAAGTGGATAATCTTTCACTTCACACATGATGATCCCTTACAAGACCACGCCCCAGTGGTTGGGAATCACCGGTGTCTACAGCACAGTTTACAGTAGAACCGTCTAGGCCTGAGTTGTTGTAATTTTGTGTTGGAAATATTTTTACATGAGTGTAAAACTACTGCTGCAGACTAAGATTGATTTAGTGTTTTATTTCAAATATAAATGTTATGGCATTCATTGTGTTAGGGTGAAAACACATCTTGAATTTTCAGATCAATGCGTGTGCTCCTGCCTGTCGCTGTGCTCATATCAAATAGATGGAGAATGGCTGATACAGGAGACACGGACCATAGAGCAGATTTGCTGACAGGTGGAGTGTCCAAAACGGAGCAGATCTGACAGCCTAACAAGCAGCTGACTTGTGGAACAAAGTCGCCGTCATCTCCTCGCATGCATCAAAAATGTAGAAGGGAGGAAAGCGAGGGAAATACAAGGAGAGTGGACGACAGAATGAGTGAAAAGAGTAAAGAGGGCATGTGACAGAGCTGTGACACGGTGAGAGGGTGAGTGAGTGACAGAACCAAAGCACAGGAATAAGAGAGTAGGTGCTGAGGCGTAGGTGGACAGAAAGACAGAAAGAAAATCCTGATAAAGTGGTTAGAATGGTGGAAAGCCGTCTTGAACACACACACACACACACACACACACCTTCTTGCCATTATCGTCATTGGCCCAGGTTCTTTCATAGGAGAGCCTTTGCAGCTGCAGCCTCTAAAGTACTAACAGACAATCACGACCTCCGGTTGCCTTAGCGATACGTTGCTTTCCTGAAAACCATGCAACTTGGGACGTTGTTCAGTAACGCTAACGAAGCCAAGGAAAGCCTGGACAATAGATCTTTGGCCATGGCTTCCTTTATCAGACTGTTTTTCCCCAAAATGACGCAGTCTCTCTCTCTCTCTCTCTCTCTCTCTCTCTCTCTCTCTTCTCTGTCAACGGCTTCAAACGTCCCACTTACAAAAACATCATTGAAGTCTCTTCAATTCAGGGGTCTACGGGCTCCACCGAGGGGCCAAGTGCTCCTCAAACTCCTTCCCTTGTTATTGTGCTTGATTTTTTTTTTTTTTTTTTTTTTTTTTTGTGAGGCATGAGAATTTTCTGGCGTGTGTGTGTGTGTGTGTGTGTTTGTCAGACATCCTGCAGACTGACACTGTGTGAATGTGTGTTTGTGAGCAAGTGTGAGTTTGTGTGTGTGTGTGTGTGTTTGTGTCCTCTGCATACAGACCCCATCTGTTTTGGTGGCCGGACACAGTCTGGGAAAGTGTGTGCAGGCGAAGAATTCACACACAGCACAAAGGTCCAATTATTAGCCCCCACTCGGAGATGGAGAAGGGAGGGCCAACGAGGGGATAATAGGGGCTTGTCCATCTCAGAAGGGGGTATGATGGTTTCCTTGTGTCTCACCTCACCCTCCTCCTCCTCCTCCTCTCTCCTCCTTTGCCCAAGCACAAACAAATATGTGTCAATGAGTACAGAGCGTGCAGGAAATTCCCCAGGAGAGAGGCCCTCTACTTTAACATTTTGTGATGTGAATCAATAGCCCTTGAAAAGGAGGTAGCTCAGAAAAGAAGACTGAATAGAACATTAGTAGTAAGAAAACATAACCCTCACCCCGAGAAAAATATGAATTATTTAATAACATATTGTATATATTTTATGTTGTCGGAGAACTGCAACTACTACGAAACCCAAAATTACCAAGGTAAAAAGTTAAAAATGTTTGATGTTGGATTTGATGTAAAAACCAGGTTTAACAAAAGGTATCTGTAATATTTAAAAAACTGGTTTGGAGTTTGATACACCACTGTTGATAGGCAGATCTGAAGGAGAGACTTTTGAACTTTGATTGAAATCCATGCATTTTGAACCACGGTGTAAAGGTTGAAGAAGAACCACAACGTACAGAACAGGACTGGCAAAGTTTACAGAGAAATATTCGGTTCCTTGTACATTTACTGCGAAGTTGCCGACCGTGTAAAAAGCCATGACTCACTCAGATGAGACAAACCCAAAACTCTACGGCCATTTGGAAAAAAGAAATAAGAGACAATTTCAACCCCAAAATCACTGTCTGTGAAGTAAAGTACTTCAAGAAAACTCTCACCTGTGGAGTGAAGTCTAGACCAGGGTCAATGCCAAAAGGCCATTAATTCTGAAAGGGTTTGAGAGATTTGTCAAAGAAGAATGAACTGGTATTTGACTGGAACTCGATGAAAACGTTTCAACACAATTGCAGCCTGATCTTCAATGAAAAAAATGTCTCCATCGGTGTAAAAACTCGGCAACTAGTTTGCATGGGAACTTGTTGGCGAGTAGTGGCGCTTTGGCCCAGAGGCCTCTCTGTCATTGGTGTGGAACTCCAGGGTTGACCTCCTGGGTTAGACTGAATCCCAGTTAGGGCGGTTGGCGCCTTCTAGTGGACTCACCACCTGCAGGAAGGTTCATGAGGGGCTGGTAAGGTGCAGTGTGATTTGGGTAACAGATAAACGGACAAAGATGGATGGATGGATGGATGGATGGATGGATGCATGGATGGATGGACTTGTTGGCGAGTTTTAACGCTGTATGTCTGAATGATGGAATAAGACCTTATTAAATTTATTGGAGATGGCAAAATAAAAGCCATAGTCATTTAGACAGTTTTGCAGGAACATGTTGTATTGAAAAGTGTCTGAATGGACTAGTTAACTCCTAAGTTAATTAGTTTTCCTCCGACTAACTTAGTGAAAGACAATTTAATGAGTGTATTTGTCGTTCTTGGCATGATACGGACGACCATATGTCACTGCATGGGTGTGTGTGTGTACGGGTCACATGTACAAGGAATGTAATGCACAAATATACTCGCTCTGTGTGTGTGTGTGTGTGTGTGTGTGTGTGTGTGTGTGTTTGTATCTGACACTTAAGCATCAGCAGCTGGTGGACTGCTCTCACACACACCAGGTGCAACCTGTAGCTGCAGGCGCTGTGTCAGCACATACTGCAGAAACACGACACTGTGGCTGTAGAAAACGCACACAAACATTTACTGTATGTGCGTGCGTGCACAAGTGCACACTCGGCAACGCACACGTGTGTTCAAATATGAAAAAGCATAAATCACTGACGTTATCACGGTGTTCAGGTGGATTTTGATCAGAAGCCCTGAAGGTGAGAGAGAGAGGGAGAGAGAGAGAGCTTTGTGCCATATAGTGATTTTATGGCCGATGAGATCGGGACACACAAGTGCTAATGTCAAGGAGTAAAAGGCATTTGGTCGCCATCTGTTGCCACGACTTTGGTGTCAAACAGTTGACAGTCAGCTCATGCCACAGACGCACAACCTGGATAACCATTAGTCCACAAACAGGCGCCCTCCTATAGACAAATGGTTAAGGATGTCTATGGTCATGTCTGTGGTGAGATAACAACCACAGCGCTGTGACACACAGCTGTCTGTGTGAAATACAGGATAAATGGAAGGGAACTCAGCGGCAGGACAACATGTGCCTTTAAAGACAGGGCTCAGTTCATGTGTCACTGAGTAATGAACCATGTCAGGTAATGTGATGGGAGAATGACAGCAGGTCACTTCCTTCTTTGTCCAGGCTTACTTTATTGAATCTATTTCACACTTGGCTGTTTTTGTTAGATTTAGCAAATTTGATGTTTGTTTGACCAGCTTAAACATGCTAAGTTTAAGCTAACTTTTTTGCTAAGTATGGTTTAACATGGCTGCTCCTTAAGAAATATCCATCTTGATTTTAGCACTTTTTTTGTTTTATTTTTTAGTTCCCTGTTTATTTTGTTATATATATGTATATTCTGCGCTGGTACTTATTTTGTATTTTATGTGTATTTTATTATTGTAATTGCAAAGCTCCCCACATCATCAGTCGCCCAGCATAGTGACATCACTTCCTGTTAATGTTTTTTTCTGGCACAGACCTACTGTATCTGTCACAAGTTGTATTTCTTTGACATTATAACATGTCAAGCTTCATTTATAGCGCCCCTAGTGGTATTGTTTTTTTATAAACATGCTCAGTTGTTGTACTGAACTGTTTTGAACATTCTGGTAAACATGGGAGGTATAAAATAACTCAAATAAATTGACCAGTCAGTAGTTCCTTACATTGATTAAAGGCAGGTCATTTACTGTAGGGAGATCAGTGGTTTAGTATAAAAACGTTTGCTGTGGATTGAGGTTGATCTTTTTGATCAGGTTACTCAGGTTAATCAGGTTATATTTTACAACAACAAAAAAGTTGGTCAGGGTCATGTAGTGTCTTATCTTCCTGATGGTAAAATCTTTGTATTTTATCCAGAATTTCTGTACAAAAGAAAAAAAAAATCTATAAACTAAAATGGCTGAACTCATGTTGAGGTCGAGTGCCTTAGACCTCACACGATGCCACTTGTGGCTATTCCAGCTAAACTGCTGAATTGGACATTTATGGCCACATTCCTCCTTTGGTCTGCTGACCAGGACATTTGTTTAGGTCCATCTGCTTGACCTCTCCTAAATTACCAAATGTGTTTGCAGATTCAGAAGTCTTGACGTCACTCGGCCGTCTAAACACGTCTTTACAAGCTTTTGTATTCAAAATACATCTTCTGATGATAATAATAAACCAAACTACTCTAGAAAAGTACATGTTAGAAAGTACACAATTCAAAGTCGAAAATGACTTTGTTTTTACAGCATGAGGTGAACACTTTCACCCTGTCTCCACTGTCCTGTCCTGGTTGACGGTCCATCAACTTGTCTGGACAAGGCTCCAGCATTTTGCAATTACTTCATAACAGTGGGTACTGTATTACAGTATGAATTAATCTTTTTCTTATGAGGAAAACAGAGCAGGTGACAGCAGCAGTGCTGACAGACACACTGAGGACACAGACGTGACCTGCTGCTACGTCTCACCTTCCCTACTCTGGACTTCTCCTTTGTCTCCAGCTTCACATAAGCCAGTCATCAGGATTTGGAGTTTATTACTTTGTGTCCCCCCACCCACACCCCCTCCCCTTTATCTGTTGGGGAACGTGGGTCAACTTTCCACGTGAAGGTGAAATTGGGGTGAACACTGTAGAAACGGCTGTGAAGTCGGGGAATGCGGTGTTGATGTTAAACATACGATACTGAACGCCCGTCCACTCTGACGGCTAATCTCAGATGACAAATGTGGGAGTGTGGGGGTTACCTAATATTTGTCAGAGACACGAAGAGATGATGATGAGGAGGGAGGAAAAAAAATGAAAAGGAATGAAGTACCTTGTAAGGACAATTCCCTCCACTCTTCCCGTCCTCACTGTGAGTCTTTCACTGTTCTGGACTGAAGGTCATGGGTGACACCTGTTTCCTGGGAGGACTCCCAACTTTGACTTAAGTTGCTGGTGGTGGTGGTGGTGGTGGTGGACGAGAGGAGAGGAAGTTCCTCCACCTTGACCACAGCAGAGCACAAAAACCTTCTGTCTTCATTTCCTGACATAGATTTTTTTATTCCCTTAAAAAGGAGAAAAAAATGTTCAATTTTAAGTCGAGCTCATGTTTTATTTCCAGGCTGTAGTTCCTGCATGAAGAAGTTACATGTTGAGGTGTAGAAGCTAACAGGACACGAATGGTGATATGATTTTCTACGAGATTTAAGTTGGGGCCTTCTGCAGCTCATAGCATAGCATAGCATAGCATAACATAACATAACATAACATAACATAACATAACATAACATAACATAACATAACATAACATAACATAACATAACATAACATAACATAACATAACATAACATAACATAACATAACATAACATAACATAACATAACATAACATAACATAACATAACATAACATAACATAACATAACATAACATAACTAGGGCTATCAATTCTAATCTGTCATTCAATTTTTTATTGAGATTAATCACAAAGTAGCTGTGGATTAATCTGGATTAATTATAGGTAGCATAATTTACTGTACTTCATATAAAAACAAGTACTTAATACAAAGTATTATCTACTGTGTAGTATGTGATAAAGGAAGGAACTTTTCCTGATGGCTCCCACTTATAGAAGTTGACATAAACAAAGGTATAATATTCCAAATTATGTTTCCTTTAATTTAGTTTTATATTTCATTGTTATTCAAGAAAAATAGTTTTAGACTTTGAGTGTGTTTTGATCTCTTCACTACAGATGTTTCACACATTTTCTATCCCCAGAGGAAACCAGACAGACACACTCAGTCGCTCCATCCTGTAAATCAAACATTAAACGCACTTTCATCTTTGGCATTTTTTGGATTTTGCCCCAGTCTATTTTTTAATTATTTTAAGGTGCTTGATTCTGCTCACTTTATGTTTTTGTTTTGATTACTTTATTTACTTCTTCTTCTTTTGCTGTTTGTTCTTCTATTTTAATTTGTTTTGTTGTTTTTATTATTATTATTTCTCAAGCACCTCGTTCTACTGATATTTTCATCGTTTGTAGATCTATAACACTTTAAAAATCCAAACGTTAAGACGAGCCATGGTTGTAAATACAGATGTGATCCTTTAGGAAAATGTGTTGCGGCAGATGCACCCACAGGAGCTGGAGAAAGTGTGACCCCTTGTGGAAAAAGACGGCATATAAAGCTGAAGCCTGCCTTGAAAAAGTCTAGTAAATAAGAAAAATATGTGAAAAAAATATCGGCAGTACCAGGTAAACATCCAATTAAAATTCCCACAATGTAGAAACAGTTCATATTAATGAATAAATAGATAGATAATAAAAAAAATAAAAGACAGAAGACAAACAGTAGACAAAGACAGTGACGTGAAACACTTAATTTAAGCTTGTGTTTTATAATGAAAATCATTTCCTTCCATTTATTTCCACAAGCCCTTTCTTTCCCTCTTGACCTCTGTGACCTCTGTGCAGCTCACGCATTAAAATGCCTTAAAAATAAATTTCCAAGCCCTGGCCTTTCTCTTGGCTCTGCACACATCGCTGCGTTCGCAGCTGTATCCTGGTTCGCTTGATTCAAGCTCACAGCTGGTTCTCCTCCTTCGTAAGCCTCCTTCTATCCCAGCAGCTACATGCCAAAGCAATTCAACATGTTCACAGTGTGAAAGCTTCTCTGTCAATTTTTTTTTAACAGACAAATATTTTGTTGTTTTGCAGAACTGCAGACACTAATTACAAACACCATTCCCAGAACAGTCAGTACCTTCAGTTTAAATCAGGTTACTGCACAGATAAAGTTACATTGTTAACAGTGATTTGTTAAACATAAGCTAATAGAAAACCCCGTCTGTACACCATTATGTGGCCACACATGATGATCTTTGTATATGGAGTTTGTGTTATGTTCTCCACGTATGTGCTTGGGTTCTTCCTCAATTCATAGATATTTTTTTAATGCAGTGAAAAGATATTTCACAATGCTTAAGTTTTAAGTCACAATGCTTTAAAGTTTAAGTTTAAGTTTAAGCTTATTACAGGTGTCATGACTTTCTGTTCAGGAACAACAGCAGATGGCATCATTGAGCTACAATTGATCCTGCTTTGTTTTCGGCTGCGCTCAGACGATCTGTTCATACCCTCTATGTGGGTGACCAGTGTGCTGTATACAACAATTACTGACCTCTGTCTGCCCTCTGGTGGAGCATTTTACAACATAATAATAATAATAATGTATTATTAATATATGAACAAGTATTTATAATAATTGTTTAAAAAACCCACACAATACACAAACATCCTCCACCGTGCTGGAGCGTTTAACAGGCTTCCACAGTGTGGCGCTTTAATATTTATAAAACCATAATCCAGCCGCCCACAGGTGCATTTTAGTGACAGGTATTTGCTGATCTCAGGTTGTCTGAGTAGATTCTCATTCTTCCAAGGACATAGAAGTTCTACAAGAGTTTTGCAAACAAACAAAAAAGAACAGAAAATTTTCCCAGGAACTGGTTCAGACTCTAGCTTATCAGTAAAATATGTGAAAAGTTCACTATCGATGTATAAGACATTCAGAATAATTAAGATGACGAGTTAAGATGAGTTTTAAGAGTCAAACAGTTATTGATGTATTTATTACGAGTTTATGATTCTTCTTCTTCTTCTACAAATATATATGTTACAAATACACCTCAAAGAAGGTGGGAAAAATATTATAACTCACACACCAATAACATTCATTCCAAATTGTCACGGCCCCACCTCTCTAACCTGATTTCGAATAATTTTTTTTAATCTAGTGATGATCAATTCACTTCTCCTCCTGCGTGGAGGTGTTTTCATGAAACCCGTCTGTGGATGGAGGCAGACAGCTGTTTTTCTACATCCACTGAAATTATTCAGCTAATCTGGCCAGCTCCACCCACAGCACAGATGGATGGGGTTGGCAAGGTGGTGCTCACATTTAGCAATGTCACACGTCATGTCTGCCAAAACTCATCCCTTTCCAGGGGAAAGGAAAATGAATGGACTGTGAATAGGATTCATTTGAAAGGCTTAATGTCGGAAAACCTTCAGAGACAGAAGTATTGATCTGCAGCTGCAGCAGAGACCGGTGACTGTAACATTCATGTCATGTTTCACTGACAAACTCTGCTGCATTTGGTTCACAATGAAGCATCAATTCAGTTTCTACAACCTGCGGTTCGGCTTCTTCTTGAAGGGAAGTTTTCTGGAAACTATAATGAAGGTCGTGAAATCCCTGTTTTGTTTTGTTTTGTTTTTTTCAAATACAACTTAAAGCTAAACAAGCTAACATTTAATACTACAATAGTATGTGGACATATTTAGGAGAAAGTAACCATCTTTATGTTCAGAAAGACCACAAGAAGGCCACTACAGCACGGTTGGAAGTGGTGGCCCAGTGTGCGGAACACGGGGCCCAACGTCTACTGCTGCCTCTGCAAATAATCTGTGAATGACTGACACGCGCAATCAATAAAACAAGACATCGATGAGAGCTGATAATTCACAAAGCAGCCGTTGTTGTCATATTCGCTCTTGATGCTAATCACGTATAAACAACTGGGCTTTAGCTCACTTGCCTTTGGGGTAATATGAGTTTTGGCCAAAGGGGGACAGTAGAGGGGCTTTCTTCTCAGAGTCTTCTTTTGAACCTTGAGCAGATTCTGCACTGCATCTTACTAATCTGAAAGATGCAACTTAAACTCTGACACTCAAACATGTTTCGATAGAATTGATTTAACTTCACTTTCTATTGAAATTCAATGTATTTCTCATACACAGTACGAGTTCTTTTGTGTCAACACCCCTTCTGATACTATGCCGTAGTGGGACGAGGTAGAGGAGAACTTGTCTGGAAAATAATCTCCACCTCTGATGTTTAGTTTTTTCCATCTTCTATGCAAAAGCAGCGCTCTCTAATTTTGGCTCATCAGAGGAACTTATCGATTGGTCCGCCAAAGACCTTGTTTGTCTCCCGCCTGGTGAAGTCTCAAATGACAGAGCGTTTGCATTTTACCCCCTGACGAGTGGCAGTCGACCTCAGACGGAGAGACAGAGAGTATTAATCAGCCGCACTCTGTCCCACCGCCGCCGTCCCTCTGTCACCCTCACCTCTGTGGACGCTCCCACGGAACGGGCATCTGTGGCCGACTCTGGAAATGAGCCTTGAAAGTGTAATTAATGAGTGCAGCGGTGAGATAATTACAGGGAACAAAAATATTGATCGGGCCTCCAAACTCCAGCGTCTCAAAGATGTCTGACTTGAAAAGTCTTACCTCATACTGGTGTCAGGAAATACGATGAGTGAGGTAATGCTATACTGTACTTTGGTGGGTGTTTTTCTATCACTTTGTACTTAAATAAAACTCTTGTGAAATAGCGGGAAAACCAGTCAACCAGTCAGCGTGTGGATCATTCAGTGAGTTTTCCACAACAATTACTGAATGTATTAATGGATGTTTAATAAATTAGGATCAAACCACCTACAGACAAAAGTACTTAATGTTAGTAAACTTTGTTTTTAATAAGTAAAAATGATTAACTGTATATGAAAGACCACTAATTAAAGACAATTTTGTCTAAATAAAGAATCTGTAGTTAGCTAAGAAAAACACACTCAAATTATTATCATTTTGTATATAACCAATTGTCCTGATGGTGTGACTAGCCCCTAGTGTGTGTGTGCATTAATCTGTGTAGACCTGGCAATTTTGTGCCAGTTATGAAGCTGCTCTGCACCTCAAGCTAGCCAGCGGCTAGCTAGCACATGTTCATTACTTGTTTTCTTAATCTAAATATACGTAATAATCATTGAATAGGTGACTAAAAGTAAATAAATGTATTTTAAACATGTGTCTTTACACATTTTGTAGGATTATCTGTGGGTTTTGAAAATGGAGAGGGTCCTCTCCCCCAGCCAGAAGCTAATGCTATTTGGAGGGCCTTGGCATGGGAAAGTTTGGGAACCCCTGAGCTCGACAGTCTATTTGAGTGTGCGTATAAATGTGTGTTTCTTTTTTCCCCCTCTGCTGTGGCCTGTGCTGTGCAGCTAATGAGCCTGCAGGCTGATGATTGGATGAGGGATGGATGGGACAACTGACCGGGTTTATTTTTGTTCTTCTGTGGTGACAACCAACATGAAGAACGGCGTGGTGTCCTGAATAATTAAACAGCCTCAGCGGTCTGTTTTTATCTTTAGCTGCTCAGCAGTTATGACAGTCTTTATAAATGCAGTCATTAAGAAAAACAGAGAAAGTTGAATGAACAGAGAGGCTTCCTGTTAACGAATCTCACAAATAATTATTTTTTTGGCTATTCCTTAACAATGACATCATCAGATAATTCCACTGATGGGCAACATTTTTTCATTGGAAGATTTGTTGGCAAATTGCTTTATTGATTTTCTCCAAGGCCAAAACATATTACTTTACTTTTATTTCACAGAATAATTGGAAAATGTATGTATGGTTTTTGTTTTTTGTTTTTTTGCATTGTCTGCCAGTTGCTAGATATAATACACATATGGTTCCATTAGTTCCTGCTATAACACTATAAAATACATGTTAGGTGTTAAAGCTTTTTAGACACAACAGCTAATAAATAAATTAAAAAAATAATAACAATACATTAACAAATAAATCAATCAATTAATAAAGGGTACTTTTCTTATATCACTGCCAAAAACATTCAAACAGAGAGTCTGTGTCACACATTAGCCCTCTGAATTAAAAATGAAGCGTGAAAACATTTAATTTCACTTTCTAGTTCAATAATTTAGCCGTGAGACACATCATAATTAAAAAAAAAAAATTACAAAGCTTTATTTTTCCCCTGGTTTCTGTCCTTTGGTTGTTCTGATTGCATTCATGTTGCAACCTTTTTCTTCATTTTTTTATCCACACAAGTCAAAAAATGTCAAAAAATTTAATACAAAATTTCAAGGTTCAAACACAAGGTAAATAACTTCAATCTGAACTAAACATCAACCCTTCAGTACTGGAATGGAAAAATGTTTATTTCCTGTTTGGACTTTGGTTGATTCAGTCAGTGCAAAACAAACTTCAGCTATCGATCTGTCTGACCTTTACTAATAATGTATCATGCTGTGCATGGTCCAGGGGTGTCATTATGTAATTATAATTATAATTATATAAATTAATAAAATTTCTAATAATGATAAAAAAAGATCATTTTGAAAAAAACACTGCAAATGAAATGAGTCTTTACCAAAGTTTGGTCTTCACTCTGAGCCATCACCTAATGAATTCTCTTCCTGTCACCATTCTGTTCTCAGGGCTTGCCCCCCCCCCCCCCACTCCCTCCCCCTCAGTGTATCGAACATCAAATACTACACTGGGCCCTGGTGAGGGATTACAGGGCTTGTTCTTTCCTAATAGGCCGTTGACCTTCGCGGCTTCCTCTGCGGTTGCGTGCGCCGTCAGGGCTCCCGTAATGCAAATTTGGTGTCACAACATCAAACGGCGATGTGATCAAAGGTCAGCCCTCCTTTGTGTAGGTGTTTGATATCAAAATTTCTATTTCATCTCCAGCTGTCGGGGGCTGTTAACGCTGAAGAGCGAAAGATCCAGGGCAGGAGAAGCAAAGCAGGAGAGGCAGTTGAGGCAAAAAGGGTGAGGAGAAAAAGTGACGCACTGAGCCTGGGGAAGAGCTGGCTGCAGGTTTAATGCACAATTACATACATTTATGTCAACTGGTCAGATTCAAGTCCTTTTATTTGTATAGTCCAAATTCACAGTACACATTTGTTTTAATGGACTGTAGAGTTTTAAAATTAGAATAGAAATTAAAATATCCTTCTAAATCAATCACATCAAACAGGGGAAACAGTGGAGGAATGTATTTACAGTTAATGTTTATACTGAGTCTATATTACCTTTACAATTAACAAACCTTCACAGCTAGAGTTGAACGTCTACCAACGACTCTGCCTAAGGTTTGTTAAACCTTCATTTTCAAAAGAAAAGTGAACATCACATGTATTTTTAATTAACCCTGCATTTTTTTGTGTGTGTGTGAAGTGTTAGGAATTTATGTGCAAATTTAGAAAAACTTGCCAAATAAGGCATTAATAGACCAGCAGGTCATTTCCCCCTTGTGGTCTAAACGCAGATTTTCATCAATATCTTAATGTGAAAGATA
>NC_024317.1:7786232-7810035 GCF_000523025.1 Cynoglossus semilaevis | reverse complement strand
CTTGAAGACACACTATCTGTAGCACCAATTATCTGCACACAAAAGATATCAAATTAATGCAAAGGTGCTCCCTTTGCATTTTCTCGTATCTTCTTTTTATCACAAAATGCAAAATGCACATCTATTCAGGCTGCTGTAAAAAAAAAATCAAGGCACAAGTTTCGTCCAGCAGGTCCAGTTTGCTGAAAGTGCGTTCTAAAAATGCTTATCCTTAGTCCGGGAAAGGAGGCAAAAAAAGAACAGTGTACCCTTTCTTTTTTTTTTTTTTGCTCAGCACTGAGTATTTATTTTATTTGGATGTACTTGTCTTGATGAACTGTCATGCCACACGAGGATGACTCCTCCGCTCACCCCTTCTAGTTCTGTGTCAGGATGCTGCAGTGTCCTCCAGTGTCCTTTCTTTTCTAATGTCAGTGAGACAGCTCGAAACACTACACTTTTGCTAAAAGGACACAACAGGAATTTGAATTCCGAGGCTGCTAAACCCATTTTTGTGTATTTTTAACTTTTTTTGTTGTCTATCGGTATATGTGTCTTGGATGAAAGAAATATTTTGTTTACCTTGCCCTTAAGTAGGCACATACACCGGAAAAGGTGTAAAAATATCCATGCTCCTTCCAGTAAGCTAGTTCCTTCTGTTGATTCTTTTTTTAAAGTAAGGACGAAGTGACTTTTTTAAAAAACATTTCATTTCTACTAATAGAAATTGTAATACAACTCCAAATACACAAATTGTTCAGTGTGGAGTGTATAAGATTTCTCAGCTCACTTCATCAGTTCACTGGTTTGCATCTAGAATTGTTTAATTAGAGGATAAACAGACAGGGGGCAGCATCACTGCAGTTGAATGCAACTCTAAAAACATTTATTGGCTTTAGAAAGACTGATGTAAATGACTTCTTAATGATCTCACAGTTTGTTAACTTTTTTTGGTTTGTGACCCCATTTTGACACATAACAGAAACATAAGTTTCTTGCGACCCCAGATATACTTTAGTAGCTGTCACTTGTGCAGTCTCACAATCGCAGCTGTCAATCAAGATGTGTCAGCGCGATTATTTTTACATGCTGCATTTTATTTGAACTCAATTTATAGTTGTAAATCATCATTTTAAAAAGAAAATATATATTATGAATCATTTTTTAATCAATTAGTAAACATTTCAGGTGATCCCATTTGAATTCCAGGTGAACCAAGTGGCGTTATAACCCCAAGGTTGAGAAACACTATCTTAATATGTCTGCTTTTACCTAGTAAAAGACTATACTATATACTACTTGTTACAGAAACATTACTATACTTATGTAATGCTATTTCATTACACAAATTTCAGAAGCAAAGGGGACGTGTTGAACATTAGCTTTTGAAATAATATGTGAAAATTTAAAATATGCAAAAAAAAAAAGGTAGTGGATGCAGTGGAAAATATAATGAGCCTCATGTTTCAGGGAAATAAAAAGTCAAATAATTCTACCTGAAAAATGTAGACAAAACAGTTAACGGAGTCACTGTGCCATAACCGTTTATTAAGGGTATCATTTGCTGGAGCTCTGCAAAAATACAGCATATATTCATTACCAGATTTAATATATGTGACTGTCGAATGAGTGGAGAAGAGACAGAGCATCGTAATCTGTGACATCATGCATGATAAAATGTCTCAAATAGACCATACAGAGACTAGCCATCAATCCTCGTGTGTGTGTGTTTATATTGTGTATGCACATTGCATGACGTGTTCATAAAAAAAAGAAAAATCGTGCAGCACACACTGCAATGTCGCTGCTGCTATTCCAAGCCACAGAGCAAACATTCTGCCACGTGTTTAATCACCTGCGCCACCTTCACTTGTAATCTCTCACACAGACAGACAGGCCACTCAATAAACCACTGTCCTCACTAAATTAGCACGAGCAAAATTAAATCACACCCACACCAGGCACTGGGACGTGTTGAGAGTGGCGGCAGCTGAGCTGAGCAGCATCACCGCATCTCATGCAAATATGTTACCTGAGAATAAATCTCAGGCTGATGCTGAAGAATTCCCATCTCAGGCTTCAGGAGGCTTCAGTGTTCTCAGGCTAGGGACCACCAAACTAATGCAGAGATGGAGCAGAGACCCCTCCTATATATTTTATCCATGTAGTGCATGTATTTGAATTCAGTGCTAAGCTATTCAAATGATTCACATGTTTATTTATACACATTTTTTTATCTAGTCAATAAATGATGCTATGCTAGGTGAACCTCTAGAGGTCGCAGACCATCTGTTGAAAACCAACCAGAATTAGAATTAGCAAACAGAATGTTTGTCAATGCAACATGTTTATGAGATTTTCTTTACTTTACTTAAAGCATATACTGAGAATTGAAACATTGGAAAACTCTAAATACAGTGTTTTCAAAAGTAAATATGCTCCTAACATTTCCTTTTTGTACATTGTTTACTATTTCCAAATATTATCCAAGTTTAATGGTTGTATTGTATATATTACATGTTTACATTATGTAAATAGAATTTACAATTATCTTTAAATGACATTTTATTTAGTGTAGCTGTATTTCCTCGTTCGGGTGCTAGGTGGCAATGTTGCTCTTCCACAGTTTCTATCGACTTCTTTCCAACCTAATGGACCTCTTTTCTTGTTAGATTTCACTGAGTAATTGTCCAATTTGGACCCATCACTGCACTCTTTTGTCTAATACTCTTTTATACGGAGACGGAATTGAAGGACTTATTTAAAATTATGAAGGAAAGAAAATATGTATTATTGTTAATATCAGCAGGATGAGGAGAACAAATTCAGGATCCACTGACTCTCAGTTATCACTGTGATTCAGAATGTATTTCCATTTTATACCTGAGCAGTCACATATAAGTCGACATTAAAAGATTTATTACAAATGCGAAAGCAACTATTTCCAATCATTTCCACCTATTCCCTTTTAATCAGTGCAACGTTTTGGGGGGAATTTGAAATGTGCTAACGCTAAATGGCTGTGAAGCAAAAGTCAGCTAAGACATAGATGCGATCTGACATTTGTTGGGACCTAAGGTTGTCGTTGTTTATACTGCTCTGTTTGGCTGAAAAACAAAAGGCAGCTCTGATAAACGGTCTGCAGGGAGCAGAGATGGATTATCTTCACTGAAGTGATAACTAGTCTTTTCCTGATACAAATGACAAGGTGGGGTCAATTCCCAGCACATGCATAGGGTTTGTTTGAAGCAAAGAGCCTCCTGATGAACAGAGAAAGAAATCATTACATTTCAAGAACCTTAAATAGTGCCTTTCCTAAGCTGAAACACACAAAAATCTATGTCTCACTGCTTCATTCAAAAAGTCAATCCAAGAAAAATCACAATGATTAAATAATAATAATAATAACAAACAAAAAAAAAACAGCAGATAAACTATTGTTGTTTTAAAATATACTTACTATACAGTTGGTCTAGGCCATATGTAGTCAACAAAACTGGTTAAAAATGCTAAAAGTTAGCCAACATGCCCAAACACACAAAAATATCACACTAATATCTAAACTAAAATATAGCCCAACAACAACTTGCAAACCTGACAGCACTGGTAGTAAAAGCTAAACATTGATAGATGTTAGCCTGCTAGAAAGAAAAAAAAACAAAGCCATGAAAATACAATTTAACTAATGGACAAGTTCTCTCAAGAATGAGTCCAAATGTAGCCAAGAACTTCACAAATACCCAACAAACAGCCTTGAAATAGTTTGTCGAATTTGTTCTAAAAATGTTCTAAAATACCTTTATTTATTTTCAGTTACAAAGTGGAAATTTGTTTCTCAGTGTGACGCAGTGTCCACTGTTCATGTACTTTTTTTCTTATTTTATTTAGTCTATAAAAAATACTCACTCTGTATATGTAGTGTGTAGTACAAGCTTATTTTACTGGATACACTCAGTTATGACTCTTTGTTATCTGATCTTGTGGGAGTTGAAACACTGAGTGGCTTAAGGAGATAAGACCCTAACACTGAGTGGCTTAAGGAGATAAGACATATGAAACCTCTGGGTCTTGCTGCAGTGAGATAACCCTATCTGTCTGTTTATCACCCTAACCCTCTTTAGAGAAAATCCCCATAATGGAACAAATGAGGCATGAGTTTAGTTTTGCCACCAGTCTCAACCTGAGGAGAGCAGGCCAGGCCAGAGGTATTAACATCGACATTTTCACTCTCACTCTCTGGCAGACTGTGTCTGGCTGCATTCAACGGCACCAATGGTTGGTCTGCGCCGTGTCTCGACACCTCGGGTCACTAACTTTAACTCGCTAACCGCCCTCATTAGTATTCTAGAAAGCTCTGTGGCAGACTTCCAGCTCCTGTGTGTGCGGCTTACAGAGGCCAGAGGTAGGATTCTGCTTCTTCAACCAAACTGATGTGCAGCTGGAAGGAGTCAGGAACAATGGAGGATTGTCTCCTATGAAATAGCTCTTGGTACACCTTAGAAATATACAAATATTAGTTGTAGTACTTTAAATATTAGTATTCCAAAAAGAATGTTTTACAGAGAACTAGTTAGGTAATTGGAAGTCAATAAAGTAAAATATATTCAGTAAAAGGTATTCTAACCATGAGTTAGTTTAGAAATTAACTTTAAATAATTTAGACATTTAACTAAATTATGAGCTAACGGCAAAAGTTTGCTTGAGAAGATATGATATGTATTATCAGATTATCATATAGGATATTTTAACAAGCAAATACACTATGAAAAGATATTAAAAATATAATTATATTCAGTATCACCTAATACCTTAATGATAGTGTAAGCTTAGCATTAGCTAAACGAGAATTATGTTTAATATGTAATATAGTCAGGTAGCTGAAAAGCGTACAACAGCATAAAATAACAACACTAATTAAAAATGTAATAATAATTGGTACAACAGCATAAAATAACAACACTAAAAATGTAATAATAATTATGATAATAAATAACAACAAAGATAACTTATACTCAGGCGTAACCTATTTTGAAAATGGTGCTCTTTAAATAACAAGAAACAAATAAACAAACAAACAAAGGAAGACAGAAGATTTTTTTTCTACTAAAACTGTAATGTCTTCAGAGTAGAACTTCGTGTACCATAAGCATAATAATAATGATTTTAGTAAAACTCTGACTCTGAACAATTTATTCATTTCTTAATTGGTTTTGTCAGTGCAGTTGGTGAAAAACATAAATAATGCTATACTTGCTAAGGCTATGCTAACATGTAAACAAGGCTGTGACTGGAAATAAATGAAAAGACTACAGCCTGTGGACACAACTGTAATTTATCTTTAGCATTAATCTCCCGTTTTTGTTCAACAAAACAATGTCTGCAAAAAAACTCAAAACTCACCAAAGCTTTTAATCAAACAAACGGTGTTTAGATGGAACTCCTGCTTCAGCCATGTTGCCCCTGCAGTTTAAACAGCATTGTTTTGCTTTGGACACTTACTGGTTGATTTGCCTGCAGTCATGGGATTAAAAGAGATAAGCAGCGGTGAATATTCTTCTCCCCCTCCAATGAAGGTCTCCTATTCATCACCAAGTGAGACCAGTGAATAATACATGGGCTTGTCCACTCCACGCACAGTAAAGCAAGGGCACTTGCAATAAAGAAAAAAAAGGATCACACTGGTCTGACCAGTAAGGCCTCCCTGAGGCTGATTCCGACAGGTCTATTTGGAACAGTCTTGTTTGACCTCTCTCTGTGTCTTCCCTTGGAGCCATGTGTGTAGCCACTCAATCACATAATAATACACACACCCTAGTGTCTTTGCATGTTGTCCTATGTGTCTCCACCTCTCTTTGGACAAAAACATTAGGGCCATGTTGTTTCTGTTCTGCCCCGATAATCCTGAATGGTAAAGAAGTTAAAGCTGAAGCTGTAATGAGCTCTTTCATTGCTGTTGTAAAGCTTCGCCAGCTCAAGGTTTGGATCTTGATGTAAAAGGTTACAGCAATTTGAAATTAATTATAAATTAATTATTATAAAATGACAAAGTTCAAAAAAATTTGGTATTGTTCAAACCTGATTAAATAACACATGACAGAGCTCAAGATTAAATAAATCTTCAGTACATCTGACGTCAACAAGGGTGATCAACCTGGGACCGTGGCACAGGTTTGGTTCAAAGCCTGGTTCAAAGGGACAGATGAGACGAGGATGACGATGAACCACAGGCATCGCTGTCTGTCCAGCCGACAGCTTAAAGACTTCAATCATATAAATATATTTTTAAACAGTGTACAATGAACAATTTTAAACGCTGTGACGCCTGCAGGTTAAAACGGGGTAAAAAAAGAGTTAGATACGTCAAAGCGGACACAGTCTGGAGTGGACGTAGGAGTCAAATGCATTTTCACAGTAACACAAAGGTAGACTTAGCAAAATACTGAAAAAAAACACTATAAAAAACCTGTTTTATTTGTAAACAAACAGGTGAAATGTCCAATCAATTAGAGCAATCAATTTCTCATTACTTTGATGAGAAAGACGCCAGAGAGACGTGTCTGAACATGTCATACTTCAAATCAGACCACTAACAGTAACAATTGTCTAAGAACTTTTTGACTCCAGTCCACACTTTTCTGGGCTTTGGAGCTACATTTTAAAGGACCAGGCTAAAGTGATTTACCAACATTGAAAACATTAAATATATAGGACAGAAGGGGCAGAACCCATTGCTGAATGTGCATGGCCTTCAAGCCTAAAGACAGTTTGGATGGTCATACACCTTTTACTGATAAAGGAAAGGTCATTTTTTTCAGCATCTACTTCATGCTGAAGGCTTGCCTCAGTAGGAGAGTGGTGATCACACTGAAATACCTTTGACTGTGGTTCAGCCCTCAGTGTGGAGAATGGATTCATGAATCCTAATAGGGAATGGGTACAGCAGGGGTTTTGACAGGTAACATGGACCCACTGAGGTCTTTTTGTATGAGCTGTATTGACTCACAGGATCACGACTTGGACTGTGTATTTACCAAAGTTAAACTGTGAAGGGGCGGGAGCTTTTTTCCATGATGTACACCCCACCACACACACACACACACACACACACACACACTCAACCACAGGGGATATGCAACGACATGCTCACAGAGAGCGATCCGGTGTCATATTGTGTGGAAAACCTTCTCATGGACTGCTGCAGCAGCTATAGGTGTGATGATTAAGTGCTAAGGTTGCATTTTCTCCTGTGAGCGGGCAGCCCCGGGGCCATGAGAGGCTGCATGATTGCCTCTGTGTGCTACATTACAGTGACATGATGGAGAGCACTCCCCTGGGGCCTGAAATAATGTGCCAGGAAAGTAGGAGCAAAAAAACCCTCATCTTTTGGGACTTGAGAATTCTCTGCCTGCAATCGGATTTGCTGATAGATCTCCCCATGCCACTGCCTCGGTATTGATGACGGGCTAAACGTTCGTGCATGGGTGCACGGCTGGGCTCACCAGGGAAGTCTTCTAATCCGATTCTACTATTAGAGCCTGCGACACCCCGCTGAGTATCTTGCGCCCCTCGACTGCTCCAGTTCACCCTAACACAGAGAGTTTAACGCTGCCGTGGGCACACGGGCTTGTGAAGTCAACCACAGGAGGGCAATTTAGAAGGAGAATAAGAGAGACTGGTCAAATTTGGTCAAAATGTGTGAAGTAAATGCTCCTTTTTGCTTCATTCCCTTAACTAATTAGCGGAAGGCTAAAAAAAGCCCTAATTTTATAAAACTAAATCCATCAGCCGGACAAGTGGAACAAATGAGTCAAGCTCACAGTGGGAGGCAGCACAGAGTTTTTGTTTGGTTTTCAAACTTGAAGGGCAGACAATTCACAGTCACCAAGTAGCTGCAGCAGCAAACTGTACTAAAAATGTATCTACAGCGACTGTACAGAGCTAATGTAAACTTCAGCCCCCTGATAGTTTCACTTCAAGTACTGTATATAACCTGGAAGAACGCCTGCTTTTATTTGCTGAATTACAATTATTGTTTACATGAGCATTCGTCATACATTCAGCATAAGGTAGAAATTCCACTTAGTTTTTACCATGTGTTTGTCTATTCACAGCATAAAGACTACATGGCTGCAATCTAACAGTAAATCCTACAGTTATTGCCTGGGTGGAACTGATAGTTGGTTCAGGCGTAAATTTTTTGGGGGCCATCACCAAAAATAACTTTTGATAGTTTTTGCAAAAAATGTTTTAACCAATGTGTAAACTATATGTGAGATTTTTGACGATGGAAAGTTATTTGTTTCAAAGTAAAACTTCCGTCTCTGTTTTTTTCCTCTGCCAGCGATACAAGCCAAACAAGAAGCCAAAATAACAACCTTGGTGTGCTTGGATGCTACAGCACCACGTCTGTTTTTGCTCAGAGTGAATAGCAGTGCTGACAGTTTTGTGTAATTTGTCACACTGCATACAACAGAAGCAGCAAATCAAGATTTATAATCCCACTGTTTGAATGTGACCTGCATGTTTGAGAATTTACACTTTGTTTACATCCTTTTGTCTTCTTCTCTATCTCTATAAAATAACTTGATATTTACGTTTCTTTTCACAAACACAAAGATCCAATTTTGTTAGGATGAGGAGCAGATTTGAGTCTACACATATTTTCAATACTTATCCTAAAAAGAACAAATTAGTTTACTGAGAGATCACCATTTTCCTAATCTGTGAATGAATGCTGTAAATTGAAACAAGGCCAACTTTACAGTGACAACCAGGTCATCTACTTTTACAGGTAATTGTTAGGACTCAGGACACTTAACTTGAAACTGGGACAGTCAATGACCGGCCAGTGCGGCCAACGAGAACAATGAAACAGAAGAGTAGTTGGTAATAAAATGCAGTATTACATATAAAAACCCCACAGAATAAACTTGCTTCGTATAATAATCAATTTAAAAAAGAATATAGAATATCAATTGGATATACAGACACATGTTGTTTTGTCCTTGTATTTAAAAGCGAGACCTTTTAACAACATTTTCTTTAGCATCGATGAAGTGTGGAGATCCACGTATTTAGCTCCACTGGTTGATTTCTACAAAGTGAAAATCAGAGAAGGATGAGAACGAGCTCTTCTACATCATTTACTGTGCTCTACAAGAAAGCATTCATTTGTCTCTCTCTGAGTGGCAGACCTGGGGAGTCAAGATCCAACTCCTCACTACATCTGCAGGCATTCTTCCTTAGGCCCCTGGTGGCATACTCATTACTGCCATCTTTGACAAAAACACAACATTTCAACTTCAATTACACCCCCTGCCTACTTATGCATCCCATTTGTCTCCACTCCCTCTCTCCTGCAGCTCTTATGTTGCCAAACCAGAGCGCCACTATTTAACCTCCTGCACTTTCTTTCTCTTATATTCCCAGGAGAATACAGAGACGGGGCCAAAACTGAAGAGGGGCCCTCGTGTTACAATGCATATCTCACAATCATGGGTGTATCATTAATCTTATATATGGTGTGTTTACCAAATGTTTTTATGGGAACTACTCTTTGATGGAATGGAATTTTGAAAAGATTAATCACTGACTTTGAAGTACTTTATAAAATAATGATAACTTCACATCATAAAGTGAGGATATAGAATTACACCCTGTGTCTCTGGTATTGGTTCATTCTTTATTCGAATTTGTTTTATAAACCCGACCAAACGAAGTGAACGATCTGTATCTTTATAAGCTACGTTCACACTGCAGGTCTGTTGCTGATTTTTTTTATTTCGTTCTCATTATAGTTTATATGTACAGTAACTTCCATCAGGTTGTGCTTTTTACCTTATCTAAGGCTTTATATTAAATTTGATCAAATATAAATATTTGACACTATGGGCCATGTTATTCATTTCAAAATTCATTTTGATTTACCACTAACTACATTTATCTACAATCCACAATTCCTGGAACCAAACCTAAGCATTGTTCACCGATCCTATATCCCAGACACCTCTTTTATTTTCAGTGGCTGAAGCCTTTTTTTTTAGATTTTTTAAAAAGTTGAAATGTATTATACTGCACTCAACTTGAAGATAATTCCCTTTTTTATATTGTATTGACCAGAAAACTTTTAAGAGATTGGGAAAAGCTGGAGGGTGCAGACATCAGGTTATTACGTTCAATGTATCGAAGGGGCACATCAGTGGAGGGGTAAACAGAAACCTGAGGTATTATCAAATAAGAGGAGCTCCAGGAAGCCGTTTTCTCTCATTCAGCAATAGCTGAGCCCAATTTCACAGGCTGAAATGTGGCCGAATGTGAAGAAATTGGGGAAAAAAATATGAAATCGATTGCTTAGATTGCAGTTGTACTTTAACTTGTCTCTTCTGCTGTCATTTTACAGTGTTATGCAGTGTTATAGTGCATTTCCAGCCTACGCAGCACTGATATCAGCACCACAGAAATAGTATTTTTGGTTTGCAACAACCTCAGTCTGCATGTTCCACACACCACCAAAATATACACAAAAAGGATCAGACATTGACTTCATTTTTTGTGACTTTCATTCTTAGATCTATGAATAATTACTTTATTGAATGAGGTTTTAAAATAAACTATGTCCTTGAAGAGGCCTTTGATTTTAATTTCTGCTCATCATCCCCAGCACTCAGCACAAACTTGTTTTTCTAGCTTCTGATGTGTTGGGAAACTTGTTTTAAATTGAAACCTAAAAACTTTTTCTTCCAACCCCTCACACCTCACTGTACCAATGTTCAGCCCTTGAAGCAACAACCAGGAACTTACCAGTCAGTTAGAACTGAAAAAATAAAAAGGGTTGTAGAAGAGTCAAAGGTAGTGGTTGGAGAGGACCTCAAAGAGGACGGGTTGGTGGAGGTAATATATGATGAAGTTTTATTTGGTAGATATGGTGTAAAAGAGGGGATTAGATGTAGGGGCAGATGGTTGTGAACTTTGCGAAAACAATTAAATTTGCTCTTGTTTATAGGATGAGATTAATATGTGCACACATTTGGATTATATTTTATAGTGTATATTATATACTGCGAAAAGTTAAAAGGAAGAGAGTGTCCTGAAAACTGATAGAAAGCACACTATGAGGAGTTTGTTTGTGAGTTATATGAGCGATAAAGACAGACATAGGACAGATTTATAAAGGAGAGGGAATTGGTGACATACCTGTGAAGGTATGGAAATTTCAAAAAAGGGCTCTGGAATTTATGCATGGGTTGTTAACACAATCCTGAAGACCAAGAAGATGTCTTGTGAATTAAGTGTGCAAATACCAATAATCAAGTGCAAAAATGTGGTAACCACAGACGATCAGCTATACAGTAAGGATATGAGAAAAAGATACTGCAGTGAGACGAAGGTTAGTGTTGAGAGAAGGAGGAAAAGCATAAGATAAGGGAGATTAACGGCTTTAGAAAAAAACAAAACCCAAAAAAAAACAACAACACAGAGACAGTTGATGAAACAGTAAAGGAGCCAGGTATAGGGTATAGCCAGGATAGATAGAGATGAAGGTTCAAGTTTACCTTTAGAGAGCAGCTTAACAAAGAAAAAGAAGTTAGAACTTAAGAATTTGGAATGAGGTGAAACATCTCTATGAAACCTAAGACAATTATCTTGGCATAGAATATGCACTTGAGATGTCGATTTTTAACTTAATTTATTATATCGATATTTATGTAGTCTTTCTGTCTGTTTTTTCACCATAATTGGTGTTGCATCACCTGTATTTAGTCACTCTGTCACATTAACTTTTTTGATAGAACTTCTGAACTTTGGGACTACGGTATAAGGATCTGTAAAAATTCACCCAAAATATATGGAAAAAAACAACAACAAACAAAAACAAAACAAGACATAAATATGTTGATAGTCATCAACTGACGTTAACTTGTATTCCTTCACTTTTTAATGAAAGATGATTGGCTGTGAAGTTGGACTATGATTGGCTGTTAGACGCGGCATGTCTCTGTGATTGGCTGATCGTTGTTTCCGGGGCTTCGCTGTGCTCTCACTGACGTTTGACGGTGTGTAACTCCAGCCGAGAGACCGATAGAGCGGAGAGAATGGCTGCCTGTGGAGGTTAGCAAAAAAGAAATCTTTGCTGTTTTTTGTATTAGTACCATTCATGTAATTATGTAAAGCTTATCGTACGTGTTTTTAATTGTCTTTTTACAGAAAGTTGTTCAGCTTTGTACTAGAAAGAGCGGTGACATACTGTGTTTCTGCTTAAGCTGTGTTTAGCCTCTGAACGACTCCAAAAAAGTGTTTGCATGTCGGTAGCCTTCCTTCCTCATTGAGCAGCTAGCCGCTTTAGCTCGCACTTCCAGCTGATGGTGTAAACACTTGTTTGTGACAAGAGGCAGACAAGTTAAACTTATACACGCAGTCACCAGCAGTACGTACGTGATTGCGCAGCTAACCACAAGTAGCCAGGCCATTCATTTAAGAAAGTATTTTAAAATTCAATTCGCCGTTCAAATATCTAAATATTGTGGTAGAAAAACTGGCTAACACTAGCTCGTTGCTAAAAGTTAAGCTCACATATCACTTATGGCTAACACAGCTGCAGCGAGCTTTGTATTTTCAAGTCAAATGATAATTACAATAATAACAATAATGGCAATTACCAAATTATACATGTTTCGTCTAACTTGTATATTTTTCTAATTTACTCCACTTAGGCCCCTGGAGTGGCTTTGCGCAGAGTTAGCCGGTTAGCTACCACCTGGCGAGACAGTACTTTCTCTATTCAGTCGCCGACACTCTTTGTCCTGTCATAACACGAGGTTTTTCTTGTTACAGTTCCTTGCTGCTCTAGAGATCCTGTTTAGATGTAGGTGTGGTAAAGCATTAAATTTGATTCTCGTGTAATCTGTGATGACACATGTGATGGGATGATCTTTAAATCGTGTAACACGAAAGCACGGGATTTAAAGGCCAGTTTCTTAGCAAGTCAGTGACAACAGACACGAAAAACTGTATCTTAGTCAGAATAAATAACTAAACATGGCTTCTTGTGAAAAATAGCCACAGTTGTTCCACATGTATTTGAATAAACAAATGTTTTTGAGCAGTTTTAAATTACAAATTGGTGTTTTGTAAAGAACATAGCTTCTATTCTTTCTTTGCTGTTGAAAGTAATTTACATTGGACCCCACCCTGTTGAAAGTAATTTACATTGGACCCCCCCAACAAACAAAAAAACAAACATCACAGACATGTTTGAGCCACAAATTAATCAGTGACATCAGTCATGCCTGTGGTGACAGAAAGGCTTGCCTGCTGAAAATATTGATCAGCTACTGATCTACTGTGCAACTGTATACCTTCTCTTAAGTTTGGAAACTCTTAAAAATGGTGTCCTATTTTATAAAAAAAGTATACAAATAATATAAAAATATATTTGAAAAATTAGCACCTATGGTTTAGCCTTCTATCATTTTGAAATGTGTCAAAAGTTTAATTTTTGATCTTGTCATTTTAAAAAGATTTCATGGCTACAAGTAAGCAAAAAGGAACTTTGGTCAAATCTGCAATCTGGGTTTAGACTGGAGACCATGAATAAGCGATAGAAAAATCAATGACCCCAAGTGTAACCATAGAAAAATAATATAACTGATTATACATTTTAGGTAAATTTATCACTATTCATCTTGTGCAGTTTTGGTCATTTTCGATTGCTTTACCCAGCAATTAATATAATGTTGTTTATTTCCTCCATACCCCTATAAAAATTGAAATTCATTGCTGGTTCAAATACCTTTGGTAAATTATCTAACTGCTTCACCATCTATTCAATTTCTACCAGAAGCAACATAATTAATTTATCAAATTGTTTCACCATTCACTTTCATAACATATTTAGATAAACAGCTCCTTATTTTCAATTATTGGGCTATTCCTCAGCTCCATTATATGCAACACATTGTGAAAAACATTTTTTATTTAATTTCATCCGTAAAAACACATTTAGGAACGGTAAAGTTTAAGAAGTTTATTAACGGCCCAGTTGATGCAACTGCAGATCCCCTTTTGAGTTCTGTTTTCTCACTGAAAAAATACTATGGTTAGTAATTCTATGATAATCACTGTTTTAATGTCCTTTACCACTAAATACTAAAACAAAACTTAAATGTAACAAGTCACTGACTATTTTAGCAGTTATATTCTCTTGCTTTTTTTCATTCTTACTCTCATTTTGTCTCTTCAGAGGTAGTGAAACTGTCACAAGTACAAAATGGAACACCTCCAGCAACCAACTACAATGGTGTAGATGCTGTCCATGCCTGTAACATCCTTCAACAGCTCAAGGCCTTATACGATGAAGCACAGCTCACAGACATTGTTGTAGAAGTGGACCATGGCCAGACATTCTCATGTCATCGAAATGTCCTTGCAGCAATCAGTCCATATTTTAGGTAAGTAAACAGAACTGTGACTGGCAGTAAAAGGCATGTATAATTAATAAGTGCATGTTTAAAAAAAGATCTGATGATTTTCTTTGAAAAGCCTACTAACAAAATTCTGGCTAATTTTAACTTATTGCTTAGTTTTCATACCAACTATCAGACATACGTATCAGCTTGTCTTCATCAGTATACATTTTTGTTGAACTACTATTACCTCTATCACTAAGGTAAATATAAGATGTATATGATTATGTAAAACAGATCTCAACTTGTGAATTAAAAAAACTTGATATAAAAATACATAAGTGACACAGATCTATCCAAACCAAGGTGGCCGATCACTAAAATTTTAAGAGAATATTTTATTAGCAAGAGGACTTTGGTAATGAATTAATTACTTTCCCTCCGTCTTTTCCCCTTACTGATAAAATGTTAGGCTGTTCCAGTACGTTTTTGTTGCAGGTGTGAAAAAAAACTCTAGCACATTCAAAACCAATGTTTCTTTATGTACTCAACAGGTCCATGTTCACCAGTGGCCTTACAGAGAGCAGCCAACGGGAGGTCAAAATTGTTGGGGTGGAATCTGAATCCATGCACCTTGTCCTGGACTATGCATATACCTCACGGGTCACTCTCTCAGAATCAAATGTCCAGGCCCTGTTTACTGCAGCCAGCATTTTCCAGATCCCCGCACTACAGGACCAGTGTGCCCAGTTCATGATCAGCCGACTTGATCCACAGAACTGTATCGGGGTTTACATGTTTGCTGATGCATATGGACACCAGGAGCTGAGGGAGCGCTCACAAGACTACATCCGCAAAAAGGTTAGTTCACAAGAACTTAGGTCTCCTGACAAGGCTTATTCCTACTTTTTTGTTTAACTAAAATGCTTTACTATACATCTTATAACAGTACAGTGAGCTGCTAAAACCATAAATGTCGTATGATTTTGTGGCAGTTCATATGTGTGTCCCGGGAGCAAGAGTTTCTTCAGATGACCAAGGAGCAGCTGGTCAGCATTTTGAACAACGATGACCTGAACGTCGAAAAAGAAGAACACGTCTATGAAAGCATCGTCCGCTGGCTTGAGCACGACCTGCATGGTCGCGAAACCCACTTAGCTGAGGTGTTCTCCCAGTGCATTCGCCTGCCCTTGTTGGACGAAGCATTCCTTAGTGGAATACCTGCCCCGTTTGCTTGTGCCCTGTCTCTGTCTGAAGACCCAGTGGAGGCCAAAGCCCGCCTTACTGGCAATAATGGCTGCCCGCAGCGTTTGGGCATGACGGCTTCTGAGATGGTGATTTGCTTTGATGCTGCTCACAAGCACTCAGGGAAGAAGCAGACAGTGCCTTGCCTTGACACAGCAACAGGAAGGGTGTTCAAACTCAGCAAACCTCCCAATGACCTCAGAGAGGTCGGCATATTGGTGACATCTGAGAATGACATTTATATAGCAGGAGGTTACAGGCCAAGCAACAGCGAGGTGTCTATAGACCATAGAGCAGAGAGTGACTTCTGGCAGTATGAACACTCAGGCAACCGTTGGCTTCCACGTGCACCTCTGCTCAGAGCAAGGATAGGCTGTAGGCTAGTGCACTGCTGTGGGAGACTTTTCGCACTGGGGGGTCGGGTTTACGAAGGTGATGGCCGCAATGCATTGAAGTCAGTAGAGTACTACGACGCAAGGGACAACTGTTGGACAGCAGTTAGTCCAATGCCAGTTGCAATGGAGTTTCACAGTGCTATAGAGTACAAAGACAGGATCTTTGTCCTCCAAGGTAAGCTGTCTTTTTAAGATGTAAAAATAAATAATAAAATGTATCAGTTGTTGTCTGTAACACAACCCAGAAAGTTGTGACAAAACAAAACTCTAAGCAAAAAAATAATAATCATAATTTAGATATGCAAACCCTGGAATTACTTTGGGCTTGTGGCATTTATCACATAACTACTGAGATGGAAACGCACACGGTCCAGAGAGTACTTGAAAAACTATTATTGCCTAACAGACTTTTGTTACTTTTTCAATGGTGATACATTTAGCTCAACTAAAGGATTTGTTGATAAACAGTTTTATGTTGGAAGCCTTGCAAATATTTGTAAAAAAAGCCCAAGCTTGAGGCCAAAGAAAATGTGTTTTGTGCTTAGATAAGTATGTGTTTTTGTTTTACCATGTCAAATGTAAGGTGCCACCAAAAAAATAAAAATAAAATCATCCAAATTGTTTGTATGGAAAAGTAACAAGTACTTTTGGTGTAGGACAGAATAAGGGAAACTCTTAACTCAAGACTTTTTCACACCTTACAATGGCATAGCCTTGTAGTAATGTTTAGGACCAGGTTTGGTATTATTATAGATTTTGAAAATTAATTGGACTCTATCTAGAAGATGTATAGGTTGTACCATGTATGTTTGAATTTTGACCATACTAGTAAAATGAATGTGTTTTTTTCTTTTAACACAGGTGAATACTTCTTTTGCTATGATCCACGTAAGGACTACTGGAGTCACCTACCCTCTATGGGTGTCCCTCGGAGTCAAGGGCTGGCTGCCCTGTACAAGAACTTCATCTATTACATTGCTGGCATTTGCAGAAATCATCAGCGGACCTTCACCGTGGAGGTCTATGATATCGAGAAGGGTATGTGGTGCCGTAAGAGGGATCTGCCTTTTGACCATGCCACAAGCCCATACATCAAGGCAATGCTTCTACAGGGCAAGCTTCACCTGTTTGTACGAGCCACACAGGTCATGGTGGAGAAGAACGTGTTTCGCACCAGCCGTAAAAACTCCCTTTATGGGTATGATGACAAGGCTGACTTATGGACCAAAATCTATGAGACACCAGACCGCCTCTGGGATTTGGGTCGCCATTTTGAATGTGTGGTGGCCAAACTGTATCCACAATGTCTACAGAAAGTGCTTTGAAGTAGCTCTTTTACTTACCCAGTCTCAGAGGCAGCTGGAAGAGTGTTGGTCCTGCCTGCCTTTTGCCTCATGTTCCCTTTGGTTTTTACCATCAGGATCTTTTTCTTTGGTTAAGTCTTAAGTTGTTTAGAACTTTGATATAACATGATCAAATTGGGGTGCTTTTAAAGATAACAGTATTCTTTTTCCAGACAGCTCAAACAACCCACACAGATGCTTGTTTAACAAAAACATACAATGAAACACAAGTGCAATTACTCCTCTTTTTTCCTTCTTTTTGAGCCAATTTAACCATTTAGTTTTAGATGCATATAGGCAAGGATTTCTATAAATGATAGGCATGCAAAGGAGGGTATAGGAATAAAACAGTGCCCTCTAGAGATGTGGATGCTATGTGTCAGCAGAATTTGAAAATCTATATATAAGTAACTATAAACTATATATTCATACGGGTAAGATATGTACCATAGCTTAATTGAAGTTTGACTCTGAGGGTTTGGTCTCTTTAGCTAGTTTTATAGGTGAGAAATTTGAAGTGCTCTTGTGATTTTTCATTACCAGTAGTGTTTGTTTTTGGGCTTGATGATTTGCCATTGCCCCATTTCCTACACAAATGTCAGTGTGTCAATCAATACACTATATTAGAGTTCAGAGTTAAATTTGTGATGACACTAAAAGGATAACAAAGTTTAGACCATCCTTAACATCTTTACCTCAGAAACTTCATAGATGTTTGATTAGGAAAGGAAAAGGGACATTACAGGTCGTAATGTTAATTAAGTGGGTGAGTGAAAATACTTATTTCAGCACTGAGCTCTCTGAAGTTGATATTCAACACCAGATTTTATGTTTAGGAACAAGAATTACACAAGCTTTTCTTGCAAATGCCTAAAAAGCATTAAAGGTTTTGTTTAATGTTGACCTGGACAGATTTTCATTGTAGCAATAACTCATGGAACTGGGCAGTTTTAAGCTTTTACCTTAGTAAAGGTGCATTTTCTTTTTTTTACCTATCCCTCTGCTGCATATAAGAGCGGATGTAGTCTTCTGGTTTGACTTCAAAATTAAAAATGAGAGCACCTGGTAATGGACTAGCCTTCATTTCAAGGGGAATAGAAGCACTCCTAATATTTTTATGCTATAGAAACAGCATAAACATTGATTGGCTGTTCTTTTGGTGAGCGTTCCATTGGGAAGCAAACACAAGACTCTATGTCCAAATGACAGGTTGCAGGCAGTGTCTGTGGACAGCCCTAGAGACTGAACCTCATTTTTCAATCATCTACATCTATTTGTATATGCAGTCTATGGTGTGTTCAGGTGAAAATCACAAAGAGTCCAATATTTGTTTGGCTGTGGGATTACTTACATTATGTTCAAATACGTTTTTGAAAAGACATTTCTTGTCCTCTTGGTTTTAGAAACTGCCAACACTTTTGTGTCAGTGTCTCCATGGAAACATAAATCCGTGTATTTTCAGTGACTAAACCAACAAATTGAATGTGACACATGGAAAAATTCATGGAATTCAAAAACAACATAATGTCGCTGTCTTCTTTTACTTGTGGGCCTAGAGTGAAAGTCTAAGCCACAAATGCAGCACCCCTTCCTGGAACACTTGGTAACTGCTTCAGAAAGTCAGAGGTGTGCTTGAATGGGTTTTTGTTGACCTGTATATTTTAACTTCACATGTTTGAAATATACATAATTTCAGGCCAAATCCAATATACCTGTGGTTCACAAAGACGTTTTAGAAGGAGAAAAATTCTCCTGATCAAGAGCATCTGAAATGTCTTGCTCGTTGCCCCACCCATCTCCAGCTTCAGTAACCATTCACTGCAGATTTTATGAACATTAACCAATGGGCTTAGCCCATATTGGTGTACGCCTTTGTCTGTCGTGACCATGGATTTGTCTGGACCTGCCATCACACGTTGACAACACAAACTGTTGGTGCTGCTTTTTGTTTTACTTTTTCATTTTTGACAATCTTGGACAGACTTGGGAATGCCACAACTGAGTGGTGTCCTCTGTCGAAGTGTGACATTTCTCTGTTCCTCATGCAGGTTCCTGTGTCATCTTTGCACTACGCATGTATCATTAGTTTTATATCTGCAGAATACCCCCTTAGATTATTATTAAGAATAAAGAATGGGTCTTAGTAACCAGCACAGCAATCATTAAAGAACTTTACGTGGAAATGGAAACTAGAAGAGTTGTCAGAAAGGACTTGATGTTAAAGCTTCTCCAAGAGAAGATCCACTGTTTGATTGAGTGAACTCTGAATAAATAATGACCTCATCAAGGGTTAGAGGTTCATCCACATGTTGACAGATCGCCATTTGAGAACTCTCAGGATTTCTACTGATAACACAGTACTGTATTTAAATGTTCTTTTGTTACGTGTAATATACTGTACTATAGGTTTTGCTGTACTTGCACAGTTTTTTTAAACTTCAGTTGTTTTATAACTTGAAAAAAATAGATGTGATTTTCGTTTGTCTTCAGTGGCTGTTATATGTTTTTATTTACATAATGACATATTTAGATGAATTAGTGCGATTTTTGCTTTGCCGAGAAAAAAATCCTCTCGAGTGATACATTTTGAATTTCTTTGTTTTTCCTTCTCGTTTTCTGTAGTACAGTAGTTTTGTTCTAGTCTTTCTAACATCTCACCAAAACTAAGCATTACAAATCAACAGATAAAACAGCTATTATTCTTGGGTCATGTTTCAAACACCAGTCACATAAAACAACAAGCTATAAAAGTTCTATCTGAGTGGCCTCAAGGCTGTCTCGGCTTTTATTCTGGTCAATTGTGCATCGTTTAAAGGTGCTATTTCATTATGTTCCTCGTGCATTTCTTGTCTCAGTTTAACATTGCTACATTTTGTTTTTCCTTTTTGTGTGTTTTTTTTTTTTTAGGTTTGGGTTGTGGTTGAGCTCAACTGTGAAATTCACATTGCACATAATTTGAAAATAAAACTATTAAATATATGTTATGTTATATGTCCTTTATATTTTATTTTACTATTTAATTTTAACAATAGGACTAAGGGTGAGAATTTCTCTCCCCAAAAAGGTATTTCATCAGAACAAATACTACATTTAGTAATAAATTGACCAATGAGGCCTTGTTAATCCCCCTATCGCATAAAAACATGGATAGAATACTGAAATTTCAATTATTTAAAGAAAAAATAAAATAAAATTACAGCCGACACAAATTGAATTCAATCGAACAAAGAATATTTGTACTGTTTTTAATTACATTACACAATTTATGTGAAAACCTAAAACAGTTCTAGCGAACTAATAATGTGTCTTAGAGGGGGCGCAATCTAGGGAAAACAAGTAACAACAAATCACACATGTATTTATTCATTTATTTATTCATTTATTTACAGACTAGTAAAGAGGAAACTGACGGAAACTGACACAGCCCCCTCGGACTTCCACGTGTCACGTGAGTATAGAAAACAGCTGCAACTTTGTGGATACGTTACATTTTTTTGTATTCTCTTGGTAAAGGCACTCGGACAAGGTAAGCTGCTGTATCGAGCTTACTCAAAATTACAATCGTAAATTAGATAACTCGTTTGTGATTGAAAGCGAAGACCCTTTCTACTCAATGTGATTGATTTGTGCGGAAATGTTTCCACGTGGTTCCAGTTCGTTTCATTTGAAACACATTTTCCCCGTCAAAGCTACCGACACGAACAGAAGCATTTTAAGACATGCAAGCATTTATTTGATCAACTTTTGTAACAAGTTTTGTAATCGCAACGCATTGAAGTCAGTAGATTACTACGACGCCAGGGACAATTGTTGGACAGCAGTTGTTTCACTATACAGCTAAACAACTGAAACTACTACTTTGCCACTGAATCTTGACAAATAAATGAACTTATACTACTTATTCCCGGTTTAAGCCCAACCTTTAAGCAGCGGTTTCAACCAGCGACCAGGGGCAAGTATCGTGCCATGGCTCATTTATTAGCGAACTGCACAGGATGAAAAACGCGCTCGGGTAACTTTTTTTCCTGCATCAACTACTCCTAGTCTGTGGCTGTAATTGAAAAGCCAGGATACATTTTTGTAGCGCCCCAAATGCTCTTGTTATTATAAGTTTGATGAAATGTCAGATATCTACATGGCCATTAACTAAGCCACCGGTAACCACTCAATCTGATTTTACATTTAACAGAAGCATGGCACCTACAGCTGCAGCAAAATTGGGCTACAAACCCCCTGATGGAGGCTGGGGCTGGATGGTGGTGCTGGGAGCTCATATTTCCATTGGATTTGCTTATTCTACGCCAAAGGTTCTGTCCATTTTCTTTAAAGCTATTCAAGAGGACTTGAAGGCCAGCTCCAGTAAGATAGCCTGGATTTCCTCCATCATGCTGGCAGCTATGTACGCAGGAGGTGAGTTGCCATGCAGAATTAAAACAAATGTTAATTCTAGTGTAATGTAATGTGATTAAACCTTGCCTTGACTACAAACATCAAATGTGATTGTGATGTGAACTCACTAATATGAGAAAATAGACTTCACATGACCTTGTGACAACTAAAATTACTTAAATGAGTTGTGTTGGTAGCATGTACTACTCGCCTGACTTAGATTTAACTGCCCTTTGTAATTGCTCTTTTATACGTCAGTCCTGTTGTTCCTTTGAAAAGATTAAATTTTGAAAAAACATTTTTCAAAATGTCATCTTTAATGTTCTGACCAGCATTTTAGTTTTTGACCAAAGATGACACGAAATGTTGGCATTTTGACAAAAAGTTTTATAGAAATATTTTTAAAAAAAGTTCTCTAAATGCCCTATTTTTATGAGAAACATGGAGAAAACATAACTTTTTATTCATTTTACAAAGATCTTTGTCAAAATTTTAGTTTTTGACCAACAATGATACAAAGTTCACATTTTAACAGAATATTTTATAAATTAAATTTTTAATTTTTTTTCTAAATGCCCTAATTTGATGAGAAACATGGAAGAAAAGATAGATTTTTGAAAAATAATTTTACACATTTTCATCAAAATGTTTGTTTTTGATCAAAAATAACACAAAGTTCACATTTTGACCAACAGTTTTATAAAAGTAAATTTCTAAAAATGTTCTCTAAATGCCTTAATTTTATGAGAAACATGGATGAAAAGATACAATTAAAAAAAAAAAAATTTACAATACTTTTCGTCAAACTTTTTCAGTTTTTGACCAAAAATGACATGAAAAGTTCACATTTTTACAGATAATTTTATTAAAATAAATTTCTAAAAATGTTCTCTAAATGCCCTAATTTGATGAAAAACATGCAGGGAAAAACACAATTTTTAAAAATAATTTTACAAAGATTTGTCAAAATGCATTTAGTTTTTGACCAAAAATGACACAAAGTTCACATTTTGACAGAAATTGTATTCAAATATTCTTAAAAATGTTCCCTAAATGCCCTAATTTGATGAGAAACACGGAGGAAAAAGTACAACTTTGAAAAATATACTTTTTTAAATCCAAAAAAATAGAAATTTCCCGAAATGCCTAAAAATGCAAGATTGTGCCCTATACATGCTGCGAAGTGAATATTTTGTGTTTAGAACTCCAAAAATATCTAATATGAATATTTCAAAAATCATCAAAAACATGCCTTACGCCTTACCATCTTGAAAAGATCCAAAATTATTTTACAAAATTACAAAAAAAATCATCAAAATCTTTTAGTTTTTGACCAAAAATGATACGAAATGTTGTCATTTTGACAAAGTTTTATAGAATTGTTTTTTTTTAAAGTTCTCTTAATGCCCTATTTTTATGAGAAACATGGAGAAACACATACAACTTTGACAAATAATTTTACAAAGATTTGTCAAAATGTATTTAGTTTTTGACCAACAATGACAAAAAAGTTCACGTTTTGACAGGATATTTTATAAAAATTTAATTTTTAAAAATATTTTCTAAATGCCCTAATTTGATGAGAAACATGGAGGAAAAGATAGATTTTTTAAAAAAAAATAATTTTACACAAATTTTCATTACAATCTTTTAGTTTTTGACCACAAATGACACAAAGTTCACATTTTGAGAGAATATTTTTTAAAAATAAATATCTAAAAATGTTTTCTAAATGCCTTAATTTGATGATAAACATGGAGGAAAAGATACAACTTTGAAAAATAATTTTACAAAGATTTGTAAAAATGCATTTAGTTTTTGACCAAAAATGACACAAAGTTCACATATTTACAGAATATTTTATCAAATTAAATTTTTAAAAATGTTTTCTAAATGCCCTATTTTGATGAGAAACATGGAGGAAAAGAGATTTTTGAAAAATAATTGTACAATATTTTTCATCAAATTTTTTTTTTTTTAGTTTTTGATCAAAAACAACACTAAGTTCACATTTTGAACTCTCTCTTGGTGATTTTTGAAATATTCATAT
>NC_024317.1:7752589-7786132 GCF_000523025.1 Cynoglossus semilaevis | reverse complement strand
TTTTATATAAATATTTCATAAATCACCGAAAAGTCCCGAAATGCACTATAATGCAATATTATGTACTAAAACATGCTGCCAAGTGAATATTTTGTGTTTAAAAGTCCAAAAAGTATTTTATATGAATTTATATGAAACATGCAGAAACATGCAGATAAAACTTTAGCATTTTGATGAAAAAAAAAAAAAATTAGCATTTTGATGAAAACGTCCCCAAACACATTTTCAAAAGAATTCTCAAAAGGTTCTAATTTGATGAGAAACATGCAGAAAATATGGTATTTTGGAACATCAGACCAAAAGGACATGCAAAATAAAGAATTTTTTTCTATAAAATTTCTTAAAGTGCTCTAATTTGATGAGAAACATGAAGAAAATGGAAATACTATGGTTATAGTTATAGTATTTTACTGCGATCAGTGGTTGACAAACTGAAAAAAATATTTTTCTTTAATTTCTTTTATTTTTATTTAAGTTTATCTCATTCTGGAATTCTTCAAAAATACCAGTTTCTCAAAAATGAATGCATGTGTAGTAAGAACACTGCACAAATGCTTAGTTAATATTACATATATAAACCACTGCTTTACAGTGCAAGTCTTTATGAGATATCTAGTATCCTTGTGTAAATACCCCATTATCCGCTTCCAAGGTTACAGAACAAACCTGCACTGAGGTTGTTCAATTGATACACACCTAACCGGTGAAATATTCCACTCCACTGTGGACCAGGCACAGGGCTTCATCATAATGTCCTTGGTGAGACCTCAGCAATGTCACCCTGTGGAACAGAGAGACAGGGGGTATATATCAGAGGTAGCTTCAGCACACCGGGGTCTGACGCTACATCCCCATGGGAGAGCCGTGACAGCGTTTTTCAGAAAACCTCTGACTCAAGGAGTCCAAATGATAAAGTTATAATCGCAATGGAAATGGTGATAGTGTGGGAGATGCCCTAGTGTGACACCGCCACAGTGAGAAAGATGATCTATCTTTGACCCTCACAGGTGGCTGGTTAACTGTATAACAGCAGGATGGTATTTTTATTCCAGGTGCAGGCACTGCAGCTGAGCAGCAGATGAAAAATTTTGATATGTTCTATGCTGAAAAAAACAAACAATTTATATATATATATATATATACATACATACATACATACATACGTACACATATATATACAAAGTATGCTTGGTCAAAAGTTTACACACAGATGTTATTGTCAACACAAATCTTTAATCATTTTTCATTTATTTTTATTAAGTGAAAATATGAAATTGTTTACTTTTTTCACTTTTCACTAAGGTTCTCTGAGAGTTAATTTTTTAAAACAAACTTTGTGCTTAGTTTAAGAACATGCTCATTAGAACATTAGGCACTCTACATTGACATTAGGTGTGAATGTGAACCTGTATGGTTGGTTGTTGCTGTCCCTGTTCTCTCCCAGCGATGGACTGACGAACTGTCCTGGGTGTTCCCTGCCCCCCGCGTTCACAGCTGGGATTGTCTCCAGCTCCTCCGTGCCTCTGCAAAGGATTTAATGTTAGATAATGGATGGATAGATGTAGTTTTTGCGTTTTATCCTCTTATTCTTAAATGACCAATTTGTCCTTCCTTTACCTTTAAAAACAGGAGCAGTGTTAGCTTTCAATCACCTTGGCAGCCCGTGCATTTGTTTGATTGAACCTCCACCCATTTTTAAATGTTTGATTCCAACATTTATTATTATTATACATATATGTACATTGCGAAACATTGGAAGAATGAGTTTACCCATTAGAGCTGCTGGTGAGTTTTCAGTCTTTCAGACAAGGTTATGAATGGAAAGGATAAAAATGACAGAATATAAAACACTGTTTAATTTCTGATTGATTGCCAAATGTGGTATTTTACAATTTTGAGGGGGAGTAATGAATAGCCATTACAGCTTCTCAGTAACTTTGCAGTCATGGTGTTATCTAACAGTTAAAATGTCCTTTATCATATATAAGTATAGACCTACAGCAAATAGTACATATATTTTAATCTTTGATTTCTAACAGAAGGTAATTTTGCTTTTGTTTTGAAAATGTTTTTGAAAAAACATTTAACTTTTTTTTTTGTTTTCCACTCCCTCTACCAATGTTTGCAGGACCTGTGAGCAGCATGTTAGTCAACCGCTTTGGAAGCCGTCCAATGGTAATACTAGGGGGACTGCTGTGTGGAGTCTCTATGGTGGCCGCTTCATTTGGGAACTCCATTGTCTACATTTACTTTTTCATCGGCATCATTGGAGGTACAGTGCATGAACACTAATTTCAAATATTGTTCCTTTAGCCACACTGTGTAATAATATAGTGAAACTATGCTAACCCAGCTCAGTTGAGTCTCCGGAGTGAAAAAAAAAATGTCTACGTCAAAATCAGCATCAACAGAGCAAGTCCTAGTCAAAACAAAAACCAAGGTCACTGAGAGTAATCAGGTCAAGACTGCAGCAAGAGGTAACAGACCTAAGATAAGTGCAAGTGTTTTAGAAATAGATGTCAAAATGATTTTGGGGGGAGGTTTAGTATTAGACTAATGGCTGTTTTTTCCTCCCTCCAACAACCTTTTGCTAAGCTGATCAGGATCAGGCTTTGGGGAAATAGTTGTTGCTTGCATTTTATTACATTGCAAGCATTGCTTACTTACATTGTATTTATTAAAATAAACAGATGTTAGAAAAATGTTTTGTTCTAAATTCAGTTTTCTGTTATCAGAGAATTAAATGCCTGATTTGTTAAATATGACCCAGTTCAGATCCAACAACTCAGACTACCATCTCAGGTTAACTATAGTGTTACACTGGGACTTAGATAATGCACTGAAGACTGTGTAAATAAATAGGCATCGATTCTACTCGGGCCAAAAACAGAACCTTGTTAAGCATCTCTTGTTAATTCTCTCTCTAAGTTCAGAGTTTCACTTTGATGTTCCTTCCTTGTTATTCGGGAATTAAAACATGTTAGTATTCAGATATATTTAGGTAGGTTGATGGATGGATGGATAGACATACAGACAGATGGATGGTTGTGTATATACGCACTTCAAAATCTTTTGGTGCCTGTACTGGGTTACATCCATCCATTCCCCTGACCCTCAGTAATTGCCTCAAAGGGTTGAAAGGTTGTTGTGAGACTGAGTCAACTCTGTGGGTTTCCAATCTAAATCAGCCTAATGGGACTGCCTGGCTGTTATCATGAGGGCCCAGGCCATTGGCCCGGGGCATCTGTCCTTCTGCTGTGGTGTTTTCGGGGCACTGAGTGAAACAAAAACAGGACAGTAATTAAGACAGCGCTTGCACGTATTGCGGAGAGCACGGTCTTCCATGGCTCTCTGCAGTCTCCCATAGGCTACCATTGTAGTTGTCACAAGGGGCACCGCTGTCACCCTGAGAGGCTCATTACCCTGCCCGCACCGACCACTGTGAAGGATTTATAGCCTCATCGGGTGGCTGGTCCATGTGCCTTGCCCAGGAGCATTTGAGAGCCCAGCGCTGCTCACACATGTGCCCTGGCTCATTGACACAAATGCATCAGACAGTGTGTTTTAAGTAGCAGGCACACATTCAAAGTGACAATGAAAGACTTCACAGAAACACAGAATAGCTCTCACTTAGTGATTGTCTGTGTGCACATGAAGGAGAGGGAGAGAGACGACTCGTCAAGGTCAGGCTTGTTGTCATTGCACAAGGTTGCAGAAAAGCATTTGTGGCTCAATGTGAGGAACAGAGGCCAGGAAAACGTCTATTATTTACCAGGAATCGAACCATAGTCTTTGCTCTAAGGAAAGAAAGCTAACCGAACCACGTGGTGCTAAACTCTAAGACACACATTCACACACGCCTTTCCATGTTTGAAAATGTCATAATGAACTGTTTTTAAATTGTTTTTCACTTTTCACTCTGTACATACACAGGTAGTGGACTGTGCTTGAACCTGAACGCCTCTCTGACCATCATCAGCAAGTACTTCCTGGACAGGCGTCCTTTAGCCAATGGTTTGGCCATGGCAGGGAGTCCAGTGTTTCTGTGCATCGTTGCTCCCCTGAACCAGTATTTGCTTGATAAGTTCGGCTGGAGAGGAAGTCTGCTCATTCTCGGGGGTCTGATGCTAAACTGCTGCGTCGCCGGTGCTCTAATGCGACCTGTCACTTTAGCGTGTAAGAGATCTTCCAAAGTATCGCTCAAGATGGTCGAAGAACAGCAAAATACGAACAACACTAAACCAGAAGGTGGCTGCATGAAGAATGCAAAGGCATTCATAAATCTGTCTTTCTTCAAGGAAAAGGGCTTTGTCTTTTACCTCATTGGAAACATGATGTTTATTTTTGGAGCCTACGCGCCTATCGTGTTTCTGCCGGCCTACGCCATCAGTAAAGGTGTGGAGGACTACTCTGCAGCATACCTGCTCTCTATTATGGGCTTCGTGGACATGTTTGTTCGTCCTGGCACTGGCCTGCTGGCCAACAGCCGGTGGATCAGGCCCAGAATCCAGTACTTCTTCAGCTTTGCTATGGTTTTCAATGGTGCCTGCCACTTGGTCTGCCCGCTGCTGGACAGTTACGCCCTCCTGGTGGCTTATGCAGTGTTTTTCGGTGTTGGATTTGGTATGGTTTTTGCACTGATATTTGAGTGCTTAATGGACCTGATGGGAAGTAAGTGCTTCCCCAGCGCCGTTGGACTTGTCACCATTATCGAGTGCTTCCCCATGCTGCTGGGACCTCCAACTGCAGGTAATTACTTTATCAATTATTCACTCTTTATTTGTATAGCTTATAGCTATGTGTGTTATATGTTACATTTAATAGGATTTGATAGATAGATGGGTTGGTAGGTAGGTTTAACTCTGTCAATCCCTTAGGAGTTCCATAAGGAAATTTAAGGTAATAATAATATGTCCTAATATGATGGGTACGATATAAGGTTTTGTTCCACCTACCGATTCTACAGGTGCATTTGCTTGATGACGTATTTGGGATGTGACATCACACACATACTCTGTCATTTACAATTGACGCACCACCTGCTGCACAGTGATGGTGCTGGTTAGTCCTGCTACAGTGTTTGCAACTCACTGTACTTTGTCATAAATATCTCAGGTCTGATCTCATAAGCCCTGTACCTGTAAGTGCATTTTGTCAGCTCATTTTATTGTAGCTGCTTGTCCTCTGTGTGGTGTGAATAAACAATTGTGATAAGTTGTTTGTGGACTAAAGTTGTAGATGGAGCGTCCCGCCTCCAATCCCTCTTTTGTCAACACAAAGTTTTTATTCTAATTATACATGTTGGGCTGACATATGCTGACTGCCACCAATCAATGAGTCAACTTTAAAGTTCTCTTAGAGCAGTTGTGTTTGTTCTCTCAGACAGATACTCTGAGGAGGCTGTGCAGCCGCCGTTGACTTGATTAGCTGTGTATATTGTCCCAGTGACAAACTCTCCCTCTAACCTGAGTTTTAATGAGATGAAAATTTATAGTTCTCACTTTGCTCTGTTGCAAGTTCGTTCCGAGACAGAGATTTAATAGGATAAATGAATTCCTCCTTCCCTGCATGTCTAGCAGTCCTCCTCCAGGGGGCACATTGTTATTTCCCCCTTCTGAAGACAGGTTGTTACTGCTGCTGCAAAAACCTGTGGGTCAGTCCAATTAGGACAAAGAGTGGTAAGTGGGTGTAGATGGCCATGTGCTTTCAGTATTTAATGATCCGCAATTCAAAATCTCATCATAATAGTCCTGGTACCTGGGCCATAATTAAAGCTGTGACTACATTAATGTGGAGGAGTTGGGTGTAAGAGGTGAGGAAGGGGAGGGGGAGGGTGGGGGTGGTTACAAAGAAAAAAATAGACTAAATTACCAGCCAGGCCAATCAAGGCTGACTTTAATGAGGGTGATGTCACGGCTCTGATGCGCCAGATGAGGGCTATCAATCAGATAATGAAGCTGTGACGGAGATGTTTGGAACAGAGCCACATTAAAACTGACTCTTGCTTCTCTGAGACTGGGAGCACAAAATATTAAAGCTGTTACATGTTGAAGGTAAAATATAACAGCCTGATGGAAGCAGTTACTAGTGGTAAATAGACCAGGTGGGATTAATGCAACATAAAGGATGGATAGTGTTTATTGGAGGCTGACCCATACCCCGTGAATTGAAACACTATTGAGAACCTGATAACATATAGTTGTGGCGCTTTGGCCCAGAGGCAATGTCTCTGTCATTGGTGTGGAATCCCAGGGTTCACCTCCTGGGCAAGTTCGAATCCCGGTCAGGGCGGTTGGTACCTTCCAGTGGACTCACCACCTGCAGGAAGGTTTGGGGGGTGTTGGTAAGGTGCAGTGTGATTTGGGTGGCGGTCATGGAGACTGCTGCCCCCGCGACCCGGTAACGGATAAGCGGATGAAAATGGATGGATGGATAACGTATAGTTTTACCTGTACAAACCACTGCACGAGTTGCTGCCACCTAGTGACTGGAGGCTTGTTATCATTCAAACGTTACAGCAGTGGTACACTTATGTCCAGCGTGCCTTGTTCTATTTGAAGCCCCTGACACCCCACTTGGCACCTCGCCGTGCCCCGCCCCCCGGCAGCAGAACCTACAGTACAGACCAAATAATTAAACTTGTGGTAAATTGTACTTTGTTTTGTAAAAAAAAAAAAAAAAGTGAGAATCGTGGCACAATTTCCTTTGAGGTCACAACTGATGTAAATCTGTACTGTATGGCAATTATAGCTTGTTTGTTGTTACGTTGTGTTTTACTGGTGATATTTGTGAATAATTGATTGTTCTGGTGTGGTAAGAGTGGTAAAAATCATCATTTGCAGTTGTCTCACTTATGTAATGTGCCTTTAAATTGTCTTGTCTACAACAGCCTCACTGTCCTACCATGCATTCGTCTGTGGACAGATTATTCTCATACACATTAGACACAGCTGACACTGTATCTCTATATGTCTATTTATAACCTCGCCCCCTTCTGAAAGGCTCTTGGAATCATGAATCTCATCTGAAGTGTGTGTTTTTGTGCTCATGCCTCAGAGAATGACCTGTCTTCTGATTCGTTATGGCCACAGCTGTCCAAATGAGCTTTTCAGAGAGGCAGTGAGAGCTGCGCTGTGTATTGATGTCTGAATCTGAATGTCCCTGTGTTTCACATAATACAGATCCACATTTTCTCAAATCAAGTTTCTATTCTGCCATGTCATATATTTACCTCATCACTTCCTAATTTGGTATGCACTTCTCTGTCCTTTCGTCCCTCAGGGTTACTGGTGGACATCTCTCATGACTACAAGTACCTCTTCTTCATGTGTGGATCAGTGATCACCGCGGGTGGACTCTTCCTCTTTGTGACAAACATCTACTACTACCATACCCTGGACAACAAGAGGAAACAAAAGGACAATGAACAGATGAGTAAAAGTTCTGAGAACCAGGAGAGATTAAGCTTCATGGAGGGTGAAATAAAACTCACTACTGAATCAGAAATTGAACCAAGGAAGCCTGAGACCAAAGAAGAGACGGAACATCTAGCTGCAAATAACACAGGGACTCTGGAATAATTGTTGTCCATTTTTCTTGTTAGTATATTACAGCAAAGTATCACGGCAAAAGACCCCAGTAGTAAGGCAATGATGTATTTACAGTACACTACAAATAATTCAAATAATTTGTTGAAAAATACAAAAAAATGATGCACACAATTTTCAGGCAAGGATACTCTACTCTTTCACAAATTCATACAAACAAACACTTTCTGGTGTGCACCAATTTTAACCTCAGTCGCTGTGATCAAACTTGGTGACTACAAAACTGTGGCCTACAAATGCAGCCTAGTGCTGCCTGCCTTGGAGGACCATAAAGGCTTCTTTCCATTTAACCCTTCTGTGCAGCGCCTCAGAGTTTTGCTGCTTCCTCGAACAAGAAGCGGATATCTTCCAATCGCACACAACAATCCTTTAACAAGTAGGCCATGGGTTGCCCAAAAACAATTAGCAGTTAAAGTTTCCACCTTCCATACCTGCATGTGCAGAGGACTGTGGGTGACGATCCACTCTTCAATCTTATCATTTCTGTGTGGGAAGTTCTCAGACTTTGGCTGGAATTCAAGAATTCTGCACATTGAATTAGCAGCGGCCAGTGATGTAACATCCTTGAAATTCCGTTGTCTCTGTATTTTCCCTGACTTTGAGAATCGGCTGCAGTGTACTAATGGTTTGGTTTCACCTTGTTAACACAGTCTAGTTAAGATGAAACGGGACCAAAACCTCTTTCAATTCATCACTCTCTTTTGAGGGTTCTATTCCGTCCGTACCCTCAGGTGAGCTTGACCTCTGCTGTTACAGCAACTTTTAATCCTTCTCCTTTTTTAAACACCATTTTCCAAGTGCTGCAGCTACAGCCCGTGCCTCAGTGTTTTAGCAGTCTACTGTATGTAGCCATTTCTAATGGATACACCTTGAAACGATTGTAGTTTTTGTTTGGTGGTTTCTTGTAGGCTGAATACAATGATTCATTAATTTAACAACAATGAGAATATGACTGGAGAGTATCTCACAGGTGAGGTGTGAATGTTACACAGGCAGCTTCTTTATCCAAACACTGTGAACTGTTAAACTGTGATAATAAATCTAAAGGTTTTTACGTAAAATGTCATATTTATGACATGTTCTACCCTTTACGTGGCTCTATCTGTAGCTCATTAACGGTTTTTGCTTTTATGCTCCTCTTCCTCCCCACATTTATCTATACAATAACAGCTGACTTCTACTTTTGTCTGCTTTTTTAGTGACATCTTATCGTTGATTTGATTTTTTTTGAAAGTCTGTTACCAGTTTTCCAATAACGTATCGTAGGTTGACTAATATAGTGTTGTGTGATTTAATTTTATAATTGTAGCTGCTTATTTAAAGAAATTATGCACAATATTGCAATAGTAATTTTGAAGTAACTGTAAGGTAGAAGTAGTAAATACAGTACAACATAAATAAATGTAAAAAAAAATGTGCACAAATATTTCACGTTATTTAAATTATTATTAAAAATATTAACTTGTGTTTTTTTTTTTGGGGGGGGGGACTGACCCTCCAATATGTTGACAGCTTCACCTTTAATGTTAGAAATTGCACATTTCTTTGTACTGAGCCCAGGGGGTGGAGGGGGGCTGCCCTGATGGCTCGGTTTGTCATTGCTGTTCTGTGTAAATGTTCGCTTGCACTCAAGTAGTTATAGAAGTAAAAATGAGAAAATGTACCTGGCTATTTTGTGCTACTGCAACCTGAACAAGGTTTTTTGCTTAGGTGATATTATTTTATGTGTTACTGCTGTTTGTTGCCCAAACAACTGAAAATAAACATTGAGTTTTTGGAACTGCACATTAATCTCTGAGGACTTTTTGTCATGTGAAAAGTTAAACAATTGCAAATATATATATGTATACATACAGTATACTGTATATACTGTAGATATATGTATATATACACATAGATACATATATGCAGTGTATATATATACTGTATACACACATATATTATATATACGTATACAGTAGTATACGTTAAAGCCATATGCAGTAAAATTGCCAAACTACTTCTAATAGTATACTATTACTAATTTATAACAACCTACAGTACAGAATGTAAAATGATACAGAAAGCAAAACAATAACCATTTTTGCCTCCAATCTCAAACACAAAACTAAGCTCCAACGGACCAAGCTAAAGCAAAATGAAAGCCTAAATGAAACAAAGACAAAAAATTATGAATTTAAAAATAAAATGTCAAACAACTTGGACAAATCCTACCCTTGGAAGCCATAGCTTAAAATCCTGTATAAAAACGTAAATTTCCAACTGTGTTTATATCTATATTTAATACAACTACAGGGTTTTGTCCGAGATCCGACCAACAAGGTTTCTGACACTCCAGCTCCAGAAATCCCAACACATCGAAATCTACTGCAGAACTTTTGTGGCCTAGTCCAATTTTTCATGACAATTAGAAGACAAGAGAAACAAGTTTGAAAATGCCAGCATGAGGGACACGAGCACCTAATGAAGCAGGGCCTAAATGTTCCACGCCAGTGCTCTGAGCTGCACGACAACTCACACACATCAGCAAACCTAATAAATTACAAATGCACCAGCAAACACGCACATTCACTTACAGTCACATGCTGTCCCTCAGCTTAGTAATATGCAAGGTCTTTGGCTACAACAAGGTGGAACGTTACCCCAGAGGCAGGATGATGGCTGCTGCGGTGAGAAATGTGTTTATCATTATTATATTTTTTCTCACCTCCTGTGCTCCTCTGGCCTGTTGACCCTCCTCTTTGGACCGCTCCCCCTGTCGTGTATGTCCCCGTGACTTTTGTCCTCCACATGCAAAGAAAAAGGATACTACCATCAGAGAGTCTCACAGGTAACTGGTTACTCGGCTAAGGCTATTTGAAAAATAGTTCTGCACCAGAAAATAAAAAAGAATTATGGATACCATGCCTTAGGCCCAATTCCTACTTTCCGGGTGCATGAGTCTGCAGAGGTCCACTGAGTTCTATGTGATGTAAATGTCCGGTCCACGACCCCTAGAGTGTGCACGAGTCCTTTATGGATGTCGCCCTTGATATCTGTAAACATACAATATGAACAATACATTACTTTTTTGTTTTAAGTCAATAGATAACCTATCCATACATTATTAAAATATTTGAAAAAATCAAAGGTTCATACATTTTTTTAAATTTAAAGACAAGTGAAAATTAGTCGTGAAATGACTTAAATAGATGGGAGTTTTTTGCCAGCTGTTTGCCTATTAAACAGCCGACAGATAGTTTTTTCTATCACAGTCCGAGTTTTTGGAATAATAAAATAAAATAGTTATTGATAAAATATCTGCGAGTGTATAAATACATGTATCCAATAGCTTAATGTTAAACATCTTCAAGTTAGTAAAAAATGTAGTTTAAATTATTTACGAAAATATTACTTCACGTCAGCTAGACTTTATTCAGTTATCACTAAGAATTTAAATAGGTAGTTCACAATGATAAAAAACTTGGCTAACAGTTAGTCATCGGCTAACAGATTTGCTAGCGTTAGCCAAAAGATAATTTGTTTCTCCAGAGACAAAACTGGCAAAACTGAAATAAAACTCTGAGGATAAAAATGACAGCATATCTGCACTGGCTAACCAGAAGTGACCGCTCTCAGTTAACTGTCTCTGCTTATTAAATGACTTTGTACAGGAGTGACTGTAATGGAGTTACACCCCTAATATAAGCAAACAGCCTGTTTGTGCGTGCTTAACATACTGCAGTGTTGAGTTAATCAGCAGCTACCTGTTACTGGAACGGTTCAAACAACACCTGGTACTTTCTGTATGGAGTTTCCAGGTACTTCCCACATATGAGTAGGGTTTGTTTTTTGTAAGTATTTGGATTTCAGTAAAAAAAAAATGCAGTTAGGTCAACTATTGTACTGTGTAGCTCTGCAATGGACTGGGTGTCCAGGGTGGATGCCAGCCTAACCCCAATGACTGCTGGGATTGGCTTCACCTCATCCTACGAAGCACGATGGACGGAGAGACTAAAAAATTCTTGGCTATAATTTTTTTAATGTTCATGAATGAAAAACGTCCATCATATAGTGCTATGCTACTTATTTTGAAACCAGAAACCGGAGTAATCAAATAACTTCCCACACACACTGGGAGAACATGCAAATCCCAAACAGAAATTACCATCAAGATTAAAGCAGCGATCTTCCCGTTTTAAGACAAGGTACTGGTCTTAGAGAAACATCACAGTGCAGTTCATTTCTCAGCTTGTAGTCTGGACTTCCAGAAATTAAAGCTGAATAATTAATCTTATAATCAGAGGTTAATGAGCTGTTGATGTGACAAATGTTCAGATGTGCTTTTCTCATGAACACAGTTCCACCATCTGATTAGTGTTGCAGACTGACCCTGCTGAAGTCATTACCACATGAGGTAATATCTGTTGCAAAACATCTTGTTGTGCAGTGTATTGTACGAGCGACTGGTTCTTGGATGTTGATTATCAGGCCTTCTCCTGACCTTTGGATCCGTGTGAGTCAGATTCTGGTTGTTTGCAGTAGGAGATGGGGGGTGCGGAGGCGCTATCGTGATGAATCTGCAGTGGTCTCACTCTAGCGACGAGTCTGGGACGAGTGGGAGAAACGAAATGTGCTCCCCCAGGGCTCAAAGAGCATTGGCATCTATCAGCAGAAGAAATTGAACGGGAGAAGCAGAGATTAGATAGGCCGACTGTTGGCGGAGTGGGATCAAACTTACAAAGCACACCAACATGAGGAAACACACACACACACACACACACACACTCTCATTCACTCACTCACTCTCTCTGTCTCTCTCCACCATGTGTCCCACTGTGGCCTTTGGATTTGAAAAGAGAATGTGTTGATTTGTTGTTTGCTCACAGAGTAAACTGATGACACAACACCAGGAGGAGAGCACTCTCCACATCAGCTGTGTCTCCACGACAGGCATCAGCAGTTCCTCACTGGAGGCACTGTATTAGCATGTGAGCAGAAGTTGATCACAGTGGGACAACAGTGTAAATGTCACTCGTGTTCACTGTGTCTCCACCGCTAATACCAACGATATTTGCTTTCCACAGAATTCCAGCTCTGCCTCTGTAGAACAGATGTCACAACCTGAGCTTGATTGGAATATAGAACGAACACTAAAACCTGTGTCGTTTCATCTGTCAAACACAGGTTTAGGTCCAGCACCAAACGACTTCTCACATTTATAGCCACAAAAACGATAAGTTTGCCAAAAAATATGTATTTGCCAAAACACATCTTAAATCTGAGGCAAATTTAGCAACAGTTAGCCCAGTACCTCTCAAATAGTGGGGTGGGTGGGGCGGGAGAGATAAGGTGCCACACATTCACAGCAGTTTCTTCAAATCTACACCTAACTTTATTTAAAAACACTATAATTCATAAAAGACTCAAATCACAAATCTGACTATATTTATTTTACTGTGACAAATTAAAATGCATTTACCTTGCTCTGCCTCTCCTGGCCCCTGTACAATAACCCAGCACACCTTTTGGGGCCCTTGCCCCCTATTTTGGGACCCAACTTGTTGATCGCACACAACCAAAAATAATAAATAACTATCCCTGTGACAACCTTTACCTTAGTCTGGAGTCAATGATAAAACAGTTCAGTTCGAGTGGAGAACCTTGATCCTCGATGAATCAAACATGAACCACAGGATGTCAGTCATTTATTTCTTTGTGTCCTTGCCTGGGTCATGCGGGACAAAATGCACGTTGGAATATTAAGGGGTGAAATTAATGAAGAGGGAAAGAAATAAAATGGACAAATTAAGTAACAAAGAGACTAAGAAGGTTGTAGGAAATAAAGAAGGAAGGGCCTTTTACGACTTGGGGGAAATGCTGGTGAGACCCTCTCCATCTATCATCCCTGCCTGCATCCTGTCCACGGAGCAGAGGAGGTAATGAAAGTAATTTAACGTACATCTATAATTAATATACTCTCTTTGGGTGGTGTGTTTGAGCCCAGTGGTTGATGGAGTGTGTTTATTATGTGTGTGAGGTGGAGCCGGCGTGTCGGGGCATCGGGCCACTGACACGGTAATTGACGAGCCATCATTCCTGCCGCGCTCAGGTCTGATTGTTACAGCTATATTTGGGACACCGTGGGCTCCGGGGCTCCCACAGGTACAGGTGGAAAAGTGGATTTTTGTTCTTTTTAGCCTCCTGTTGTTTCCTTTTCTTCACTCTGACGCTGCTGAAGAAAGGAGGTGCAGCATGTGGCCGAGCCTCAGGCCAATGTTCTTCCTTCCATGTGTCCTGCTCTCTGCCTCTTTTTCTCTTCCTGTCTTTCTTCTACACCCTAATCCCAAACCTCTCCACTCCCCGACTGTAAACTTCCCCCGTCTGTCTCACGTCTCTCCTGACTCTGGGTAAATCTAGCAAATGTGCTCTAGGATTTTTTCTTTCTCCTTTTTTTTTTAAATATTAAAAGGCAGGCTGCCTTTCACAAACACAGTTCAAACCCCACTGCCCTCAGTGCTCTCTCCTTTTGAAACTCCCCTGCTCTTTGAATCCCTGCCCTTTGAAGAAAACGCCCAGAGTCACTCAAACACTTTCACATTAAACAAGGGCATAATGAACGAACGCAGAAGTGTGTTTTAAAATTCCTGCATATACTCACACGGCACACATATATGCACACGTGTGTTTTGCACATCAAAACTCCAGCAGGGTTTTTGGAGTTTTCTTTTCCCCCATTGAATACATTTGCTCGTTAGTGTGTCCTTGCTGATGTCATAGGTAATTTGCCATTTCATGTGTAATACCATTAAGTCAGGATAGTATTATTTCTACTGCTATAGAAGGAAACAGAAGACAGAGTGCAACATGGATGTTTAAACTGCGGCTGTTAGTTTAAACATTCAATGTCACAACATTTTCCCATTGGACGGAGCAGCTGTCAATCACACATGATGTACAGTATAATAGTCAAATGAATTTAACTTGCATAGCCCAAATCACAACACGCAGTTGTCACAATGGACTTTACAATTTTAAAATTAGAGTCACAGAGTTAGGCAGAATTTGTTTTTACAAATTTGATTGCAAAAACAATGACATCACACTCAGCATTTTGCAAACAGTGAAGGGAAAAAGAATTCTCCTCTAACAGAGAGAAATATCCAGCAGCTCCAGTTGAGTGTCAGAGAACAGTTCAACACGATCCAGATCATATTTCTAGCAATGGAATAAAAACCATAATCTGTAGCCTGGAAATGCAGTCCAAACATTCACCAAGAAAAAACTCACTGACAAATGTCAGTCTTTCTAACAAATACCAGCCATGGCTCAATATCCAATTTTTGCAAAATATTTATCACAACACAGCCATGGCTGGGATTCGAACCAGCAATCTTCTGAGGCCCCTCAACCACCAGAAGAGATAACTGTTGTTTATTCTTGTCCTACTTTGCGTCAAATGTCCTTCCCTGCCTCTCCACTGAATGAGTTAAAGGTTTTCTCAGCAGATGTGGAGAGGGTCACTGGGTGTGTGGACTTTGCCAGCTCGTTGCCCACATGTCGGATTTTAATGGGCAGCATATGGAGGTGGTGAGTGATGAGTGGGACCTGAGCTGTGACAGGTGCTGAGTCGTCTGTTGCACTGACCCCCGCCTCACAACAGAGCAATTCGGAGGACACCTTCATTCAACAGGCCTGACCCCAACACACACAAACACTCACCCACATGAGCACAAACACACACATGCAGACATTCGCCTACAGCCATGATCTCCTTGACTGTTGGTGACCATAAATATTTTCTCAATACAACGGTCAATAATTTTCAAAATGTATATTTTAAATTAAATCTTCGTGTAGGTCAGGTATGAAATGTATTTATATTGTTATAATATATCAGTATTTGTCCTGGGGCAAATACTGTAATACTTCTGCTGTTCATTTGAGGCTTAAACCACTGTGTGTGTGATACACATACTGCAAATCTACTCTAATATTTTAATCGGGATAAAAACAAATCTGCACAGACAAAAAAAACAAACAAAAAAAACTACTACAAATCAGACAGTAGTTCTAGTGTAAAAAACTAAACTAAAAAAAAAATACTGAAAACACATTCAAACCCCATCCACTAAGAAGACACTCCAGTACAGTGTGTAATGTATTCCCAATAAGTAAGAGCATCAAAGAGTCAAAATGGAGAGACAGATTAAGTAAGGGTCAGCAAAACCTTAGCGAGGATTTGAGGATCAGCATGTAAGAAGAGGAAAAGGACAAAGAGAAGGTGGGAAAGGTGAAGCTCCACTGCAGGGAGGCTCCGTGCTGTGCTGTCACCCAGCAGAGCGTTCCGTTCCCTCATTCCCAGCTTGCTGAGATCTTTTTTTTTTTTTTTTTTTTTGTCGTAGCTGCTTAGCCAGCTGATTACTGGGTCACTTTGGCCGACTCAAATGAGTGGCATCTGCTTGGTCCTGGCTTTGCGTGCACCACCGGACCAGCTGGTTAGTTCACTTTTACTGTTGGTGTGGGACTCTAGGGCCATTAACACATGCCAGTCTCATGAATGGCTGCACAGCTATAGTCGTGGATGCCAGAGTGTCATTGATGAGTAGAGTGTACACACACGCACACTCTCCCTGGCACAAAAGTGTGAATGATTATGTTTTTAACAAGGTGTTTTATCTGTGGCACCCCGCACCTCTGAAGATATTAATGAGCCTGTCGGGGCCTGCAGGGACCCCTGAGGGTGAACTGCTCTCCCAGGGTGTTTCACAAAGTCAAGGAAGGAACCTCCAATTAGTTCATTTTAGGGAGCGTTGTTATCGTAACTTCCTTGGAACTGTCAAGGACTGGTTTAGTCTGCAGAATTCTTTGAAAAACTTCAGTCTTTTGTGAATGTTGTTTATCCTTGGAGCGGCAGATGTGCCTAAAATCCTCTGCATAAGTATGTGTGAAAAGCAGAACATTACAAAGGAAGTGATACTGACCAGCAGCCAGTAGGATCTATCGACCAAGCAAAACAAACAAACAGAAAATATAAATGTGCAACACTCAGTCTTCTATTGCCCATTTCTAATTCTTCTAGTTCTGGCTATCAACTCAAACACACAGTGTCCCACTTGTGTCCCACTTGTGTCCCTCGTTTCTTGTGGCTGTAGCAGTGGGTTGCCAAACTGCGGACTATATTGTGGGTGGCCCACAAAGAGCCTGTGATTGATTACACTTTTATAAGAGCAGCACAAACCTGAGCTGGTAATTGGCGCAGTGCTACCTGTTTGTTCCCTCCCACCTCTTTCCTATTATTTCTGCTCCTCAACCTGCTTCATCCACATTCCCTCTCATTCACATGATATATGATTAAAGCTAGTCATTATAAAGGCAAAGAAGGCGAGAGGAAGGAAACGGTGGTAAAATGACAGAATTTTCCAGCAGAGGTCAGTGTTGTTCCACAGATGAAGCTCTGTCTCATTTGCACACATTAGCTTAGCCACACCAGTCACAAATGAACATGGACTTCCGGCTAAATGTACATGAAATATTTAAAACCTTTTGGACTAACATCTGCAGGATGGACATTTATTAAACATGTTTAATCTGTGTAAAGATTAAAATGTTCACACCAGAGGACATACACAGGAACGTATTTGTCCTACAAAGAACGTTTCTTTTATAGGAATGGATAGAGCACCCTTCTTGTGTCTAAACAATTTGAATTTACTGTAAACAAATTAAAGTATAGCGATGAGCGCAGCACTACTTTAATTTTAATAATTAGATATTTCAAACTTTAAATTCTGCTGCTTTAATTAATGGTTGTCCATCAAAATGATAAGAAACAAAAACTTTTTAGCCTTACCTTTACTTATAGATGAAGTCCGTGCACCGACCTTCAATTGCCTGTTGAAGCCAGCAATGCAGCTAGAAAGCACCTGTCAGTTCACGTACGACCCCTTGAGGTAAGGCAGAGTACTGCCTGTCGCCCCGCTGACTTTTCTCTGGACTCTCTGGACTTGTACTGTATTAGCAGGAACAATTCTGTCGCACATACATTAAAGACATTACACAGACTGTAGAGAGTCATGCTGTACTACTACTTGACATAGACTTATCGAAAACATGAACTTTTAGGCATGAACAATTCACACAAACTGAACAATGATCCCACCAAGACAGAGAGGTTTATAGACCCAGGTGACAGGAGTGAGACTAATCACAGAGTCACAGGTGAGTGTGATCACAATAACACCACCCAGCAGACAAGACGGAGGGGAAACAGACAGCCTCAACACTTACCAAAGAAGAAGAATTTTCCCTTCATCTTAAGTGGAGGTAAAACAAATGGGTAAAATATACATACATAAATGTTAAAACAAAACAAAATAAATAAATAACTAATAATCTGCTAGAGCTGTGGTTTAATAGTCAATATCACCCAAGTAGAATGTTATAAAAGGTTGACAAAACACACACTACAGTGATAGTTATAGTTAGATATAAGGAGCCCATGAAGCAGCTTTGTCCATATGCTTAGCCATATATACTAATTTAAACCAAAAAAATCCAAACCAGTAAAGTCTGTAGCTCAAGAATGACATTGCTCAAAAATATATAGTCGAACAGTAGTATCTTCAAAAAGATAAAACAATAACCAGGAAATGATACAAATGGTTTTGACATCTTTGAAAAATGTGGGTTTTTTTAAAATAATTTTATCTGCCCCGCTTTGCAGCGTCCCTTTTTCTACTCTCTCATTGGTCCAGCTCTCCTGATCATGTTCTAGTGCCTCTGACAACAGTTTGGATAAATCCTACTACAGAGTATCTTCTCTCCTCCAGACAGTCGCTCTCACTGAGTAATTGTGCGCTGTAATTGCATTTGACTCCACTTAATCTAATGGCTGTGCAAACAATGGAACATAAAAGATGTGCTTCAAAAATGGGAAAACCAATGAGCGGCTTCGGAGGCCAAATTAATAGAGTTGTGGGTGAGGAACACTAACAGGATATTGGCACAGATTAAGACACACATGAGAGAGGAAGAGATTAAAATTCCGCCATCAAAGGATCCCTCCCATCCTATATTGATTGGCCAACGTGTTGTTGTCTACGTTTAGATTTGATTACCACTGACACGCAGGGCTGAGGCGGAAACACAAGGCTGGTAATGGCCTGGACGCCTCGTGCATATCAAATATAGCAGGAATCCTACTGGAGTAATTAATATCTTGCTGTGGTTATGAATTTCCTGGCATAAACGGCCAATCGGATTTGCATGGCTTGCACGCTGGTAATTAAGACGAGGCAATGGGGGAAAATGTTACATGAATGTTTGAGCTAATTCCCTGCCTCTGTGTCGGTTCCTCGTCGTGCCTCCCTCTCTGGACCAGCTCCTTTGGTCACAGTTTTTCCGTTAAATATTAGCAGGGAAAACGGGCTGTTGACATTTTGCCTTTCCGCCGTCACACACCTCGAAGGAAAAACACTGGGGTAATTTCACAGCTGTGTGAGGAGTTACACAGGTCATGCACAGTTATTTGCAGCAGTCGTAGCCACTCTTACTCGGGGAAGCAAAGGCCTCTTCCTGCTTATGTGAGACAGTCGCAAAATGCTTTTCACACTTCCAGATTTTCTTTCCCTGCCACCTTTAGATGACTTGCAGCACTGGGTCTGCTTCCAGGGGGATTTTGTAGGTTTTTTTCTGCCCTTCTTCTTTTTCTTTTTCATCCGCCTCTGTCCCATTTAACGCTGGATTGTATTTCCCATGTGATATTGGCCCCAAACCTCTTGGGATTTGCCGGTGGTTTCTAAAAAATCATACCATCAAAAAGCTGTCAGAGTAGTTTCACATCAGTCAGCTGTCAGCTGTCAGGGCCAGATATTGACCTTGTGGTGGGTAAGCTACACCGCACCAAACTATTTACAGCCTCCATCCATGGGCAGATGAGGTGATTATGGAGCCCATGTCAGACAATGGTTTTTGTTGCACGAAAAGGTCAGTCTACGTAGACCGAACATGGCTGCCTCATAGTGTTCAGACAGTGACTGAGAAAAATAGAAAATAATAGAAAACCACTGGGTTAGAGCCATATCTGGAAATACATACAAATTCAGCCTCATTTATGGCTAACATTTGGCAGTAAAGATGTAATTAACTGCCTGTGGTGCTGTACTTCAACTACTGACTGACATGTATCACTGCTCTGGCCAGTTTGTGGAGCACATCCTGTTAGGATTAGTGCACCAAATTAGTGTCCTAATTGGTCAGCCACACATCAGTCCCATGTGGGCCAGATGTGTTGCAGTTTACACCCAAAAAAGCTCCATAAACGCCACAACACTAACACAATTTTTCTATTAAACCTCCATCTTTTCCTGATTCTTGACTAAAAGCCTGTTGTAGTATGAACAGAGGAGAGGGAGAGTGTCAGATAAATGGCTTTGTTTTTAGTAAACTGAGCCTCTTTATGCTGAAAGTATGACATCTTTTCTCTAAATAAATTGTGCACTGTATAAATAAATACACTTGTGTTGTGGACACCTCTGAACAGATTAAGTGTCCCTGATGTCCTGAAACCATTATTGGCCTCGTCATCCTCTGCATAATCCTTCTGGAAAGCCATACTTAAAAATCACATGAAATATTATATTCAGGCCTGTGTGAAAGAGAAATGGTATGCACACATAACTGTGTGTGTGTGTGCCCGGCGGTGGAATGATGCGTCTTTGTCCTTCCTCCTCTCCCCCTGCAGATGAGATGACTGATTTAGAGGTACGGGGGCTCTTCCCTCACTCTGTGTCATTTCCAGGCCACAGCCCCTCTGGGGACCCTCCACATCCACCCCCCCGGGCCTGAGACTCACATAACACATTGGCTCTGTCACTGCCACAGCTTATTTTAGTGCGGCCTCCTTGGCTGCTGGGAGAACTTTAACTTTACGTAATTCATATTAATAAATTTATGGGGGGTTTGCTGTGGTGGAGTGGAGGGGGCCGCAGTTGCTCTGAGGATTTTCAGCACACATGCCAGTGCCGGGAGGTGAGTGAGCGTCTGACAGTACATCGACAGATGAGCAGGAGGAGGAGGAAGTGGAGGAGGAGCAGGAGGTGGTGGCTCACAGTAGAGCCAGTGCTGGTGATAGTGTGAAAGGAGGTCAAGATAAAAATGATAACCAGCAGGTGGAGGAAGAGGAGGAGGAGGGGGAGGAGGACTGTTGTGGTGATTTTGCAGGTTACACAGTGTGAACTGAGGTTGTTGGTAACAATGAAGCACTGAGTGATGGATCACAGGTAGATACAATACATCTGGAGCAGAAAGAAACTGTGGTGTGAAACAGAAGGAAACATGATCATTAGTATTGAAACAACTGAAAATCTTAATTAACAGAACTGGAAGTCTTACCTCTCGCTGTGGTTCCTCTTTTTTATGCCAATCTGCTGCCACCTAGTGGAATAATAATCAAATTTTCTGCCATCATATTGACCGTCATATTGACAAACAACAAACAAATACAAGTTATATAAAAAAAAGATTTGGAAAAAGTTATAAATCTGTTTTCCTGTTGCTTCTGTTTTTTAAAGCATCTTAATCTCCGCCGTGTTGTTTATCTTAGTTTTTCTATCTCAACACCAAAACCAGAGGACTTTTCATTCACCGTCAGTTGCGGCAGAAGCAGCAGCTGCTCCGCGGTCGCTGTGTTGATGACAAGGCTCAGCTCACATACATATGTTCACTGTCTGTCTGGTCCAACCAGACACAGACTGGTTACATGCTTTGGTAATCAGTCCAACTGCGAATGTTCTCCAGGGAGAGACACTTGTCAACATAATGATACAGGCAGTCGTAGAGTTGTGTTTTCGATCAGAGAACAAGCCAAACACTGCCGTCTGCTGCACGTCATTGTCTCCTGATGAAGCAAAGACTCGGTGCAGGACTTCAGTCCACCACTGAGAGCCCAGAGAGCCTGAGCTGCAATGCTAATTAATCTGTTACAATGTCTGTTTCACTGAATGATTTTTTTGGTTTGTCAAACCAAGTAGTCTTGACTAGTCTGGGAACAGTACGGTTTTATTTATTTTTTCACAGCAGCTAATGTTCCAGAAATGGCTAAGTGCGGAAAAAGTTTGAGATGTTTTTACCGGAGTCGACTGAAAAAATGTTCAACGGATGTTCAAATTCAATAGCTGAGTATTGAATTAAATACAATAGTAGACATTTTTTATATATGAAAACACATGCTTATATAGCAGGAGCTCCTTACTCCTCGTCTGTTTAGTTTGGGGAATGGTTGAAGATCCCTGATCTAAATTGTTCCTCAGTTTGGCTGTGTAAAACTTGAAAATAGAAAATGTGAGATATGACAGTGTGTGGAAACAGAATCAGGTCCCAGCACAGTTTCTCTTTCACCGTGTAACGTTCCATGTCTCTGTGGCGTAAAAGTGAGGAGCAAAGTGTTCGATCATCTTCACCCTGTCAGCACAAAGACAAAGAGCTGCCTCCGAGCAAGCAGATCTGGTCATACATGAGGTGACACACACACACACACACACACACAGGTCTCTGGAGACAAGGCTGGCTAGAGAAGTAGCTGACCACAGTGCCCTTGGCGTGATCTTCAGGCCTGGCCACTGTTAATGGACACAGCACAGCAGTCCCTCTCTCTGCCCCCCCCCCCCCTGTGCTGGTTTTACTGTTCACTTACATTTCCTGTTACTTTGACCCTCCACCTGGGGGCCCCTGCTGTCTTTTCTCAGTGCTCTGAGATCACCCCCTGCTGGTCAGCTGGAGGTTGTTATAGGAAGTTGGTTATTGTGTATGTGTGTGTTTGTGTGGTTGAGGCAAAACTGAGACTGACACTGAGTCTGTGTCTGTACGATGACAGATGTACAGTATGTCATTCTATTATGACGCGTTTGGAAAGAAGTTCCACAGAATTCTACAAAGAAGGAGGAGACACCACTAGCCAAACTGATCAACCTAAGACATGTAGAGAAATAGTTTTCTTATCTTCAAAATTACTACTGTTTGAACTACCTTTTTATTTATTTTTTTTACAGGTATTCATTTTCCAAATTCATTTTTTTTTCTCCTTCTGCAAGTGAGAAATGGCACCAAACTGGACTAACTTGGGTTTCTTTTATCAGAAACTTGAATTATTTTCTATATTGAATTTTGTTTTTCCAGCTTGTGTATCTAATTAGAGCTGAAATTGTCCTTTGTTAATCAAAATACGCTCTTTGACTATGGATCTAAATACTTTTTCATTTGAAATACATTTAATACTCATTTGAAATCTCTCTCAGTCGTCTTTTGTTTCACTACTTTTCTTTCCTCAACACCATTGGATTAGAAACCTGCAAAACTGCGTGGTCAAAAACAACATCTGTCTCCTCCAGTGACCCAGTGTCTTACCTGTTTGTTCAAGCTGCATTATTCAAAGAGGTCTGGGACAGGTCATGTGACCACCTGCTATCACCTGACAGCAGTTTTGTGACCAATGAAAAGGCGGTGGAGAAGCAGCTTGAGGTGTGGTTCACGACCTTTGGTCCAGAGGTCGGACAGAAACCTCTTCCCTCGGCACTCTCACTCTGCTGAGTGTGCTAACGTGGTTACTTCTGTTTCATCCAATCACTGACTGGAATCTCTCAGCCTCTCCTTTTCATGTCTTCAGGTAAGGGTTGAAAGGTCACTCTCAGGTGTCTGGGGGGATTAAATAACACAAAGACACCTGTTAATATGATGGACTTTGACTTTTCGTTTGAAAGAAACAGCAGTGCCTGGCCAGTAGGGGCACTAAGGAGCTATCCAGCCTGCTGTGATGATAAAAAGTTGCGATACCTAAAACAAAACATCAAAAAGACCTTACTTAAAAATGTACATAAAATATATCTTAAGCAAAATCTGACTGTGGACACACAGAGTTCCAACTGTTACACACACAAATAAATGCCAAAATGTTGGACTCTGCCACAACCGTGTCTCATTTCACGGGCAAAATTAAAAGTAAACAGAATAATAAAAAAAAAAGATTCATATTTACTGATACTGCATATACACGGTGATGCAGTAGTACTGTATATGTTTGTGTACTGTAAACATTCACTCCCTCTTACTCCTTTCTTCTATGGAGTGGTATATCCTGGCCTATGAGGAACCGGACCAGCGTCAGGAGACCTGCCCTCTACACCCTCCTCCTGTCCCTACTTTGATTTCCAATATGTCGTCCTATCACCACAGATGGCTGAGGAGTTAACATTTCCTGGGCTGATGGTTCTTGCAAGGCCCCAAGGCTCCGGGGTCTGACGGGGGCAGAAATTGGAGAATAATGTAATAGAATATTTGATTGGACCCTGATGTGCAGGACACTGAGAAGACTGCTGTAGGAATGTGTGTGCCCCCTCGCCCCCTCCCCTCCCTTGTCTCATCTTTGTCTGGCTGCAGGTTATGATTTAATCATATTTGTGGCTCGTTGCTGCAGCCCAGGGGACAGGAAACAGGACCTTGAGTTTCCTGTGGCCTGTCAAAAAGATGCTAACAATATGACAAATGTTTGGCCATTATAATTGGAAGGTGAATAACTGGTGTCAGCGGGGGAATTAATGACTCTGGGTGGTGGCCGCTGAATGGTGTTCATAAAAGAAATGAGATAATCCATGAGCTCCAGGTACGGTGCTGTAGTTGAGGATTTTTCTTATGTTTACAAAGGTTTACACCTCAGAGAACACATCATGTCTGAGGTTGGTTGAGATGGGCACACCGTGGTCAGTGGTTAAAGGATCAGGCATGTGATGTATCTATGGGTTAGAAGAGTAACTGATTTTATACTTTTTTACTATGGTAACGTCACAGAATTAACAAGAGAGAGAAAGAAAGACATTTTACAACACGAACAACCGAAGGATTTTCAATTTTGCTGAATATGACACGGGTTCTGAATAGAAGAATTCTTGAAGAGATGGAGATGATTTGTGTCCCAAATGTAGCGAAAAAGGCTGAAAAACTGAAATGAGAGAAATCAAGGGTCAAAAGGGCAAGTTGCCCCAAAAATTTAAAGAGGCCTCCATATGTTTATAGATGGTACCATGGATAGATGGGATACGAAAAGTTATTATTTGATGTTTTCACTCCTGATTATTTTGGATATAACTTCAGGTTCTGATATTTTCAACTGTGTGATCTGCCAGTAGCTGTGGCAGGAGATGGCTGACGGCCTGATTCAGACGTCTGCAAGGCGATTGGGTCTGTCAGGTAGGCAGGTCGAGGGAAATCAGAGGAAGGCTGAAGACGATGACTCCACTGTCATCAATCACCTGCCTGTAGCTGGTACACTAGTCCCTGCGCCCGGGCCTGGAGCCCCGGGATTCATCAGAGGGGACAAGGTTTGACATCTAGAAAAATGAGCTCAGCCCTGCTTAAGTCAGGATACATCGTGACCTGGTGTCAACATGAGAGGTCTCTGTTCAAAAGGGATAAACTTGGTTAAAAAATAAATGTTTCTATATCGTATCATCTTCTATTTTTGCTCATGTTCCGACAGCCGCTCCCTGAAGACGGCTCTTCCTGATGTCGCACCATAAGAAATTGTAGAAATGAAACAAGAATGCAAGAGTGCGTGCGCCTCTCATTCTCTCCCACATGCACTCTCGTATGCACATGCACACAAAAACAACATCCTGGGTGAAGGAATGAAGTAAAATCATCAGGCTGAAAATGATTAATGCCCCTTTTTGTCCATCATGGCATCTGGAGCACATCTGTCCCGCTGGGACCAGGACAGATACGGTAGCTGCTTCAGGGATTAAGCCGCCTTTCGCCCTCCGTCTCCTGCTCCTCTCCCGAGGCTGCAGGTAAAGGATCTTGTCCTGCAGTCAGAGCAGTGCTGCTATCCTCCCACCCTTCACTGGGGGAGACGGTTGGAGTGGCCACCCCGGAGTTTAGCACATTAAGAGAGAGAGAGAGATGATATTTATGATGTGGAAATCGTCTGCTATTTATTCAGCGAACAGTGAGTGTGAAGCCGATTCATCGTATTCCCTGAGTCTCCTCTTTCTCTTCCTATCACCGTCTTCTTTTCAACAAATGGTTTTCAAATTTTCCTCCCTTTTTAAACAGTTTTTGTCATTTTTTTTTTTTTTATTTCTCTCTGACATTTACTACAGGTCACTAGACACGGAGTTTTAAGGCAGGTGAAAGGCCACAATCACAGTAACAACGAGGCTAGAGACGAGGCCTGTATTTACTGCCTGTAAAAAACACATCTTCATAAAAATGTCAGGAAGCTGCTGTGTTTTCTACAACCGCTCTAATTTCCCTCCCGCATTTTAGATTTCAAATATTTTGGGGGTGAAAATGGAGTAGGTAAAACCCAAAGGCATCAGATTATGTTAAATATAATGCCTTTGTTTAAGTGAATTCATAACGGTTTTATAGTTTCAGGTCTCACTGTTTCATTAACTGATTGAATGCAGTATGTTAGCGTGAACAGAAATAACACAATACCCATTATAATGTTACCACAACAATACTCACTTTTCCAGGAAGAGCCCACTCCCACATTACCCACTCCCATCTCCTTGCATGAGGAACATGAATGAATAAAAATAGATCTTAAAAAAGTACAAGAATAAACAGAAACATGATGCAAAAGGTGGAGCGCACAGGAAACCAACCACCAATAACACATCAATAATCCACAATTCAACATGATGGGATCTGTGACCACTTTGGAGAGAGAGAGTTTTAGCCTGGGCACACATACACCCATACGTTCACGCACACACACATACACAAGAAGCCGAGACAAAAAAGGAACGTCCAGTGTGTGTGTGTGTGTGTGTGTGTGACAGCGGATCAATAGTTGTGTTTGTGGCGTGGCTCCCACAGGACTGAGCCAGTATATGAAAAGCTGCCACTGAAGGCTGAAGGTCCTCTCAGAACATTCCCTGTGTGTTTAGCCCAGAGCCAAGGTTAAACCCAGCACAAAAGACGCCACCAAACCTCAACCTGCCCCCACCCCCGGCCCCCAGGCTACGTAACTCACACTGGCCAGCTCTCACAGCAGCCTTTCTTCTTCTGTCCACAAGTGTTTAAACATGCGTGCCCTACAGTGAAACAAAAAAAAAAAAAACTCCATCCCATTAAAGCACAATATATTAAATCATTTTGTTACATTAGGCATTTTTCACAAAAAATAAATTAAAATAAAGAATTAACTTATAATTACTATACTAACATTAAAAAGCAACTTAGCTGGGAATTTATTTTTCCGAAATACTCTACGAACTTTGCTAGTAACAAAACAATTCACATGAAATCTGTGCATCTGCAGGGAACAGGAAATAAGTGGATACATGATTGACTTGATTCTTTTGTATAGTGCTATCAACAAACCAAAACCATTTCTAGGACCATTTATGGGTGAAATTAATGAATGTCAAAGTTATGTGAAGATTAAAAAAAAAATCTGTGTTCCCATCAGGCTCGGCAGAAAAAGAGTGAAATAGCAATGCTAAGAATCTAGGATGTTATAGTAAAAAAAACCAATACGCAACATAATTTAAGAAGCCAGTTCCACATAGAAGATGGGCTAAACTGCAACTTCGCACAATAGTATATTTTCTTTCTTGCATTTCACATCATTTTATTGTGACTATAGCCATAATGGTGTCACGTCAGGAGTCTCCTTGGGAAGAACAATACGAGGGATTGTACCACATGAAGGAGACTCTCCTGTTGTAAACACAGGAATGGTTCTCCATGGAGGAGGGCTGTAATTAACAGAGTTAACCTTGGTGATTTATACACATTTAATTTTAATCTTAACACCTTATCATTGATTTTACTAGCAGTCAACCGCCCCTGTGAGAAAACAAGGCAATAACGGTGGGGCCATAACACTGTTAAATCATGCAACTAAAGCAGGTCGCTGTGTGTCGGGAAGTTTTATTATACAGTCACAGTGACCACAAACACACACAACCCAGGTCAAACGAATGGTGCGAATGATGTAAATCACTGAGAGACATCAGTTTTTATATAATACGATTCATGGATTAGATGAAAATAATATACAGTTGTTGTTTTAAATTCAGTGTTGTTTAAAGTGTTGCCTGAAAATTGACTTGACATTTCAAATGACAAGTCGGTTATAGTTGTTAATTGTTTTGAAAAAAAAAAATCATTCAGAGACAATTCAAAAGAACATGTATAGATTTTTCAATTTGAAAAAAACATTTTTCAAACAAAAAATAATTTTAAAAAAGTTAGAATTTTGTTAGAACATACTGCACTTATATAGTTATCACCATTATTCTCGTTCTGTCCACTGTTTTATTATTTTAGGAAAAATTCTTTTAAAAAAAGTCTTTTTAAATGTCAAATTCTGAAAAGAATTCCAAAATATTGGAATATAATATGAAACGCGTTATGAGAAAAGGAAGAAACCACTGTTTAAGTCAACGTCAACATCTGACCTCTGACCTCATCAGAGCTCAACTTCACATGAAGATCCCTCAAAACTGAGTTCTTAAAGTTCTTAAAAGTGTCTAAATCCAAACTGGGAGGAAAACTGAACGAACTGTGCTCTGAATGAAACCTTTCTGAACAGACTGTTAACAGACTGAGGTTTGATGTTGTTGTTGATAATAACAGAGGAAGAAGACAGAAGCTTGTCACACTGTCTCCACTAATGACAGGATGCACTTCTGTCACACAGGACTCACAGTGTCTTCGCTGCCACCCTGACTCTGGTATGTACGCAAAGCTAGCTGCGATCTGTGGCGACAGGCTGTCATCACCACAGAGGACTGATGGAATACTAATTAGCATGGCAGCACTTGAATTATTCATGCATTTTAATTAGGAGAGAGAGATTTCCCATTAGGCTTTTAAATGTGACTGAAGAGTTTGGCTCCTATTTTACATGCATGTGTGTGTGTGTGTGTGTGTGTGAACATTGACTGACCTGCACTGTATTTTCAAGTAGAGCTGTGACGCTCCTTTAATTGCCTATCGATTACTAAATTAAATGCCAACAAGTTTTGAGTTGTTATTTGCTTTTTTTTTAATCACAAATAAATAAAATCTAATTGACTTAATTTTCTCAATGAAACCATATGAGATGCATTGGATAATAACACAAGCATTTTTATTGGCCAACCTAATTCTATGTGGTAAACATGAACAGAGGTTGTGACCCAGTCTAGATTGTTAGGACATGGTGAAAGGTCAACACTGGGTCAACATGCCCTTTTCCTTTGATGAAACGTGCAGTTTTTAAAAAGCTGAACGGGCCGCATCCAGCCCTCGGGCCTTAGTTTGCCTGTTCGAGATTATTCTGTCCCTTCAGCCTGTCCACAGCCCCCTCTACTCTGTCTCTACAGACTTACTACATGACATTCAGCCCCACATTCCAGACATGTGCAACTTGTTCTTTTTTTTAAGTACATGAATAATAAATAACTTCTGCTTATCCAGTGAGGCTGCGTGACAATCACACAACTTCTGCTGCTGCTGCTGCTAAAAGGTTCACTAATGATCTAACGTGCTACAGCCAGGACAGCAGACAGGGGCTGTTGGTGCATGAAGACCCTTCTCTCTCTCTCTCTATCTCTTTGTGCTCAGGCACCGAGCATTAGCCAGCGTCAGCCAAAGACACATCCATCTGCTGCAGTTTAGTGGGAAAATTAGCTGCTCAATGTAGCATATTTGTTTAAGTAATTGGGAGGTAATTAATAACCTGAAAATATTATAACAGGCTCACTGGTAGATTTTTTTCTCGGCAGAGAATGTGTGTGTGTATGTGTGTGTCCTATTGGGATATTACTAGTGCAGCGGCTTTGTACATGTACAGGAGTGAGATAAATAGGGATGACAGTAGGGGGAGGCAGGAGGGAGAAATCAAATGTTGATTCATGAGTGAGGCACAGAGGAGCTGCTCCATGTGACATCACGCTGCAGCGTGTTCACCGAGCGACACGTTTGGCTGCAGACGCTGCAGCACTGGTTCCTAATGACCACACAGTGAGGACGGCAGCGGAACAGGAGCCGCAGGATTAGCACCGTCATTAAACCCAGCGTCTAATCACACTGTTCAGACATTGTTTTTCATAAATATTTGATGAAATGTCATCTGCTGCTCTAAGGCTGAACATGACCGTATGTTTGGAGTTCTGAGCTTCACTACGGTCATGTAGAACAGGATGCATCCCCTCGTACAGTACAGTTGGCCAATTGCAACAACCCCACTACTACTCCCACTACTTTTAGATAATTTAGCCAAGCACTAAATTCCACCATTTTGGAATGTGGGTTGAAACCAGAATCTCTAGAGCAGGGGTTTCAAACTCGCAGCCCGGGGTCCTCTTTTGGATACCAACTACCATATTTTGTGAACTATGAATCAAACGTTTTTTCATCCTTTGGCAGGGTTTGCGACTTATACTCAGGTGTGACTTATATATTAAAATATTTAATTTCACATGTTTGTTTTTTTCACACTGATAGCCGCTAGAGGGCACTCTAGCTGGCTGGTGAGACTTATGTTTTTTTTCTTCTTCATTGTGGATTTTTTGGCTGGTGCGACTTATGCTTACAGTCTGGAAAATATGGTACATCTGGCCCCCGACTAGATGTTAATTTTAATTTAAAATAAAATATGTATATATTGTCTCCTTGATTAATAAATTGTTTAGTTTGTCATTGCAAAATTAGAAAAAAAGACTTTTACATTTCTAACTTTGTTGTGTTTTTAACCATGTATTAACCAAGAACACTGACGTGAAACAAGGGGGGCAACTCTGAGTTTGAGCTCTGAGGGAAACCCAAACACAGGGATAACATGCAAACTAAACACAGAAAAACAAGGAGTCGGACCAGTGAACCCTTAATCACATCTGCCACAGTGTGGCCTGTGAATTCCTGCAGACCAAGACCACGTGAAAAACTCTCTCTGAAGGTCAGACCAACGTCTCCTAGGGTCACAGTGGGACCTTAAGTGGGACATCAGGCACACACAGAGGGACAAATACCTCAGAAAATTACTTCAGAATATCCTCCTTGAACATGATCCCAAACTTCTTAAACGTCAGTAGCTGTCACTTCCAATGACAATAACAAACTCAATCGATACATGCTGTAAAATATTTATGGCAATCCTCTCTGCCTTCTTCTGTTTGACAGTGATACCGCTCATAAATTGCTTGTATTGACACAAAGACGTCTGTCAGTCAATCAGACCTGAGGCTATTTTGTTTCTCTCCTGGGTCGTTTCACCGTTCATTCACTCCAGCAATTCACCGCTGCAACTTTAGTCACATGTAGATAGCTGAACAGCAGCTCAAATAAATCTTAAGTTGACCTTCTCCTACAGGAGAGGTTACCTTATTGTCTTACTACTAGCTTATAATGTGATTAACTCTCTTCTGAAGCCAATTTTAATTCAGCTCTACAATGGCACCTCTCATTGGTACATCAATATCCAGAACTAGATAACGTTACTACAGGCAAATATTTCAGAAACAGGCCAATAAAACAAAAAATCCTTGCCAGATGCTGGTGCTTTTACTGCTGCCTCAAGGGAGAGTTTGTGTCACTGAGGTAAATACTGTTATAGGAATTCATACAACTGTCAACAACATAACACAAATATGGCATTGATAGAGGCATCAGTAGATCAACAAACCCTGTAACGTGATGGAAAAAGTTACAAACTTTCTTCTGTAGAGTTTGGTTTGAGGAAAAGAGTACAGAGTGACACAAACTTTGAGTAAAAAAAAAAGGTGGAAGACAGAGACAAACAAACAAAGATCAAATTCATCTAATGGACGAGTCTTGTTATATTTATATATATTAAATAGGTTAAAAAACTCTAAATCGTGTGCTTTTATAATCAAATTGTCTTGACAAATGCTAAATGTCAAATATTCCTTTAGTTTTGAGGCAGTTCACCTTTGTCTAATTTGTAGACACAAAATACAGGAAATAAAACTACACACTGGAAGGGAAGATTCCAGAAAAGCCTCTCAATCAGCAGCAGTTGTAACCACCGTATACAGTGTTGTGTTCAGTGCTATAGCAGGAGTTGTAGCAGTTTAGTTCTGCCATGTTTCACATTTACTTTTCCCTGCGTGTGACCCAGCCCTCCTGGGGACCGCTCATTTACAAGCTGTTCCTGGATCATTTGATACATCTCCATAAACACAATCTCTGTCATACGCTCTTCTTCTCTGCATGTCTGTCACACACACACACACACACACACCCCCGTGAACATGTGCACCTCTCCCTGAGCGGCGCCTGAGCAGCTGCGCGTTGAGGTTCTTTAGGATCAGCGCCTACATTATCAAACTTCAGCACTGAAGTTTGTTAAACGTCCTTGGAAGTGTGCGACAAGAGCGTTGGCTCCAGGTGGAGGGAGGCAGGAGGGATCTCCCAGCTCACTGGTGCCGCTTTGCAGCTCCAGCAAGACGGCAAATTGACAGCTGTTCCACTGTTTGAGACGGAGCGTTTGAAATTCATGTTTCCCTGTTCTCTCACTGCAGTCAAAGAACACGTAAAGAACAGTCGCTGAGGCAGATGCTAAATCATAAACAGTACTGTCTTTTAAAAAGTGAAAACTTCCTGGTTCAGGTAAAGAACTATTTATGATGATGTCGTGTGAGAAGCAGGTAAGGACTGTGTTCGTTACAGAAGCAGCTCTTCTTGGTCTGAGTTTTTATGATTGGAAATTAGTTGAGGCAAACAGTAAAACAGCGTATTAAACTTATTTTCACCGGGGGTCACATCAGCAATACGACTGCCCTCGAAGGGTAGCTTGTTACTGTAGAGCAGTGTTTCCCAAACTGTTTTTCTGGGTACACATATTTTAAAAGTCACAAACCTTCACAACCCAAATCAAACAGACATTATTTGTGAACTCCTGGGAAACATGATTCGAGATGACCCATAAAAAATCTCTTAGAAAAAAAATGCTGTAGAAGACTGTGACTGATAGATTGAACGTATTAGAAACTCACATTCAAACCAAACCTCCAGCTTGAAAATCCCCACCTGCCCCCTTAACCCCCACAAAAAACTTGACAAATTACATTTTAAATTAATTGAACTAACACCAAGTGACATCGTATTTTATAATTAATCAAAATCAATAACAAGAAATAACACAAAGCTCAAAAAAAGAAAAGTGCAGTTCTGCCTCCTTGAGAATTTCCTCACGTTTGCTGCGCCCAACCTGTCGCGTCTCTGTTCCCCGCCCCACACTTCACGAAAGACAACATTTTCTCTTGTGGTGTAGTCTGATTTGAAACAGAAGACTAATCCTCATTGATCGAGACAAAGTCATTGATTGATTTTTTTTTTTTTGGAGAAGAAAGTACACTGAAATACAATAGAGTCTTAACCTGGAACTTCAGAGCGGACGACAAAAAGAAGAAGGTGATTCTCAAGAAAAGTCACTCCGAAGACAAATCTTTTCCTCTGTGTCCATTTCCACCTCGGTGAAAGTGTCAGGCCTAATGTTCTCGCACCAAATTACTGAAGAACACATCTGAAGAAGGACAAATGAGCCTGAGCAACAGCGCCTCCGTCTGTAGTTACAACAAAAATATATTTCCATGTATCTGAGCCCTTTGACCTTGTCAGCTCGCCAGAGCTCATTACAGAGCAGAGCGAATGAATGAAGAAATGGGTGGAAAAGAAAATCAGACATGACCCTGAAAGAGTTGGAGTCCACGTGAAAGGCTATTGGGAGATGGCAGCGAGAGAATGAATTTTTCTGCCAAGTGATAAATGAAGTATGTTGCTCTGGTTTATGTATTTTAGGGTTAATGAGTGAACGACATGGTTACAAATGTTGTTAGAACAGTGTTTGTGACAACAAGATCACTGGTTTGAACCAGTCCATCTTTCTGTATGTGTGCATGGGTTTTCCCCATGTACATCAGTTTCAGCCCCTTGATGGACCACT
>NC_024317.1:7743546-7752570 GCF_000523025.1 Cynoglossus semilaevis | reverse complement strand
AGCAGGAATTAGCTCCAGCGCCCCCTTGTCACAAGAATCACAAGCAGTAGAAAATGGATGAATGGATGACTGGATGGATGGATGGATGGATGGAACAACAGCAGATGAAAATAATATGTTGTATGACAATATTTTGTCATAATTAACAACAAAGTTAATATGTTAAATTTAAAGACTGTCTAACAACTCAAAATATGAATCTGATAATTCACAGGAAAGCTGAGGATTCATCACAATTATTAATGTAAAGTCATGATCGTAATTAATTACGAATAATCGCAATAAGTCATCATTCTTAAACATGGCATGGTGGTTTTTTATATATATTGCTGGAACCGATAAGACAATTTTTTTCTTTATTTTCATAATTTTCCTCCTACATTTAAAGCAACAGGACGTTTTCACATCAACTTGATATTTGAGGGGAGATCGTGAAGCTACGGCTCTTCCTCACACTCTCTTCTCATGTAAAAGAGACTGAGCACAAATCTGCCGCTCTAGAGTCTGTGACTCTTTTGTCAGTGTTTGAACATTCACCTACAGATAACGTCACACAACGCAGGGTGAGAATTTAGACCACAAAATGCAGCAGCAACCAGGATAAAACATACGAGTTTACATTTTCTTTACTGAGAGTTTTACAATTTGTCCTCATCCTCCACCTTATCCTTCCCTCCCTCCCTCCCACCTGCCTCCCTCCTTCCCACACCTCTATTTGCATGAACAGCACCAAATATCAGTCGGAATAATAGCGCCCCGCTGTGAAAGACAGGATTTTAATCTGCAGAAGGAGATGAGTCTCTGACCCTCAACTGTTTGTTTCCATGGCTTCCTTTTTTCTCCTGCACCAAAGTGACCTGTGGGTAAATTTGCAGAGGCAGGAGAGCTGCTCTGCTCCGTAAGTACTGTCATTGTGCATTCATTAATATCGCCCGTGTCTGACACGGAGGGAAAATGGATGTTGGCGGAAAAAAAGGACACACTAACAGGCAATCAGATGGGCTGACAGCCAGTGTCATCTATGCTCTGCGTGTATATATACACACACACACATATTTATATGTGTGTGTAGGCGGTGATGCGGCCCGTGAGTGTTTATGCTTCCTTGCATTGACCCCTATTGACCCAGGTAATGGAGAATTTCAGCAGAGGAAGTGTCTGAAACACATTTGGAACGAAGATAATGTTCTCATCTGTGAGACTGTGTCCAGTTTTCATCTCCACCGTCGCTCCCTTTCTCCCATTAACATACAGAGATACTGAACTCTGCTGCGGCTGCAGAACAGCATCATTGTCTTGGACTGATGTGTGAGATTTCACCACAAACACTAGAACCAGTAACTTAGAAGGAAACACAGCATGTCACTAACTGCAGCCTCCACTGAGTCAATAACAACAAGATGACTTTACTTTGATTTTGAATCTGAATATTACAGTTCCATGTTATTATATTACATTTGGCTTTGGGTTAGGGTTTTCTCACTATATAACCATTATATTCTAATAAATGTCAAAAGAAAAGTTACACCTTTTCTGGTAACACTTTTACATGATGAATAAAAGACAGAACATCCATGTTGCTATTTCTGCTTTAAAATTTTTTTTCAATGTATTTAGATCATGATTCTCACTCTCCTTCTAAAGTAAAGCAGCTGTTGTTCCAAATCCAAAGGCTGTACATAAAAACACTAGCACTGTTGTTAGCCTGCGGCTCTCAGTGACATATTCCAGATAAGACACACTCTTGTGCTCATGCCTAACCAACTTCACCTTGAGTCCGGCGTCTCTTTAAAGCCGGCTGTGTGTGAGCACATCAACAGGAACAGCGGTTTTCATTTTGCCATTACGGCTTTGCTCTGTATCGCTGCTAAAATCACAGGTGACAGCCCACTTTACCAGGTGCGAGACACCAGCCCGCTCTCAGCCTCAGCCTCTCAAAGCCATTTGACCACAATGGCAGACGACACACATGGTTTCATGTATTCAGTGTGAGCTGAGGAAAATAAACAGGACAATGAGAAACTACTGTTGTCTCTATTAACTGTCAAAGTCACCTTCAACCACACACACACACCCACACACACAGGAGCAGCGTTGACCAACACACCACATCTACAACAGGTATTAGGGGAGAGGGGGTGCAACTGAACAGGTGTCAGGATTTTACTTAAAAATACATGAAATTTAACAAAAATATGAACTAAGTTCACAGAGGTCAGAGAGGTCATCAAAGGACTAAAAAAATATACTGACAACAGTTACAAGCGAAACATTATAACCTAAAATTAAGCTTACAAAAGAAAAATAGGAATTGCCAGGTACACTAACCCAGGGATAGAAAACACCCGGCTGGCGGGCCACTTTTGGCCCACAAACCACCCTTGTAGGGCTGGAACATAATATAAGTATATTGTAATCTGGCAATAGTAATATAGGACCTAAATATTTGAAATATTCGTGTGTGTTACACGTTAATTACCATATTGACTTGTCAGATTTGTGTTTGACTTGTCAAACACAAATCTTTGAACTCACCTAAAAATAGAAAATCAACACCTGCATAAGTCTGCAATACCTTAGGTATTAAGACAGATCATTGATGATCCTTTACAAAAGTGCCTTCAAACAGCGGCCTGTGGTCCAGTTCTGGCCCACCATCCGCCTGTTTGCAGATGACATGCTGAACATGTGAAAGGAGAGTGTTTTCCTGTCCTTCACTGTGTTCTTTAAATGGAAGTAAACGTGAGAGTGAAGCTAAAATAAAAGTTAAAGACAGGCACTAACCAGTGTGAGAGAACAGTAAGGAATCAAGGATCGTTAATGTGTCAGCCAGAGACACGGGGGAGGAGGGGGGAGACGGAAGGATGAATGGACGGAGAAAATAATCACAGGAATCACAGTGTTAGAGCGAAAGGAGAGAAGCTGGAATTAAATAAAAGAAGAACAAATAAATGGACGCCTGAATGACAGGAGCAGGCACGGAGGGAGAGAAGTGACTGAGAGAAGGAAACATGAGAGAGCGATAGAATGACAGGGTGATGGGAAGACGCTGTGGGAGGAAAAGGTTTTCTTTCTTTCTTATAATATAATAAAAAACAAACAAAAATAGACTTGAGAATTGTTGAAAACGTGAAAAAACTGGACGTAGGAGAAAACACACATTTAAACAATTAGTTAGCAGTGAAACATAAAGGAGATTCAAACCTTTTCATATAAATTCCTTTATCGTATTGTGAACTGTGTGGCTGAATCGAAACAACGTTTGTTTTTCTGTTACAAACTTCTCAAACACAGACTGACAAGTAAATATCATAGAGAACAGGGAGTTTGTTTGCTTAAAAATAAACACAGCACAAATGACACCGCCGCTCATTTTCTGCAGACATCCAAGGTAATGTAGATCGATTCTATGTCCTTCAGTTACAGACACACACACACACACACACACACACACACACACACACACACACACACAAACAAACAACACGATGGAGGACTGTGTGTGTGTGTTGATGATTGGATGGAAGGATGCAAGGATGGAGGGATTGATAGATGGATGAAATGATGGATGAATGAATGGGTAGATGGATAGATGGATGGATGGATAGATGGATGGATGGATGGATGGACTTGTCTCTGAGCCAAGGTAAAACTACAGTATTTTGTAGTATGACATAACTACTACATTAGTCAAGTAGACAAAGAATAATGTTGACACCTCTGTCTTGTCCTTTAAAACTGTTCAGTTCTACAGCAGTATTATGAGCAGGGCTGGCATATGAACAAAAGCTTGGACATATGACAACCCAGTCTATTTTTTTTCACACTGGTACGTCCACTGTATTCAGGGAACCTTCTTGTCAACACTTGGAAAATCTCCACAAAGTTTTACCTCTAGGTACTTGGAGACAAAACTTCCAGAGAGCAGATAATTGTACTCACACTTTAGTAACATACGAGTAGCCCCTCCCCCACCTCTACACATACACACAAATACACACAACAATCTATTTCAAATGCCCATGCCCAGATGCTTATGGTTCTTATCAGTCCACCTGCTGGTTGCCAAGTGTAAAAGCTATGAAGTTGTAAAAAATAAATAATCATCCCAGACAGATAAAGTGCAGCAGCCACAGGTGAGTCACACTGATACTGTTTGTTTAAACCAATATGTTCGTAGCTGTCGCCTCCAAATGACTCAGTAAATATCCAATACTTCCTGAGAGACAGCCTTGACCCTGTGCTGCGACGGAAGGCGTTTTCATCGTTAAACAACAACGGCGGCTTCATAAAGTGGCCATTACCATTCTGACATCGATTCAGAGCCACGTATAAAAAAGCTCCATGTTCTGTCAGAGCCCAAACAAAGCACAGCAGCAAGGGTGAAGAATAAAAGTGGCCCAGCATGATAATAACTGCAGCTTTAATTAAAGAAGCATTCTGCCCAGAGGCTCACTGATGACGATGATGATGATGAGGCTCCTTCCTCTCACCTGCCTTACATGACTCTAGTCTTCGGCCTGACCTCCAAAGCTTCTTTCTCTCCTCATCTATATTTATATGAAGCAGCGGCACTAATTCTGCCCAGTAAATCAGTGAGCACATTTTATTGTGACCTCCAGCTCGCCGCCGAATTAGACAATATCAGGACCCGAGAAGTCTGCCTTAACAGGCCTTAAATTCCTCCGTCCAATCCATCAGCGAGGATATTTCTGACACACGGAGGGAAGAGCATGAAATAAGGCAATTATCGAACCCTTCAGCTTATTTCTACGGCTGGTACGGCGGGCGAGGCGCCACGTGCAGACACACAGGGTTTGTGGATGTGTGTGTCTCCAGATGAATTTGGGTGATAGGGACAGACAGAATTAGTAGATAATAAATAAATGACATTAGTTAGTCAATATTTTCACCACATTATTCTATCGACCGTTTGTCATTGGTGGTAGGAGTTGGTGTCTCAACTTTGTTCCTGGTACTGTTACTGCTACTACAAACCAATAAAGACTGATACCAGACATTATTTTCCAGCACAGATAGTTAGCAGTTACGGCTTCTCAGTAAACCTATCAAGTACCACACTGGTACTAGGTTAACTTTAGTTAGGCTAACAGTTAGCTAATACATTTTAGGGCTCACCAGTACATGGAAAACAACTGCAACTAAGTAAAAAATTTCAGATTTTCTCACTGTTGCATGCATGAGAAACATTGTGTGCGTTTGTAAAGATGGAGTTTATGGTTTAGTCCTGGTCTTCCTTTCAAAACGCCTGACAGATAATCCATCACACAGTCAGTGTGTCTGACAGGACACAGACTCAAACAAAGACAGCAGGTCCTGTCCACGCATGCACGCACACACTCACACGCCAATCATACAATCATCATAGTAGGTAAACAACAACATTGAACACATCAATGACTCACTTTGACTCATCAAGTGTTTCGGTCTCACAACACAAAACACCCTCATCAAAGTCGGCCAGCTACAGGGTGATCAAGTCTGAGCTTTTGTCTGAGGCTGTACTTCCACTTCCTGTCGGGTTCTGAACTGGGTTCTCAAGTGGTGGTCCAGGTGGAGGTCCACTCAACTGACCCTTAAAAGGCACCAGTTTCAACAGTGAAAATTGATTTAAACTGATAAGAAAAATTATAAAAATGGAACGTACGCAGAGAAACTACGGAAAAACACAGTTGTAAAAGGTTGATTTAATCTCTAAAGTTATATACACAGTTATTACACTGTATACATATGAACATATACAATCATGAAAATAGAAGTCAATCAACTAATGAGAGTATTTTCATCCCTTTTGTACTAAACGTGCTTGGACTGCAGAAGCTGGAGACGACGGACTCTCCTGATATGGGCATGGATTCAAAGCTAGAGTCTATGATGTCACCTGTTAGATCCTTCTTTAATTCATAATGTCATCACTTATTTATTTTTTTATTTTTCATTTTTCTTCTCATTATTATTATAATGGATCGCTATCACTTAAAGTGAAACGTGTGTGAAGAATTTACAACAGACTGGAGTTTTGAGCAGACCTGAGGCACTTCACACCAGACACACTCCCATCTTACAAATGAGCTGATTTCACAGTGGTTCTACTTCTAAAAAGCAGAGATGATAATGGAAGATGTTTTTCTTAATTAATATTTCACACAAATGTGAGGAGAGAAATGATGTTATTGGGAAAAAAACAAAACTTTTTTTTGCCTCAAGGACTGGAATGCACAAAGTACTAGGCTTTACCTGGTCTCCAAAAGGGCTGCGAGAACGTCATGATGTTCTGTAATGAGAACATTTTCACCTTCATAGTGTTAAAAAAAAAAATTCAAAAAGAAGGAAAAATTGGTGACAGAAGCCCAAACAGCATTTCTCACTGGAAGATGTGAGGATAGAAAATGAGGTGAACCTTCACCACAGCACCAGTGACAGAGATGTGAAGCTGGCACCACGGGTTTGGAAGCATTTTAGCTCAACAGAAATAATTAAAATAAAAAGACATGTGGAAGAGTGTGTGAGAAATGTCCTGACAAACACTTCAGTTCTGATGCTCTTCTACTCCTTCTTGATGGCTGCTACTGCTTTCCTGGCAGCGTCATCCAGGTTTTCCGCAGCCGTGATGGGGAGGCCACTCTCAGTCAGGATCCTCTTGGCTTCAGTGACGTTGGTGCCTGTCAGAAAAAAAACAATGGCAGGAGAAAAAAAAAACTTGTTACAAACAGGTAGAACAGACAGAGAGTAGACCAGAGTAATAAGGTTGAACCTGAGCCAACATCTGCACAGGTGTTAGAAAAACTGAGCTGTGTGAAAGACGAAGGAGTGTCTTTGACGGAATCAATCAGACAACAGACAGATGGACCCAGTTCTGGGTGAATGGTGGCAAAATAAACCACTGATCCAAAGGCAGCTCAGTCTGTGAGTGATATGAGGGCAATTTGTGAGTAAGTGGTGACATGGAGGAAAACACTGCCCGGAGGTCAGAGGGGGCAGCTGCTGGGTGTTAGAGGGGAGGGGGTTCACAGAGAGTTAGAGAGAGAGAAACATGGTTTTAAACGTTTGTGTAAAACTCAGCAATAGAGTAAATTATAATAATGACCTCGGTCAGTCTCATAATAATAATAATAATTCTGAGATTCTACCTCCATAAAATCTTTTTCAATTTCTCTAACAATTGACTGGGGCATGTGTGCATGTGGGAAAGAGACCTGAGAAAGAGGTGAGAAGGAGGTGCCAGCCATGTTGTCAGAGTTGGGGTGACTAGGCACCAACACACAATGAGAGAACAACAAGTTTTTTTTGTTTGTTAAAAAACTCCCAAGTACTGCTTTAACTTCAGTGTAGTTTTCACTTCATCAGTGTTTGGAGATCACGATGAGTCGTAACCTCTGTGTCTGTGCACTGTACAGACGAAGCGATTTTAGAGTGGAGGGAAACCTGGTGTTTGGTTCATATGAGATGTTGCATCTTCAAACATTTAATGAACAGAATTTTGGCTGTAGCTTCCAAATGGTCTGGCAACAGGACAATTACTGTAACATTGATCAGCACTTAGTTTTGACACGTGAAAACTAACTAAATGCAGATGAGATACTGGCACAAACAGAGCCACTGATGTGAAACAATATATACAAAATATATATATAAAAAAAACTAAGCAATGTTAAAAGTGGTGCTCAGAGTAGTAGGCTGGGCTGCTGACCACGACACATTATGGTTTACTCAGCTATAGACACTGTGGACTGTGGACACTGTAGGTCAGTGAAATGTGCGTGGACTTAGGCAAGGTCACCAAAACAGGACAAAGACATCTGCACTGTCCTCCTCCTGCTGCAGGGTTTTAACCCTTGACTTTGGAAGTAAGAGGGGGGCGGAGATGAAATGGACAGCAAAGTAAAACAGGCAACAGGAGACTGAGAAACAGGCAGGGACAGAGACACTCTGTCTCTGCCCCCAGGCTCATCAAAGTAAAGTGTCCCCTTCCTGTCGCTGTAGAAAAACAGCAGCCAGAAAAACCTGTCACAACACAGGGCAGAGGCAGCAGCAGTGGACAGAAAGACACAGAGAGGACAAAGGGGGAGAGAGACAGAGAGGAGATGGTTCAGTGCATTGTATCTTTTCTAAATCTCCTTGAAATAAAAAAAAAAATCCAAAATCTCGATTATTGTGATCTGATTACATCACCATTCGCTTCACACAGACTTGGAGGATCTGTCCAATAAGGTCGAACTCTCTGTAAAAAAATGAATAAATTGTTTGCAATTCAGAAATTTAAAAGAACGTGTTTACTTAAACTTCACCCTAACATGACCAGTGCTTGTTAAAGATTCTTAAATGTAAAGCGTATCGTGATATTTGTCGCAGGATAATGTTCTGAACGTCTTTGTGGTGTCAGCTGAAAACAACACCTACACCCACCATCAGTATTTTCATACTTTCTGACATTTAATCGACCACGTATGGAAAAATAAAAAGGGAAATTCATGAAAATGAACAAAATGATAATTAACTTCAGGCATTGATGTTCAGTACGTGGAGCTGTTTATGTTTATACGGATTGTTTGAACTTTTATTTTCAAGGTGAGGACGAATTTACTGTCAAATCTTGTCTCTTTCTATTTAATTTAATTCAACCTCAGCCTTGCAATTAATCATTTGAAAAACAATACATTTTCAAAGCACACAGTTTTGATCAGACTACTGTGTGTTTTGAGACAGTTCTAACAGGTTATAAAAATTTTCCGAATTCTTTATTTAGCGAGTCATCTCTCACAAAGGTTCTTGTAATTATCACTACCCAAAACACAACCCAGAGGGGAACAGCAGTGTTATTAAACTGACAAGCTCTACAATCACCTGAAATGGTGAAAGAACAAAGTGTATTATTTGACAAAAAAATAATGTCAAAAGTTTTGTTAAAAGAGAAAACAGTAAAATTAGATCAAATTAGAAATAGAAATCGCTAAAGTGACCCAACAGCAATAGTATGATATAGTATGTAGATATATATATATA
>NC_024317.1:7647742-7743511 GCF_000523025.1 Cynoglossus semilaevis | reverse complement strand
ATATATATATATATATATATATATATATATATATATATATATATATATATATATGTACATATATATATATATGTTTATTTATAAATAGTGGCAGAAGTTCATATTGCAACTTCAAAAACAATAAAATATGGCCTGTTAGAAAATCATATAATCCAAAAAAGACAGAGGAGGAGACAGACAACAACTCAGAGGATCTGTGACTGTCTGTTTCTGCTTATGCAGGTAATCAAGTGTGTTTGTCTGTGAGCCAGTGGGCTCTGCTGTGAGGCTCACAGATTGACCTTAGCTTCTCTGGCTGGCGTGTAATTAAGACTCCATGATACGTGAATTCTCCGGAGGCTCCAACACCCTGATCAATCGAGTTTTCATGAGGAATTCTATTACCAGTGCCACTTAACGCCTAATATTTCATCTCTTTTGTACGAGCAGATAATAAGTCGCTCCACACACATCTATGCAGGCACACACTGCAAACAATCAATGCAGCAATGTAATTAATTAGAAGAGGAGCAGGAAGAGATCTGGGAGGATAGTGTGTCCAAAGTCATTCTCTCATCAGGTAGAGCAGAATATTTACAGTGCGTCCACAGGCTAATCTATAGTCTCCACTGACGGTGCTGGTGTTCACAGCCAGACTGGGGGAGGAGTGGTACTGTGCACTCCACGCGATAGATGCTGACCCATGAACCTCATCAGGATTTACAAAATCCCTCTCAGTGCCTTGCAATCTGTGAGTGTTAACAAAGTCAAAGTACAAAAGAAAACTTTGAAAACTGTAGAAAGAAAAAACGTGATGAGAAGCTGCTGTTTTGTCTTCTGCGTATTGGAAATATAATGATTAAGAGATTCCATAAAAAAGAAGAAAAAGCAAATACTCATGAGCATCAACTGTGAAATAAAATGTTGTTTAAAAAAAACAAATGTCTGTTTGTATGTGTGTACAGGCATGTGTCCATTTTAAGCAGTGAAGACAAGAATTATATATTTTTTTCTAGTTAAAACTTTAGGTAAGAATAGAGTTTTTGCCCAGGGGACTTCAGACTGTTTAAAACACAGATGCTGATTTCCCCCAAACCAGACTGTGCCTTATGGTGATTTGCTTGTTATGCACATTTGTATGTTTATTTTTGTCTGTTTGGTATTACAGAATTGATTATTTTTTCATGTGCATATTGTCTCATAAGTGTAAAAGTGTTTATGTCGAAAAAAACTGAAGGTATTCTGTCATGCTAACCAATTTATTAAATTCTATCCAATATGTTTAGGTTTTTAAATAATGTAGGCTGTTTTTGTTTTATGGACATATTTAGTTATTTACAGCATTGTTTTTCTTTTTATTAAAGATCTCATATGACTATTTTCAAATCATACAATGTCTATTGCTAATAATTTACATTATACATTTTTTTTTACAGACAATCCCTTTAGTTTTTTTTTTTTTTTAATTAGTTATTAGTCATTGACTGTGGCCCTCATTGAAATTTTTTTTTTGTATTTTCCGTTGTGTCTCTGAGTGAGTGAGGATGTTTGAGCTGGCTGCAGTTCCACTGTGAACAGTAGGGAGCACTGATGGCTCACGGCAACACCAGCAAGGACAGATCCCACCTGGATACAAAATCAGTGTGTGCTGTTGTGTGTAAGAGAGTTGTGTGCGAATCAATGTATTCTTTTGCTGCCACTAGGTGTTGCTAGAGACCTTCTCTCTGCCATAGCAGGGCCATAGTAGAAACTGTGCACACTTCAGAAAAGCACAAATAAAAACACAAATACTGTGTTTATTTATTTTAGTTAACTTTTCATAAACAACATAACTCAAAGCCCGACTTTATCTTCTTGTCTTACACTTAAATCCTGACTTCAACCAAACCCAGAAGAACAAGATTTTATAAACCTAGACACCATGTCGTTATAAAAACGACTGTATAATATTAGTGAAATTGCAGTAATATGATAAATAACCAGACTTTATAGTTACCTTATGAGGTACAGGTAGTTATGTGAAAACTTGATACAGAAACTGTTAGTTTATTTATGTATGTTAAAAAGCCATGGTTCCACTGGAGCTGTCTAACGAAGCAATAAAACAACACAGTTTGTCATTTTATCAAATGTACGTAGTAGATTTAGTAACATCTAGTGGTGAGGTTCAATTCAACTTGGTAGAGATCTGATTCAGTCCTCCAGTGTGAATAAGAAAACCTTTCTAGTCTATCTTTATGGGCTAATGTAATACGTTTGTGACCCCAAAGTAAACAAAAATACTTGCATAAACTAAGTATTTAGTCCAATCAATGTCAATTTGTGCATACTGTAATAAAGTTTATATTGATATTGAATTAAATGATTTCTATGGTTCCTTAATAGAATGTGCATAATATATATTTTAACTGCAAAGTTTGACAGCAGAAACTGTAACACTAAAATATAACTTAAAGATTTAAACATTTATTTAAACTCTTCTGGTGAGACGTATCGATGTTCCATTCCTCCCACCATCATTTATTTATATTCTAACTTAAATAAATCTTAATCCTTTGACAGCCCTCGCATTTATACTGTACATGATTAAAATTGCAGTAATAAATACCAGGCTTAGTAATTACTTAATGATGATTAAAATCATCTAAATCAAACAGCAATGTTTGACACAATAGGGAGAGTTTTTCCACTTCAACAACATTTTGATTGAATGAAGAAGAGAAGAAGTTTGTACATCTGGGAAACATTTTTTCAAGTCAGTTCCTAGGGATCCCAGAACACTAACAACTGTAAACAAAACATATAACAGACCAACATGGTAAGATTCAACATTCCTCCTGTGTGCACTTTGCCTTAATGTCCTGTAGGAAACTGCACATCGAGCATCTTACAATATCAGACCACTGAAAGACGAGAATGAAAACCTGACACAGGTAAATGTGAACTGGTGTAAAACACCTAATATGGCAGAGATGAGCTGATTTTCTCAGTTTGTGTGTGTTTTAGGCACACATTATGACTTCGTGTTAGAATTCTATTTTCAAAACCCATTTAGATATTCAACATATTCACAAACTGAATGCTTATTTCCCTTCGTTGCGGCACAAACAGACAGTGGAACTGAGCAATGGGGGTAGATTTTTTTTTAGATCAAATCTGATTGTATAAAACTTAAAATGCTCTAAACCACTGGTTCCCAACTGATTTTGGCTTGTGACCACATTTTGACATCAGAAATTTCTGGCAACCCCAGAGACATTTTTTTTGTTCCAGTCAAGTGATCGCAGGCATCAATCAAGATGCGCCAGCTCAGATATTTTAATGTGCTGCATTTTATTTGTACTCAATTTATATTCATGAAAGTGAAAGAATACAGTCGTTTAAGTTTGTGTGTGGTGTTTTTAATTATAATTTTTTAAAAAAGAACAATAATTAGTGAAAGAAATATATTTCATTTTTTTTTTTAATTACTAAACATTTTGGATGACCCTATTTGAATTCCAGGTATGTTGGGCTGCGACCCCAAGGTTGAAAAACACTGTCCTAAACGGTTTTGAACTAGTAAATGGTAATTATTGAAAGAAAAACATCCATATTGTATGAGGTGTGGAGTTGATCCAGGAAGGCCAATCATGAAGCCTCTGTTGACTTTTACATGGAAAGACTTAAAGGCAGCCAGTCCAGGCATTGAAAAAGTGCCTTCCCAATTAAGAGTGTGCCAGTTAATCCATCTTGATCCTTTTGAAAAGCGCTGGGCCGTTCTCACCGCCCTGCAGTCAGCTATGCAAGCTGAGCTGATTGATTCTGAACCAATCTTCTCTACAAGACTGCAGCCCAGGATGTAATGACCCACAGCTAAAGCTTGGATTAAACCTGGGCCAGAAAAATGTGGATGGATCAACCACCAGCAGAGACCTTCTGGACACAGCCTGTTTGTGAGTCAAGCTGAATTACATGGCCTGGCACAAGAAAGGTGTGGCGTCTGATTAGGGTTCTGCTTTGATTGCCAATCAAGTTTCTTGGAGCAAACCTTTAATGTGAGTGAGGCAGTTGATCTGCAGCCTGGGGCAAACGTAACTACACATTATATCTAGCTGTATGCTACATGTAAAGACAGATGTTGAAGGTGAAAATATATTTTGCAAATCTTGCTCTGGGTTTCTTTTATGTACATTAAAAATCTGGGATTTGCACAATATGTTTTTTTTAATGAAAATGTATTTGAGGTGAAGACCTTTGTGTGGTTAAAAACAGTGGCTAAGAGAAAAGAAAACCAAACTACAGATCCATTCATTACACATCCAATTTAAATTCTCTTACAGCCTATCCTTTGACAGAGGTCACCACCGTGGTGATCCACATTAACATGTGCCATATTTTTATTCTGGATGCCATTTCTGACCTTCTCCATTGGTGATGGGAGTGGGTAACTGATTGGATTTAAAACACTGACCCCCTGAATATTAGATGAGAATCACACTATTGGACCAGTCCCATCCATTGACCATGTTAATCATCAGGATTAACCACCAACATTTAGTTCACCAACAAAAACGTCAACAAGCTCAGGCTCATGCTTTGGGAGTCACTGCTGCCATCCCATAAACTCACTTGAACGGACTTTATTAGCATAAACAGGTGAAAGGTGATCCAATCGGTGTCCTCTCTGCGATTATACATTGGTGCTAATGGTGGCAGAATGTGACACGTGGGAAACTCAGCTGCTCTGACTGAACCATAATGAAAAACAACCAGAGACGCAGAAACAAATTCAGTTCAAACTAAATTTGTTGAATCTTGATCCGCATAAGAATTATGCATACAAAAACTAAAATATAGTGCAAAACCCAAAACATCCAGGAAAAAAAGAAAATGCTGTGCCGTAAAGTTTAAACCAATCAAATCGGGTTTGGGATCAGTATAAAGACATTGGTAATGTGTGAGTGTGTTTATGTTCTTACCTTCAAGCCTGACGACCAGTGGCACTTTCAGCTCCAGCTCACGACAGGCCTTGGTGATACCATTGGCAATAATGGCACAGTTGACAATTCCACCAAAAATGTTGACCAGGATGGCCTCTACCTGTCAAACATTGAACAAAAAACAATTTAACACAAAGGGGAATATATTAAGATGTTATCAATGGGAAACATGTAGTATCCATTGCTGTACAGCTACAGTATGAAGCTCAATCACCACATTGTACACGCTGCTTTCAGAATGACATTTCTCTAAACATCCAAAAGAGAGGTTTTTGGCACCAGACGTGTGTGCAGTGGGTCACACACCCAGAGGCTGTCGACCCTGAGGCAATACAAAACCATCACAATGGAGGCAGGATGAAGCAATATATTGTTGAAGTTGAGAGGGCAGCAGCAAGTAAGAGAGGCAGCGTCAGAGTTATTCAGTGAAAGGAGGTGACATGACAAGCAGCAGCAGCAGCAGCAGCAGCAGACAAACACATGATTGTAGCTGAGCCTTTAAAACTATTTTTTAATACCAAGTGTCTCAAAAGACTCTCACTCTCAATCTCTCTAATAAGAGATTAAAATTGCAAAGCAATCAAGCTAAAAGCCCAGAGAAGTACTTTCAAATCTAAAAACTATAAAAAGAACATCAAAAACAAGTAAAAACTATAAAAAGAACATCAAAAACAAACAGTAACGGTGACTGAGGTGTAACTGATTTTCAATGCTTGAACGGTAAAAGGCACAGGCTGGATGATTCATTTAATATGCAGCCATGGACACTTGATGACAGACAGTGTGCATATAAAAAGGAGAAAACACATCTTATATCATGAATGACATGTTTCAGATGACTGAGCTCAGATTGTATCCAACTAAAAATTAATAAACATGGTTGGGTTTAAAGTGAGGTTAGAGACGTGAAGATACTGCAGTTCAATATGTACATGTGATAAAACCATGTTTTGGATGATGTTTTTGATGGAGCTGCAACACAGGCTGAAAATGTAAATGCCTTATTTACAGCCAAATGTAAGGAGGACATGACGAGAGAAAAATAATAGTCATACTAAATGGTATGCATATGTGACTGGATCTCCCATGGGTGACTTTAAGTAACCGTACGAACAAGGCTTAAAGTATGTCTACTGCTGTAGTACATTTGAGTGTACTGCTACCACACTGGGTATCATGTTCACATGAGCTGAGGTGTCTTTAAGACATGGTACAGCAAGGAAACAGATTTCGCTTAGTAGGCAGCTGGTGCATGTGTGTGTGTGTGATTACTCTAACAATCTAGCACTTGATAATTACCATGGCTAGCTCAGTGTTAAAGTAAACTGAGAGCATGCAGGATTAATCCCCCATGTTTGTTTATAATCACTGCTAATCTGTTAGCACCAATTTGGATGAGCGGCTCGTGGGCGAGTGTGTCAGTGTGTCAGTGTGTATGTGTGTCTGAGTGTGTATGTGTGCACGGTGGATGTTTTCACAGTGTGTGGTAATAATGTTTACGGAGGAGAGAGGATCAAGGACTTGGACAGCTATCTGAGTGACAGCCATGGCAGGGTCCTCTGCATGCTTTCCAAATGAGCATCTCCACATAAACAGCAGAGAGTGAAACCAGAGCAGAAGGAAGCACCAAAACAAACACAGACGTGAACTATGGCATCAAGAGCGGGACACCATGTGTGAACATTAGGCCGGCTGTGGATCGTGCCACAATGTGAGGAGAAGGCGCGAGGAACTTGGAATGAATGGATGGGTGGAAAATGTAACAGAAACAAAGTCAAACTTTGAAAAGTAAAGCTATTAAAATGTCCTGTACCATGTAAAACACAAAGCACATCATTTTTTTAAAATTATGTTACTAACTAAAAAAATAATAGTATGAACAATTTTGATTTTTCGATTTGACACACCTAATCTTTTAGATAGATAAAATTCTTCTTTTAGAAGATAAATATAGACATAACAAAATAAATATGCTTTACATATTTCGATGAGTTACCCGTTACTGATGTGCCATTTTCATTTATATATAATGTCATCAGTGGCAAGTTGACAATTATAAGAATATATATATAAACACTGGGTTTCTTTCTACAATAATATTAAAGTATAGGCTGGATTGGAACACTCTGGCACTTGTGGCTTGTAAAATTAATAAATAAATAATAATAATGTCCTAATTTTCTCACTTTCCTTGTATTCCATGACTAGAAAATCGGTTCATTACTAACTAGTTACCACAGGTCTGCTGTTTTTCTACCTGGGTAACACCAAAAGCAGTCGGTCACAGTGAAGTTCGCAGCAATACTGAACTTTATTCTGCATTATTATTTTTTTGTGGTGGCTTTAAGACTAAGGGCAGTTGTATCCTTTAAGCACAATCTATAAAGTGTAACTGTCTGTGGAACCAAGAGAGAATTTAAATTACAGATGTGCTTAAAAGTGCCCTTCGCTACACTGATCAGTAACTACAAAAATATAATTTACAACCCCTAGTATTTGTTGGATATCAAGTTAGAAATGGTAAGTTCTTGACCGACGTGTTATAATGTTGGATCTCTTGTCAAACAGATGTTGTCCTCTTGCATTATATGCATTACAAGACTATACTCCAGTAAGACAAATAAAACTCATTGCTATATACTCAGCTTTTGCAGTAGCAGTTGTCTGCAGAGTCGATGCAGTCAAACAGTGTCAAAGAGAGATTATCTCTAGGCTGCAGTCCCTCAGACAAAGTCTTTCAGCGAAGAAAACAAGACTATAATGGAGCAAATTGACTGGTTAGAAAACGTATGGAGGCAGATAGAGAGTCAGCGCCGACAGGAGCTCAGGAGAAAAGATGAGCTCCTCCAAAGTCATCAGAAAGAGAAAGGTTGCTCAGAAGAGTTTACTCATTCACTGCCTCCTTCACTCAAACTGACAACAGGCCATACCATACCCTGGAAGAAGTTCACTGAGGAATGGCAATAAAAAAATCCAACAAAAAAAGGGGATGAGTGAAGGGAAAAAAAATAGTGTGATGAAGATGACATAGGACTTCAGTCATTCTAAATATTGATAAAGGCCTCTAAGACTGCAGAGTACTTTAAATATTTAATTATAATTATTTTATTAATTCGCTGTAACTGTACTTTTCATAAAAAATTGATCATTTATGTCTAGTAGGACCAAGATAACACAAATTCTGTGACGTTTACGTCATATGTCATTTTAAATAAATGCATATAAATACAACTGCACACTACATAATATTTCATGTCAAAAGTTGTCATGAGAACTAGGGACTTTATTATAAGTCCAAAACTGAAACCGGTACTGCAACCTGGAGTATCTACCAATGCGACACCTCCTTTTCTGATTGTACGTTTAATTGGATTGAAAAAAAAATGTATGTATGTAATAGGGTTAACTGGACGTTACATGGAAATAGTAATTATCTGTGCTTTTCCTAAAATGTTTTATTTTTCAAAAAATAATGCAGACATAGATGGACAAGAATCATTCCCACCAAGGCAGAAGGATATTAATACAATTTTAAGGACACACACAGATGCCTATTTCTGAGACAAGAAAATAAATAGCAAAAATCTCACACCTAAATTGAAACCTCTTCTCAAATGCTTCATGCACATGCACACGTAAATGTGAGTGAAAAGTGGCTGGAGGTGAGAGGACAGCAGCAAATGCCTGCAATTCAGCACAGGCAGATGGGAAGTTGGTGTGAGATGTGACTCGGTCACTGGTGCTCAGACCATGAACTGACCAGTCCTGACAGTCTGTAGGGTGTGATCTGGAGACTGTTACGGACTTGTGGAGGTGTGTGAATCTATACTCTCTACTGCCTCAGGGGACACGTGTGAATGTTGTCCTGAACAGGTGTGGCCCACAACAGTGACATCGGGTCATGACTCCTTCTGCCACATTTAGTTTGTACAGAGCAAATTTGAGTCTATGTTTATTTACTGTTTCACCACTGGACTGCAGTAGATTTACAGAGCCATGATCTGTCACAGAGGATTTGTTCCTATATCACTTGCCTTATGTGCCACATTACCATAAACAGCATGCAAGGTTTGCAAGGTAAATGTCTCTGATGTTGAACCAGTACTATATGACAGCCGTTCAACTTTAAACAGAGGACCTTGCTACAGCTGATAATACATGTAAAACAAAGACTCAGATAAAGATACAGTCATCAGTATTCATGTCCTGGTTTGACACACTGAGTCACACAGAGGATCAACTGGTCTCCACTGGGGGGCAGCAGAGATTTAGATGGCTTTTAGCAGCCACACTATGAAGGGCTCCATTTTTGCCCGATCTGCAGCCCATTTTTCAAACAAACCTCTAGTGGGAAGAACCATATTTCTTCCTTCCACGCATATCCTATTGACACCGATGTGTATTAATGATACATAAGAAATGATTTATGTTGCCCTGCGCAGAAGTAAATGCAGTTCATAGAAATATGGATGTAGCAAGTTGGATTTTGCCTGAGGTTTGTCCTTTTTTATTCCACTGCGTTTCTACGGTTTTAGGTTTACTAGTATATGTACCGCCCAGGGGACATTATTTTTCCTGAACAAACTGTTTTGTCCTGTATGTATAAATCCAATTTTGCCTATTCTGATTAAATAATACAGCCCACTACTAGGTACGCTGGTGACTTAACCACTTAAGGGTAAAAAAAGCAGAAAAAGCAAAAATGGTTAGAAAAAAAAGCATGTGTAAGTGCAAAGCTTGCTTTTGGAATCACTCCTACGTTCCTATAAAGAATTACGTGTGCTTCTATGATGTCACTGTCTATGCAGAGGTTTCGCTTTTAAATACTGTACCCCATTGTCAGCATAATGGGCTGTACTGGACTACCAGTCCTACAAATTTCAACCTCAGAAAGGATAGCATTTCAAAACCGCCCAAAGCGTAGTCCTCCTCTTTTTTATTCCGCTCCAAGCACCTACAAATAATTTTGCTTTAAAGTATGAAATAACCTTGCACACTCCAATCTAACTCTAATCTCCAACATTACCGTCCCCAGAATTCCACCTCCTGTCACAGAACTTGTATCAGGCTTCTCCCTAAAGGCATTCATTTTAGGTGAACCGACCTGGCGGCAGGGTTCATTTCTTTCATCAGGGCCCAGCATAAAGGCATCAGTTATACTCTGCCAACTCTTACCTCCCTTAAAGGAGCTCTATGTGTTTTTCCAGTTACTGTTAGGACGACAGCCAGACTTTTCTACCTGGGTGACGATGAAATGAATCAAATTTTACAAAATACGATCGTTGCTGCTGGCACTGCGAGAAGCTGCCAAGGCTTTTTTGCATCAAAGTCAGAAAAGGGCCTTCACAGGAGAAACAGGCTTTTCTGCCTGGTATTACACACCCTGCTAACTGCATTTACGACAAGAAAGAAATATAACTCAGACAATTTGACATACTAACACTGCCCCCTGTATCATACTCATGTTTATACACCTATGTGTCTTGGAGAAATGTGACTTGGATGCATGTATGAAATTAAAAAAACAAATAAGAAACCCCACCAAAACACTGCTGTGTAGACATGCTCATCAAGTTCTAAAGTGATCATATTATGCACAGCAGTGGTGGAGGATAACACGGCAACATGACATGTTTACACAGTCTTGTCTCGTCTTTTTCTACTATTATGCAAAAAGGCAAACATTGTGTATTTTTTTCTCCAACTTTCAACCCAACAGGGAATAAAGATGTTCTGCTCATTTTAAGGCTTGTAAGTCTTCTTGTCACAAGTTAAGCGGGCACTGCAAAGTTATCACCCAAATACACATTTCCATGCTCCCGTCCTGTTAAGAGCTGCTAATCTAAGCAGAAAAAGGAAGAGCAAAGCATATTGTTTCTTTTGTCACCAATAAGCAGATAAGAGGCGAGAAAAGCAGGAAGGGATATGGGTGTGTGTCTCTCTGTGTCCTATTTAGGGCTATTGTTCCATCTTATCTACGGAAGACAGGCTGTTCTTTCGGCGCCTGCTTTGGAAGGCCTTATTCAGTAGGTTTTTTAGATGTTCTAAGGACAGTGCACTTGTTCCTCAGACCAGGCTACAATCTAAGGCTTTCAAATCAAGGTTAGCCTTGTTGACACAGACCATAACTAAGAAACAGACATGGACTTTGGTTTGAAATAAGCATCATTGGGATTTGCTAAGCTGGTTTTAGTCTTTTAAACTTTGGAAAAAGTATAGATAACATTTCCACATATGTTAAAAGTTTGACAAAAAACACACAAGTCTTTGGACTACTGTGTTATTGGCCTAAAACGTCTGGACATGGGCTCTATTGCAAGTCTAGGTTAGAAACCATATTCTCTTAATGCAATTAAGTAGCAAACGAGCTAAATTTCCTTATCATTTAGTGATCCTTAAAATATTGATTATTTTGGTGTAGAATTACAGATTGTCATGTCCAGAACAGATCATTATCAACTCAATTTCCCAAGGACGGTTAAACACAAACGTAAGATATTCCTTTAATTTAATTATTTCCCATTATTGGGTAGTTCCACCTTATGAAAAAAAAAGGTTAAATAAAAGAAATAAAGGGACAGTGAGATGATATAGAACAGGCAGCAGAATGACACAAAAGATGTCTGATGGAAACGGGGGTCTTCACGTCTGAGAGTTAGGTGGAGTGTAACCAAGGGGAGAAGAGAGATGGGGAGAATAGAGATGGAGAGAGGTGATGGGAAGTAGCGCAGGCCCAGGCTTCTATTGATGGCTAGGATTGTCCCTGGAAAAGACGGATAAGAGTCAAATAATTATCTGGCCTGTTGAAGCATGACAGCCCTTTCTCAGGAGTGTGGAGAGACAGACAGAGCATGACGTCAGTGGTGAAGACACCTCTTGACAGACAGAGGTATCTGAAGTTTTATCGGTAAAAAAAACAAAAGAACAACTGGAGTGGAGCGAAAGACAAGGTTTCATCTGAAGTAAAGACAAAGGATATTTGCAGACAAATTTTAATCTAAAATGTTATATGCATTTAATGTTTACATCAGGTGATAGATGGACCCAAATAACTTCTTCTGTCTTCTAAGGTGTTTGTGTTGATTGGTTTAATCACACTGCACTGGGTGAAAAGAAACCCACACCTGCACTTTTTTATCACTTAAATTCTTTATGCGAATACGTCGTGTCATATTCTAATGCTCGACCATAGGCCGCCATCTGCAGGCACGGCTCAGCATGTGAGCACATAATTGTTTGTGAACTTGCCAACGGATAAACAATTTTTTTTAAACCTGGCTCTGTCATCTTGGATGTAACTGGGAGAGAGAGTATAAGGTGTAGAACGGAGAATACTCATGCTGTTGTGTTATTAAAATGAATGGTTGCCAGTGTTCCATGTGGCATCACAGATGTATAATCTACATGGGTTTTAGTATTTGGAATTAAAACAAAAGTCCTATTAGTTTATTAGATTATCTTGGCTGCACTATTGTCTTTTCACTTTTACTTTTGGTTGAATTATTCTCTCATAGTTTGGGAAAGTTGTAAAACTTTTAAGGATAAATATTTCTGCAAGAGGAACGGAAACAATTCTTTCTTTGATAGCATAAATTATTTAATTTATTTAATTTTACATATCTTTTTTCTTTTAAGATTAAAATAAAAATTTTAACTGTAATCAACTCGAATTTCGCATTAATCATGCAGGGCTGTGTCAGTCATCTTCTAAGGTCAGAGTTACTTGTAGAACTCGTATTCAAATACTACAACATTTTTTCTCTATTAATACCCTGTGGAGTAGTCTTATTAATGCAATCTTACAGTTTCTTTCATTTTTTTATTAACGTGCATCCATAACGCTGGCATGACACGGTGATAATGAGTTCAACTCCTGATTTACAGTAAGTATGGTTTTCCAGATGCTTTGTTTGCAGCTGTGTAGAAGTGATGGCTGACACTGTGTGACCAATATATTTTCAAGGACATTTATAAAAAAAATAGCTGACACCCATGAAGGGTAAACGATCACTTCATATTATTCAATGCACAGCATATCTTGTTCAAATCACAAAGAAGAACTGACTCAACACTGATAATAACATCAAATAAATGCCCCTCTTCAACAGTATGTTTATCCTACCCACTGTTAACAGTGGTGTACCCCACATGTTGTGGGTCTGATTTAAACACTGTGGCCTTCCCTGAACTATTCTGTGTCGTAAAGAATTTTAAGTGCAGTTCTGGGAGAAGTTTTGAAGAACAAGGACTCCTGCTAAAATATGTGTTTCAATCCATTAACTACTTGGCATATTAACAATGAGCTGTAAAACTGTTCAGCGTGAGAAATGTAATATGGGAACTTGTGTCAAGAGCCGAGGTTTGGATCAGAAGTTAGGTGCACAGTCATTTCTGAGATGTTAAAATAATACTTTTTAATATTACTGTGCTTTTATTGGAATGGTATCCAAGCATATTATAGGGAATCCTTCATAAAAAGGTGAACATCTGAAGGAAAATGCCCTTCATTTTGGAAAATTAGGGCTAAGGTAAGGTACTGAGATTTAATCCCTAATTTAACATTAATTACATTATTTTATGAATAATGAACGTGTTGAAGGTTTTTCTTTTTATTATATAACCATACCACCAATGATCAATGGTCACAAAAAACAGAATCAATAACCACTAGACTCTTGGAATCAACAGAATCAATAACCACTAGACTCTTGGTCACATGTAAATGGTCTCCATTTCCTCTCGGGTCCATTGTTTAGTCTGCCTCCTTTTTAAAAACACCACTTAGCTGTATCACTTCCAGTTTTTGTAAAATCTCATTGGTTTTCAGCTTCATTCAAAATGCAATATAATAACTCACTCATGAAATTAATCTTGATCCCAGTGCAGCAGTTATGGACTTGAGATCAATAGTGGTTTTTCAATTTTACAATGTTTATTTTTTTAAATAACAGTGATAAAAAGAAAGGGTTGGTAAAAGGAAGGCTATTTAAGATATTGTTAGCCTTATTGTAGCATCAAGTGGAAGTGGAACCAAAAGGTGGCTCCTGACCTCCAGTAGTGAGGTTTGCATCATGAAGGACATCTGTCATAAGAAATATGGCTAATGGCTTTACTGTGACTCTCAACAGAAATTTTTGGGAAAGATTTTACACTGCATACTGTACAGTATAAAATATAAGAAGTCGTGAGACCTTAAGATCACTGTGGGATTTTCCTCTGGCCTGATGACTGATTTGCATATATTTAAGGTGACTTTTTAAGAGTTGGAAAAGCACAAAGAAAATGTGTGCAGAAACTGAAGAAATCCTTTACAGTGCGTAAATGGAATACAGTAAAACTGTTAAGGAAAAGAAGAGGGAACAACTCAACAGAGAGACAATGTCATGCATGACTCCCAGTGAACAGAGCAACAGAGCTTTGCAGTGAACGAGAGGTTTGTCAGATGTCAGTGGGAGGTGTAGAACTCGTTTCCTACTGCTCACCTTAGGGCCATCAGAATGGCTCAGACACCAAAAGTGTGCGTTCTCTACATGTATCAACACACATTCAACCCTCCCTCCCCTACCCCCACACACACACACAAAATCCACTTTGCAGCAAAATGGACTGAACAATTGAAGCCACTCCAGGGCAGCCATATTATTCATCCCAGGAGGGTGTCGTGTCACTGCTGACAAGCAGACATAAATATTCCTCAACCCTTTCACAAAAGGGTTAATGGTTGTCCATCAGGCAGCAATGAGACGCACAGGACCGCCTGCGACACACAGTATGGCCGCTTTCACAGTACTAGCAAGGTCACTTATAGAGATTGAGGGAAAAAAAAAAACCTTAGGGGACCGGAAGCTGTGGCAGGGAAGGTTGAATACTTTCCATGCTTTAGTATTTCTACAAGAGCACACAAACAACAGTCCACAGCAGGGGGGTGGGGTAGGGGGTGTCACCCTGCAGTTTTGTAGCAGTTACATTTTAAAGTCAATTGTTTAAAAAACATGTTTATAAATGAAGGTAAAGTATAGCTTGGCTTTTACCACAATAAAATAAAAAAAAATACTTAAGGCAACGGTTAGTTTTTAGGGGGCTTTTTTGTCCTATGCAGTTGACTGCCAGTTCAAGTCCCAAGTTAAGCCGAATACTAGTTGTTCTGTAATTTTTCCACCAAATTCTTCTTTATTATGGCTGTCAAATTGAAGGTAAAATACTAAAACAACAGAAGGCCATAGAACAAGCACTAACAACTATGTGTCACCTTTAAAAAAATATATTTAACTGCTGGAGATTTGTTGTAACGGCTTATATCAGGTCACCAACTCTTTGTCAGAGGTCACCAGATACCTTGGGGGTCAATATACAGTAAATATACTGTATATTGACTGACAGTGATTAGTGCTTGCAATCGATTTTAAGTTAATCTGATTAATCATGGAGTAGGGTGGGATTGATCACAATTATCCTGATTAATTGTGATCATAATTAATCAGGATTAATAATGGTTAACTGAGATTAGGGATGTAACAATGCATCATGAATTAATTAAAAATTGATTCAAATGCATGATGCTTCTCATCAATTAAAATAATGTGTTTCTACTCTGTATTAGATCAAAGATAAGTGGATAAATTGTGAAATTATTTGATTTACATTGAGCGTCATTCTACCACAAGATAAAATGCTTTGCCATTTTTAATCTGATTAACTGACTCTTGATTTTAGCATCAATTTATACAGCCTTAGCATAATTACTTAATATTATTTAATGTTTATTAGGGGTCCTGAGAAAGTTCAACTGCAAAACTGAAGATAGACAACTCTCAATTACACCAATGGTGCAGAATCCTCTAAAATTAAAAATAACTGATTTAAAAGTAAAAAATGCAAAGGTAATGAAGCAATGGAAATGAAGCAACACCAAAAAACAGAGCTGCACTGAAGTAAAATATCTCGGGGAAAATAATTAAGAAGGGTTGACGAATTTCACAAAAGAGAGTGACATTACCAAAAAAGATAAACGAGTAGGTGCCTGGATGAAACCAACTCACTTTACATCCATCATCTCATACCACATCACACTTACTCAACTTAAACTTCACTAAAAATGGAACTGTGCACCTATGCCACGCTGAACTCTTGAGAATATTTCATGAAACTGAAGAACTGCATAATATTTTGGGAATGGCATAAGCAATTACCCCAGAGACTTGGTACACCAATTCAGCAGCTGAATATTAAAGTGCTAACAATCCTGCTTTGTTCTTATGCTGCATGGCCAATAAAAATTAATTTATTCTAATGTATGCACACAGAAGGTCAATTACCAAAATGATTCTAGTTCAGAAAGCACCTGATCTTGGGATGCAATGAGCCATCCAAAGGGCAGATGGGTGTGCTTTGCAAGGCAAATCACTAACTGTGATCCTCTTCTTTTGTCACCCACTAAAATTAGCATTTTTAAATGCACCTATTATTAAGTTAAAAAAACTTGGTTAAATGCTACAAATGAGTAGTTCCAACAGTGAGAAGAAACTAACTTGAGAAGAATGAATAACAAACTTTTTTACTGTCACATACTTTGCTATAGAATGCTACTGATCACCTAAGCGTTGAGATGAGAAAACAAGTTTGCACAGTGCTTGTGAAATCGCATCTCTTCATTTTAACAAACTGAATGTTTACAGGGTTCTTTTAATCTCACTTTTCAAATGTGCCTCCCACTCACAGTAAGTGGCATACCTGCAATTTTCACCTTAGAACCTATTCAGTCTTGAAGGAAAACAGTTTCATCTGAACACATGCTAATGAACCGAGGAGCAGGAGTCCTTCAGAGCTGTGAAGAAATGCAACAACAACCAATTAAGCCAGAACAAGCAAATAACAATGGCCTGGCACTTCTTTTCGAGATATGAAATCAGACACATGCACAAACAATGTTGAGTGTGATACAACCCCTGTGGCCAGAGAAAAACACAGAAAACAATAACAACGGAATAACTGAGGGCACATTTGGAGATGCACTTTAGTAATTATTGTTTTTGCTGTTGGTGTCAAGATCGGCTGAAACCAAGGGAGAGTGCAGAAATACATAAAAAGCAAAAAAAAAGCAAAGGCTGAGGCGACCAAAACCAAACAGCCACTAGCACTTGAAATCTTCTTATTGTGGAGGTTTTTAATCAGTGTGTAAAATAAAGTTACATGTCCTGGCCATCACGGGTATTTTATGAAAGCTAATGCTGACTCTTTTGATAAACTCCGACTGGAGACTGGTTCACAGGCCTGAACCGTTAAGACTTTCTAAACAGATTGCCAGAATCATTGATTACCAAAAGCCAGACAGAGGTAAATGGGTTTCCTGTTTCATGTTTAAAATATTGCATACTTCCTTTATGAAAATGTATTTAGCTGTCTCTCCGGTAAGCCCAAGGCTCCTGTTTGGCCTTTTGCAACAGTGACTTTCTACGAAGCAGTGCAGAGCTGAGCTGCATCTAAATTAGCCTTTAACAATTTGCTAAGGCGTTAAAGGGATCAGAGAAACCAATAGAAGCCTCAGGAGAACTACGTCGAGGCTGACTGGATTTCAGATCAATGGAGGTCTCCCTTAAAAGGCTTGATCTATGTCAGGTGCAGCATATGAGCAGGACAGATAATGTGACCTTTGAACTGCAGGTCTTCACCCAAGCTATTGCCTTAATGAAGATGCAAGATCATCAATACTTTGTATTTGTGATTTTTAAAACACTTGGGAGAAGTTTTTATCATATCTGTGCCAACAGTTTACCAGACTCACAGAGTTAAGGTAAAACTGAAAAATGTTGCCAAACACTGTGAAATGATTTTAGAACCAATAAATACTGAAAATCAAACATGTGCTCCCCTTTCCTTGTTGTTAAAGTCAACGACAATTATAAAGCACAGGATTGTAACGAAACATTTGGTAAATCGTTGGAGAAAACATTATGTTTCTCATCTCTGTACAAATAAAAGGATATTTTTATTAGAACTTCTTTCTAATAACATTATAACAACCACAATAAAGGGTGTAATCATGTTTATGGTCTTTACAATCTTTCATAAAGCTGTTAGCGTTACAAAAGAATATAAACTGTCATTAGGATTGTAACACTTGTTCCATGAATATTTACTTCATCAGGGCCCATTATTCATATTATTATTACACTAAGGAGTGGAAGAGTTCACATAGGCGCCAATCGAAACACTAATTTAATGCAAATTAATATGGTTCTGTGAGGTCTAAATACAATGATAGTAGCTCTCTCTGGGTGAAATAACCAACGCTGGACTTTTTACACAACTGTTTGATGGCTCTGTTTTAAATGCAGTTTCTGCACCTTTACCTTTCAGTGTTTTTTTTCTGGTGGTGGTGATGGATGAATAAGGTTTCATGTAACCATAGCAATACCTGAACAGTGAGAACGACATCAAGTCAACAAGTCATCCGGTGACACAAAACACAATCAAGTGTTTTTCTTTTGTCAACCCAGTAAGGTAGCGTATGGCATTCTGGCTTGTATGGTAAACCAACAGAATACCAGACAACAAACTATCCCAAGCATTAGAGTCTGAGTCAGACTAAGATCCAGAACAAGAGTAAAGTCACGAGCTAGGAATCAACCTGAATGTTTATGCAATGGCATGTTGTTTACTTTAACGTTACTTTAATGTTAATATGTAGACGGAAAGTTGTACGGCCACACTGACTGTCTCCTGGGTGCTGTTACAAATGACAACACACTAACTGCCTGAAGTGTGTATATAATGTAGCTTGTGTTCATTTAGCGCTGTGCCCTTTGTATCCACTGTTGTTATACAAAATGTTACCAAGCGGCATGATGGGAGTCCAACATCTCAATTGTTCTGCCATGTGAAAACTCCACTCGATTATTTTTTTCCCTCTTCACAAACCTTATTCCCTCATTCTGTGAAACCACAAGTATCCTATCTTCTCCAGTTTGCTTTGCCCCAAATCTGCAGTTAAACTTTCTTGATTGCTTAAAGAATAAACAGGGAATACTCCCATCATACCACTCAATCAACACACCCTGCCAAATACCAGTCACCAGATGGCTCAGTGTGTGAGTATGTGAGGCTGAGAGTGAATAGAAGTCTTCTATGCCAAAGATGTGCTCCAGTGATTACAGGCTGAGACAGTTTTCTAATTATTCTGTCAAACATCAATCCTGTGGGCTGACGCAAGACGTCCTGTAGCCTGATGGACAATGTAATCACTGCTCGACCCCCCACTCCCACTTTGACTCCTTTACCTATTTTACTGCTCTCTGCTCCAGTTCTCCCCTTCTCTCATCATCCAATGGACTTTTATTTTCCTAACTTTATCGCTCTTTTCAGCACAATTCTACCTCAGTCACTTGCTGTCAATACTCCCATTCCCTTTTACCATACAGTTGTGGCGTCACTGCCATTGCTTCCTACCAGTAAGGAGTCATGTAATCTTACATTTAAATGTAATAATACAAAATTACAATTACCTGGAGTTTCAGGGACGAGGATAAGAGGAAGAGCTATAAGCAGTAGATGTTACACACCAAGAACAAACACAGTGTTGAATAAATTGAGCTCTAAAGTCCACATTTTGATCACAAACACTTTCATTGCAGTTCTAGTTCACATTTGCACTGTTCATCAGTTACAGCATGCCTCGGTTTCCCCTTTGAAAATGTCTTGTCCATGAATTTCTCCTCTGGCAGCGGCAGATATTGACCGAGATAACATTGGAGGATAGTGATGTGCTACATTGCCATTGCTTCTTGGCGTACTAGCAGATAGCTGTAGAAAAGCAGACAGTTGTGTCAACCTGGATGGCAAACTTGCCGTTCACAATCTGATACCACCATCTTTGTAGCAGCTGTCATTTATCAGGAATACGAAGAGAATGCGATAAGGAGTGGATACAGGAAATGTATGGTGGCACAAATGTATGAGCTCTGACATTATACGAGTATTTGAATTTTCTATATCTCTGCATATCTAGTACATTTCAGAGCTGCAATCTCACACATTGCAATAAGTTTAGATTCTTATTTTGTTCTGCTTTCTTTATAAAGTACCAAACTATTAGTTTTAGAAGCTGCAAGTACTTATATTCAGGCTTCAGGGGCTTTATAGTGATCATCAAAGTTTCTATGTTTAGTGTCAGTTTAGAGATGTCTACTGTATATACTGCTTAAATGCATTTCTGTCGTGCTCTGTCTGATCCATTGAACAAAAATGATCCACAAAACAACTGGACGGGTTCTTGACCTGTCTGTTAGTCATGCTGTCTTTTGCAAATACTTAATAATATTTTGCCTCCTTCGCGAGGTGCAGATGTAAAGCATAAGACATTTCAAATTCAAGTTCATTTCCTTGTTCTGTTTGTAGTCCATGTCTAATCCTGAATATGCTGTGAGCACTTACATGAGATGGTTTCCATTGTGACCATGAACATGAAAATGAAGTACGATAGGCGATTCCTCTGGAGAGATGAGACGAATGTTTTCATGTGAGCCTCATCTCTTCCATTACACTGAGTAATAAAGAAGAGTGTGGATCAAAAAAGAGGCTCATATCAAATCAGGCTCTGGAAAAGCCAATTACACTGACAACAATCTCGTGCTGTACTGCTGCCGGCATGTCTCAAATACCTGGAACAAGAAACAAGAGGAGCTGAGAATGGTGTTGTCATTTAAAGAGACTGAGACTATCTACAAATGCCGGCTCATTAGAAAAAACTGTTGGTAAAAAAAAAGAAGAAGAACCCCCCTTTAAGCCATTTATCTTATTTTTGTCATAACATCAACACTGGTACAGAAAATAAACTTTTAGTATTGCTTTGATATTTGTCATTTTAGACAAATCATCATCATCATATTTGTCTAAATGACTGTGTTCACTTGTAGTAGTTATTTAAACAGGAAATGACTGCAGGTTTCTATAACCCTCCTGAATACCACTTTTCATCATTCAGTAGGCAAAGATATTACAACATTTTCCATCAACACAAAAAACAAAAATAACTAAATGTAAACCTTACATTTGCCACAGAAATATTCAACTGACTCCTGCAGACTAAATAAACTAGCTATGTGGTGACATCTGTGGAAATGGGAAGAGTTTTGTAAATATCTGCAAAGTGTTGTCATTGCCTATGTCTTGAGTTTAAATGTAAATAGCTTTAAACAGCTAGTAACCCGTAAAACATTACCAATACTGTCAAACCTTTGTGGTGTGACTACATGGCTGAGAGCATCAGTGGTTTCATCACCTTGGGTGTTTGAGAATGCCACAGCATGTGCACACAGGAGCATCTGGGGAGCGTGAAATGAGGTGAGGACAAGGATTGTGGATCTATGTTACACATTATATTACTCCTTCAAGCTGTGCCTCACCATGGACAAGGGCTTCTCTGATTATGATACTCATGTAAACTGGATAGTCTGACTTGGTAGTAAAATCTAATTTTAAAAAGCTGAACTAATGCTTCTAGATAATGCAGGTGTATGAACAGTACAAGGGGATTTAAACCCTCATTAGTGCATCAGCAATGCTTTGCAAATCCCTTCCCTTTCCAGCTTTTGTAACTATTGATGTGAATCATCAATAGTTGTGCAATAGCTGTGTTGGTAGTACATGTTTGGAGAATAATGGAATATATCATTTTCTGCAGCCAGGGGCATATCACTTGACTCACTTTGGCATATAAATTCTTTATGTATTTGTATACTGGGAACACTAGAGTGCCCCATTAAGATGACCTTGCCGAGTAGCTGTAGACCTACTGAGTAGTACATGGTGATTGAAGGCTTGGACATAACCATTAAATTAGGTGGAGGTGACAGTACTCAAAAAAAAAAAAAAAGTGTGCTATTTTGCAATAGAAAGGAAAATCACCAACAGCTACTTGTAGATTTTTGTTCTTTTCTACTGACTGCAAAGCGTTAAGAGATGCAATAATTGTCCATGCCTGTCTAGCCACATAAATATTTTTTTTGTGTGTATCAACAAAAGGATTTATTTACAGGTACTCACAAACACAAGACACGGGAAACGTGCTTGACGTAGGGAAAAAGGAGAATACTCATATTCACAGACCAAAAGTAGCTTTACTTTACCCTAAGGGCCAATGTGAGGTTCTGCCAGCAGTAAAAAAGGCATAGACACCAGACACATTAAAAGCAGATACCAATTACAATAAATCAACAAACAAAAAAAAGTATTATTTACAAGGATGCAGGCAGGTAAGATATATGAACACCAGCCAGAATACAAGAAAATAAGAACAATAAAAAGGGAGCAATATTAAGCTGTTCCTCAAAAATCTTGTCAGCAGCCTAAGTTTTTTTTATTTTTTAGGAATTCTTTTTAAATTGTGCCTTGATATTTCTGTGATGACTGTGGCAGTGAAGGTAATGCAAATATATTTTGCCAGCTTCACCCAGCTGGTAACTAGTAAACATACCCATTGTCTGACCTTAGAGACAACAACAAAAGAACAAATATGAATTGCAAATTAAACTGTGTGGATGTTTAGTATGTGTGTGGGTTGTTTTGGGAGTGGTTTTCAAAAAAAAAAAATTAGAAATGTACTTTCTTAACATAATCTTGATGGATAACTTGTGGCAGTCAAAAATCTCATGGACAAACTTATTAATAAGTTAATTAATAAAATACACATACAAATAGAAATGGTAGCCATTAGAACAGTCTACCATTAATACTGCATTAGTAATTATTAGGATTGCGCGATCAGATACTCAGGATGGGTATCAGTCCAATATTGGTCAAAATTTCAAGATCTAATATAGAAAGTACAACTATAGCACAATGCTGTAAACACTGACACTATAACTCAAGCAACGGCATGCCGGGGGAGAAAACCGGATTAGTATCACTAGTATTGGTATCGTTTTCGTAGATGAAAAAGTTCTATCGAGCTATTTCTAGTAATTGTCAAAGCTGTTTGCTAAACAAAACCCGTTTCTTCAAACCCTGAGTAAAAAAGCAACATCCAACAGATAGTGTGATGGTACGAATAGATAAGGATTTATTTGCTGTGCCTTGTCCTTCCTCTGACTTCACAAGGTTACTCAATCTCTTGTAGCTCCTCTCTTGGTGGCATCCACAGTTCCTATGTGATCAGACGATGCCCCCCCACCCCACCCCCACTGGCCCCATAGTGTGAACCAGGTACTGTGATGACAAAACACTCCTGGCAGCAATAAGGGAACACAGAGAGCAGAGCTCAATTAGCCTGAGCTCCAATCCCAGATCCTCTATTGATTTGCCAAGGATGAGGAATGGCAGACAGGAGAAAGCTCAATCAGACATGCCCATGGGATGCGTCTCTCTCATTCTGTCTCTCTCTGAGTGTGTGTCTTAAAATCAACAGGGAATGAAAAGGTGCCTAGACAAGGTGCCCAGATCAGGACAAAAACATCAGCAATCCATAGACTTTATGCAAACACACTACTTAAGTAATGACATAGTTGAGTAACAATGACACAGGTCTTCGAAAACATGCCCTAATGTTCAACACTGAGTTTAATGGAACAGGAGATGGACATGGCACTAGTTCCCTGAAGGGTAAATCAATCTGACAAGTCATCTGTTAACCTGTTCCTCTCTGGACTATTCTCTTACTTCCTTAAATTAACCTTCAAAAGAAAAATGAGGTAAATGCTGCTCTGAGAGCGATAACCCCATTTGTCCATCGCTTTTGGCTTTACCTGTCCTTGGTATGAATTTTTATCCAAATACCTGACAAGAGAAGGACATTATACTGTAGTTATATGGACCATTAAATGGCTTCTACAAAAGAGCTGGGTTGATCAGGATTTAAATAACTGATGCCAACTTGTGTATTTATTTAAGTAAAATATATTACCACTACACGAGGCCTATATAATTCAATTGTCATTTGATACTTTTTATGTAAAAATTATAATAAAAATACAATGAAAAGTAAAATTACAACATATTTGTACCTTAGAGCACTTGAGGTTGAGACATTAGATTACAGACAGGGAAACCAACACTTCCATTGACAGAGTAGACTGGCCTCGACTCACAACTGGTAAAACATCAACCAAAGTGTGAGGTCTACCTAAAAACATACAACCTGATTGTTTCAGTATTGTTCAATCTTCATTAGGCCTGGCCAGAAAATGGCAACCATATTAAGTCTGTTGAGCAATGGAGTGATTCTTGGACGAAAGGCCTCTTGTTTAGTATTGAAAAAGTAAATTACTGTCACTGATGAACAGCACACCACTGCACACAATGTAATTTGTCCTCTGCATTTAACCCATCACCCAGTGAACAAAGAGGAACTCAAGCTGAGCGTTCACACCTCAGTGGCACCTGGTGACTGGTCTATTTAAACCTACAACCTTCTGGACACAAGTCTGGTTCCTTAACCACCAAGCCACCACTGCCCCACGAAATATTCTGCACACTGGGAATTATTGCCATTAATGCTGCAGCTTGTTTTCTCCCTCCTCTGAATCCTCTGTGGCTTTATGTTTGGTGTTTATAGTGAAGGGAAGTGCCATATTCCATTGGCCTTCAGTTTCAGGCGAAGAAGTGATATATTACTATCTAAAATAACATGTCATGGGGATCTTACTTCACAGGTAATTTGTTGGATTAAAGACTGTTGATGCCCAAGGGGGCTGCAAATGCAGCTAGAAAACAAACACAGAAATAAACCTGACAATAAGTCGTGTTTTTGAACTTACTGTCTGGCTCGTAAGATAGTTTAGCTAATGGTGGCCTTGTAATACATATTTTTAGTCTAATTGTAGTTCTCTAGACAGTCAGAAAGAAAGATATTTGCTATAGGATTTATAAAAACTGTGGTTGTTTCTGATTTTAATTTACTCAAAATGCACAACTATTTAGGAAACAGTTCTTATTGGAATCTGAGGTTTTACCCAAGGGATCCTGTGTGGGAAGCTAAAAGTAGGCTACATATGAAGGCCGCATTTGGAAGATAAGATCATACCACGGCTCTCCTCTTGATGCATTCTGACAGCTTCCGGCCTTTAAATGCAGCTGGGCAATGCTTTAGACCATGAATTGGGACACAGTATTTTTTTAACTTCCCTCTGTGGCCTCAGAGTACAATGATGTACAACTTTTTATAACACAGTCTTCCAGCTCACCTGGTTTGGGCCACAAACACTTCTCTCTGTGACTACACACATGTTCAAGCACATTAAATATGGGCCAAGACATAAGAAAGACAGAAGAGGGCCTACTGGCTCTACTGAGTCTGCATCACCTGCTCTCTGTGCCTTCACCTTACACAGGAAGGATCCCAAGGAGGAAACTTGGCAAAAGTAGGTCTTATAAGGGTCGTGTTTGGAGGAGCATGCAAATTAAGACGGTCCACAGTGCCCGATTAAGATGCTTTCTGACTCTGAAGTGAGATATGGTTTATTTTCTCTATCTTTCTTTGGCCTTAGGATACCTAAGTGCATAACTTTTACATGAGCCATTACTCAGGCTCACCTGCGTTGGACCAAGGGCACTGGATTTTCTGACTTCAAACATGCAGGAGCATATTAGACATGGGTTCAGTTCTCTCCATATGAGCATGAGAGCACCTGTCCCTGGGCTTTAGCTGACAGGCATACACTGGGGGGAGCTGCTCAAATTGACTTTAATCAATTTTAGCCGTGCAAAAGCTACAGGAAAGACAGTAGAGCCACGAAGAATAGATGTAGACACGAAACAGGAGAAGATGAGGGAGATAATGTGGAAACTGAAGGAAAATGGTCCAATAAGAAACTGGCATCACACACATAAGTTGTCCAGGAATGTGTTAACCGTAATGTTAATGAACTGTGTCAATGTAACAAAATAATAGGTCGAAGAGTTTTTGTCTGTGTAAAAATGGATAAAGGAAAATAGTGTAGAAGAAGTAGCACAGGTGAGCCGATGCACAGGCACTCAGCTGCAAATAGAATAATAGGGAAAAAGCGCTAGGGGACACAAAAAAGCAGTGATTACACAGCATTAGCACATGCACATTAACATTAACCAGATTTGCCTGGCAGGGCTCTTGCACAGCTGAACTACAGCTCATTTTAGAAGAGAACACTACACGGCTGCCGTGTACAACTATGTAGTAAAATAGACAGTAGCAGGATGCAACGAGCCTTCAGGTAACAACCAGAAACAAACAGATAACAACACACTGAAGTACTGACACAAGATCTTTATATTTCATGAGATTAATTTGCTTTTACAAACAACTTAAGCTTCGTTGTTGTGTGATATTTTACACAGAGGTAAGCGTAGCAGTACACAATCCCTCTATCTATGCCCAATTTTGGTACATTATCAAAAATATAATTATTTATATATAATTATAATTAAAAATTATATTTTCACCTCATATAGTTTTCAAATTGTATTTAAAAGACACATTTACAGAATTATAAATTACAACAGGCAGTCCCTTCATTGACTAGTCTGTAGTACACTGCACTTGCAGTCAGAGATGGTTATTTTGGAAAATAAATGTACACACTACATGTAAAGTGAAACAATGAAATCTTTAGTTATTATAGAGGCCAAGAGAAAAACAACCAAAACCTTTGACTATATATTCTCTAAATTATGTTATTATTTAAACTTAACTGTAGTAATGAGGGGTAACTCAAGGCCAGGACCCACATGACCTCTGCCCTGTAATAGTTTAGTTGAGGCAAACAAACAATGTTAATGTTTTTTAACCAACATTAACCAGCAATCTGATGGAAACCTTTTTACACAGTCTCAGTAATTTTTAAACCTCTAAAAAGCACTTGCATGTGCACTCTGAGGACACAGACTCCAACCCTTTTGTGTATAATGAGCCATTCAGAGCAAAGTGTTCAGCTCAGGGACACACTGGCACATAGTCAAACAGAACCCTGACCTTGGGGTCAAAAGGTGACCCATTCAATCTCCTGATCCACAGCTGCGTTTTCAGTCAACCTGATAATGAGCAAGCTCTTTTAATTTACATCTGGAGGTTGTCTGAGCCCAGTATAATACTCTGTAATTAGCTTCATACTGAGGAAATTATCAATAATTCTGAATCTTAAATCGCTGGCGTTAGCTTATGTAACCATCATAAACTATTATTATAAAAATGGATGGATAATAGACAAGAGCACAAAAGAGAAACACAGAATAGTGATATGTTTTAAAAAAAATTCCATCATATAAAGGTAATAGAAAACAGCCTTAAACCTTCTATATTGCACACACGTAACCCAAGGTTTAATGGCTGCCTGTTATGGCAGTGTTTGAAGCAAAACTAAGTAGGATTCTCAGTGTCAACAGCTGGTTATATAAGATGAAGGTGAAGCTTGTTATAAAAAACATACAGACAGACTAATACGTCTATAATTTGGCAAACATTTGAACAAAACTGCAGAAAAAATATAAATGTATTAGATATGGAATGAAATATAATGGCTTTATGATTGATGTTTTCAATTAACCTTTGATTTAGACTATTTTCTTTTGTGAATGTATTGAGTCTGTTTTCAGACAACTGTGATGTTTGTTTTGTGAACAGACAGCAGTGATAGGAGCAAACAACAGAGAGCTGACTTGTCTCAGTTTGTCTCTGCTTTTCAGTTTTCACAGAGGTCACGTTGCTCCTCAGCGTAATGAACAAGAGACCTCAGACTGGAGTTAAAAAGGAAGCACATCAGTCTCTTTTCATCAATGAATAAGAGATATAAATCAACCAACACATACAACCAAAAATTAACCAAAAAATAAACCACGGCAAGTTAAAAAAAAAAAAAAAAGGAAATATTTCTTTGGGTTTTAAATTTGGACTTTGCTGGAAGTAGTTGTTACAAAAATAAATAACTATATGCAAATAAGCAGCTCTTCTTTCCTTTTCTTTTCTGCTCATTGTAAAGTGATTAATATTCCCTCCAAAGATCAGAGCAGATTTCCCAGCTCCCCTGGTTGAAATGCTAATGGTGCTTACAACCCAGTTTAATGTCAAACCCATTCCACTTTCTTCTCCTGTTAAGGCGGAGCCTCATGTCTCCATTTCCACACACAGCAGGAGTGGGGACAGGCAGCAGACGTACAGTACCTTCTAATCAGAAGCAAAAGAATCCGCTGCAGATGGGAACACCAATGTCAGTCACGTTACATGTTCTCTACTGGGAGAGAATAGTGGCTTTCTAATTTTTGGAAATTAGTATTTATTATGTAAATATTAGTTTGATTATTTTTCTAATAATTACAAACTTCCAAGTGACAGATCTGTGTACGTTCTTAGTCATCCAGGCCATCTAATCCAAAGCAGTTAGATCAAGGAAAACTAGACTGTAATGGTTTCTTGAAGACATATCCTTCACCCAAGAGGCTTCTTCAGTTCTAACCAAATGATGGAAGATTTTGGTATTTAACCTCTGAGTGGCTGAATACATAAAACAAGAGTCCTTATAGAGTAAAGTGGAGTGGTGAAGAATCCATCACTCTACAGACGAGGTGAATTAAGACACAATCTCTCATCTACCTACAATGTTGCCCTGTGTTATCTCCCCAGAAAACTCAAATCTTTTTCATCTCATAACACAGACAGATTCAAAGACAGGTGTGTCGCCCAGGTGATACCAACCTACCAGGGGTCTCTATGACCCCCTCCCCATTCACACACTGATTTCAGGTATTCAGGGACCGCTGCTCTATGCAACTGCTTTGGAGTCCAAGTCATATGTAACTTCGAAGTCAGATTCCCTCATGTCAATTGGATAAAAAAAAACAGAGTCAACAACTTAAAATGTAGGTCTATAATCACATAGACATCAGACATCAACAGTCAAGTAGAGACTGAAGCATGGACAAAGGGTGACAGCAGCAGCGGCAGCAGCAGCAGCGGCAGCAGGGGAACTGGCAGTGTGAGTACTGTCGACACATGCTCAACGCTGCAGTATGTCATTACAGGGATCACAATGTTTAGTTTGGAGTTATTAGCTTTCTGAACACAGCGCTGCATCACTTGTAAAACACCCCCAGCTGCCACTCATTCCATGCCGGGAGACTCTCAGAACCTTGCTCTGATGAAAACTTGTTTATTCATTTTACAACCCAAATTGAGCCTGTCTTGTGTGAAACATGTATATGCGGTGGCACATGTATTGCGAAGTGGAGGATTTTTTTTTTTATCTCCTTTTTATGAGAGCAGACGAGAGATTAATCATGAAGCCTTGGGGACTGAACATGATGGCATATAATCACACAACCATCCAGAGTCAGTGAAACATGCACATAGGGGAAGGTCCTCAGTCTAATAAAAGCTGCTGTTGACTTGGATACAAAGCACTTACAAGACCAAGAAGCATCTGTGGATGTGATTTAATACCAAACATGGCTGCTGCATAAAATATAATTTAACATGGAGTGAGCACACAGTCTTGACCACGCCAAAATGAGCAATAACATGTTTAGTTATACAAACTACCCTTCTGGAAAATACAAAAATACAAGATAATGCAAATTTCATCATTTATACACATATATCATAACATAATAATTAATATATAAATTTAATACATTTGGATTGATGTGAAGAAAATTGTATGTGGTAGATTTTTTTTTTTTTTTTGATTTGGATTGGATTTTTTTTTTTTTTTGCATTTGTTTTTTACGAAAGCAGAGCATGTCTTTGTGAAAAAGAGTTTGCTGTCTCAGCAGCGTGTCATGAAGGTGATGGGATTTGTTATCAATGATGGAGGGCAGTTTGTTCAGTGACCTTCTGTTCCTCACTGACTCAAACATCTCCAGAATGATTCCAATAACAGACACAGCCTTGGTGGGAAGTTTATTGAGCTTGTTGGCACCCCCTGCACTGCTGCTGCTTTTCCAACAAAGTACAGTAAAGTAAATAGCACTTGTGTCTCCAACATTTTGTTGCAAACATCTGAGCGCCATCAGAAAACACAAACTGATCATCTTGTTCTTTCACACACCATAAATGTCGATGTCAGCTCTTTTTTTGTCAATATTTATAAAATGTTCTGTTTGTTTGACTAGAAAATTAAAGCGGTTATATTTGACACTGTTCTGGATAATATTTTTCTAATATTTTCCAGAACTCTTGGTACACTGGTGTTAACACTGTCTGCCGCAGGGACCTGTTTTCTTTTTCTGTTCAGCTAACTTCCACTGGGATGATGCTCTCTGACCATAAATGCCTCTGTGCAGATTTGATTGTTCAACCTTGCATTATGGCACATTTACTTCAGTGCACATTTCCCAGCAAACCCACCTTGCCAAAAGCATTATAAACACAATCTGTCAGAAAAGACTCAAAAGATTCATACGCCTTAGGATGCAGTGCACTTTGTGTGCAGACAGGCTTCAATAAAGCACCATTTAAGAAAATGCATCTCATGTACTGTAAACGTACCTTAGGATCAGCGGTGAGCAGCTTAAAGGCCTCGTACACCTGCCGTTCTTTGACTCCTCCACCCAGATCCAAAAAATTAGCGGGCTTCCCACCATGCAGGTCGATGATGTCACATGTGGCCATGGCCAATCCAGCTCCATTCACTATAAAGGAAAAAAATCACTTCATCAGCAAATTAAATTTAAATCCAAAGAAAATATTCTTGTTGCAAACAATACGAACAAATGATTTGTGCCATGTTGAAAAACGTGCAAGCTGATATAAAATTGTTGGAACTGTTCAGACTCAAAGAAGTATATATATATATATATATATATATATATATATGTGTGTGTGTGTGTGTGTCTGTGTGTGTATACATATACACACACACACACTTGCAAAGACAAGCAATGACATGTCAAGAACTCACAAAAGAGCAATAATCTCTTCACAATTCTAATTAGACAATATATGTCAAGTCAGGCTACAGAAGAAATGTGATTATTATCATTATAACGCCCAGACTATGGAGGAGAGAGAGCTGATGAAAAGAGACTGATGTGCTTCCTTTTCTCCGCAACCTGTGTCATCATTTAACTAAGTGCCAGCAGAGCTACCCTGCTGGGTTGTGAGGGAGCCAAGTGCACACCGGGAAGAAAAAAAAAAATCCCCCTCACCTTATTTGGTTTAGCCTGACTCGACTCTTGTCCTGGCAAGCTCCCTGACTGTGGTCTCAATAAAAAGGAAATTTGTTTTAACAGCTGTCACTTTGGTGGTGCACCGAGCTCTCAAAGAAGCTGCAGGGCTTTAAAAGCTGTTGTTACTTTAAGAGGCAGGGAGCTGGGGATGCAGACTGAGGGTTAGCGTGCGTGCGTGTGTCTATGTGAGGGATGCGGCGCTAACAGACATCTAATGTGTTTATGAGGCTTGGGGTGAGAAGAAAGAGCACCTGTTAGTGCTGCTGCACACTGTAAAAGCTTTGATTTATGACAAGAGAGGGGGCCTTTAATGAGAATGCTAACAATCCGGCTCACTGGAGACTTTCTGGGTGGATTATAGCTAATTAGAACACATTGGTTATGGCAGTGTTCCTTCTGGAGTCCTCAGAAAGCTGCTTGTTACGTGGACAAGAGGAAAGCCCTGGCAGCTTTTACTGTAGCAACTTTTAACTGTAGACAAGTGTCTCTGCAATAGAGCATTAAATGAAGCAACTGAAAGTCCTGAAGTTGGTCAAGGAAACAGGTCTGAAATTAAGGTTCTTCATTCCTGATGAAAGATATATATATATAAAAAAAACACGGGACATATAGTACATGGACACACAAACACAAATTATGCTTTGGAAAACACTGATATCAAACACCTAACCTGTTTAATATTAAACCAACTTCCTTAGGTTACAGTATAATCTGTTCAGATTAAACGTCCTTAGATTTCTATGAAATATTTCCTTCAGAAATAAATGCGATGTATAGACTGGTGTGACTTATATGTTTTTGTGTTTATTGCTGTGGTTGTGAAGGGTGGTACGATTATATTTCCATACCAAAGCAAGCAATGTTCCCATCCAGTCCAATATATTTGAGGTCCCACTTGGCTGCCTCCATCTCTGTGGGGTCGCTTTCCGTCATGTCGTCCATGGCAAACACAGCTTTCTGACGGAACTCTGCATTGTCGTCAAAGTTGATCTTGGCATCAAAGCAAACCACTGGGTAGAAGACAGGGTGCAGGGTAGACAAGGACAGAGTCAGGAATGTAAAAACAATTCAACAACAAGTAAAAGATAAAAAAACTGTGCAGATCGAGGAAATGGGCAGATAAGGAATCAGGGAAAATTAATCTTCAAAGAGATGGGAGATACAACTTTAAAGTATATGGTGTACGAAATAATATTTATAGCAGTGAACAGACAGCATTTCTATAACTAATTGTTTATCAAACCTGTGAACAGATATTTAAGAGGGATGTGGTCTTTGCCTCTACGATTAGCACTTAACACAACAGGAAACAGGAGGCATGAAGTAATACTTTGTCTAATGAGTGAAGAACAAAACATTGTTTTCAATAAGGCTCTGCTTCAAATTAAATTTACCTCATAAACTTGTTGTTATCCAGCTTCTGTGCCGACACACACTGTTATAATATCTCAAATTAAATACACATGGTTTGTAAAAGAAGGAACAAGGGGCCATTTTTAAAGAATGGGTTTTTAGCATAGAAAGGTGAGCAATTTAGATTAAAATCTGGATTATCTGGACATTTAACTAATTTGACTCTGAAATCTAAGATTTAGAGTCTTTGGCATACATATATGAATGGAAACCCTATCTAGAAAACTCAATCTTTTTGTGAATACAACAAAATAACTGCTTTTATGGAGTAGTTTTTTTCACAGTGCAATTCATTTTATTTTAATTTTATTTTAGTATGGCATAGCTTATTTATTTCTGTCACTTTTGTGTTTTGCTACTGCCTATATTGGTTCACTGTTCTGTTTTATTTCTAAAATGTGTTTTGTTGGCTGTTAAGGGGGAACTTTTTTTTTCAGTACACTGCTTGAGTGGCTGCATTCTAACAATATGACAATAAACATCTTTAATCTTGAATCTAGTTAAACTGTTATACGTCTGCCAAAAGAACCTACGATAATGCAATTGCAGGTCAACTTGATTTAATTGGTGAACTAAACTTATTTACTATAAACAACCCTAACACTGACCTAAGACACCATAAAATGGATCTTATTTGAATTATATTAATAACATTAATTGTTTTATAATTGGTTCAATCACGTTACTAATTACAACAGTTTTGACTGTGGGTTTTTTCTCATTGTTATAAAATGCTTACTGCCCGTGGTGTCTATTGTCTCATTCTATTTTTTTTTTTTCGGAATGTGCCAAAGGTTTTTAAAAGAAGATGAAATGAGGTTAAAAAAAGAAATAACAAACAGCTGTAGAAAATGGAGGAGAATGAAAACACCAAGGATTTCATACTTAAAATTTAAAATTCCAAGGCGATTGAGTTCCCATACAACCAAAAAAAAGACAGCAGTGAGAGCAGTGATGGAATTAAAGATTTCAAGGATGCAACAGCTTCAGCACATAAAAAAATAGGTCAGGAAAAAAACAATGGTAAAAACGTTGAATAAACTAAAAGACAAAAAAAACCCACAAATCACACACACAAATGAGACAGAGCAGCATGCAGACTCTTCAGAGAGTGTCCTGCAGGTAAAGTAGCTCTCTCATTAGACAGTCCCTTCTGTTTTATTTGGACACATCTGTTATTTCAGCCTCTGCAAAATGAATTCAGTTATCGTCTAATTTACAACCTTTGAGAAACCTCCAACGCACGTCTGTCGAACCCTTGCTGGAAAATAGCCGCCTGCCCCCGTGTCATATAAACAGAACCAGAGAATGAGTTGGTTTTAATGTACAGCTCACCTTCACAGGCTGTTTCAGCTCTTTTGCAAGAAAAGGGTATTTATACATCTCCTGCATTTGAGAGCAGGCGTTTTCAAATATTAATATTCATAAGAGATGATAAAATAACAAAATTCTTTTTTTTTGCCATTCTTTGATAACATACACTTTGAACAGAAATGCTATTGAGCAAACCAAATAACATCAGAGAGGACGCAGCGTCGGTGTGTTCAGCTGCGTCTGAATGAAGGACATCACAGTCGGTCTGTGTTCAGTCACACAGCAGAGAAGAAAATGAAAAGTTCATTTCAAGTTCAGCTGAAGCTGCTCCACTTTTTTAAATATACACATTTTATTTTGCCTCATAAACAACGATTTGTCCATTTAGTTTCATTTTAAGCGATAAAGCTAAACTAGTAGAAAATACAGATTTTATAATGAATTAATTTGCAATGGCAATCAATTCAGCGCTTGAGGTAGAGAAAAAAAAATCCCATATGGCGATGTCTGTACTTTTACTGACATGTGACAACTCTAAATCTCTTTTTCAAAGTAATTGTAATAATTTGTTATTTAAAGAAACTATGTGAAACTGAGTAAAACTGCAAACATCCTGAATCATGTTTCATAAAAGTGAAAATAAGAACATCAATAATAGTTCAATCTCTAGTAGTTAGTAGAATAATTCAACGTTAATCGAAGGACATGTGAAAGTCAGGGTTTTTCTTACTTGATTAATGGCTGCAATAACATTTTCAAAAGGAGTTTGGTTTTAATTAATGGTTTGAGGTAGTTATGAGCAAATGGGTGATCACTTTGTCAATTTCCACCACTTAACTCGTGCAATTTGGAAGAAAATATGTGAGTGTATCATTGAGATGATGTATGTGGATGGATAAAAGAGACTGGGTGCGGGCAAATTTTAACACTGTTTAACACTGTCACTATAAACACATTTTAAGTTTTGCAGGCTTAAAGTGTGTTCTCATAGTTGGTAGACCATGAGTTTTTCTCATATATTTTTCAATTAAATCAGCAGAGGATTAAAATGACCTTGAGTTTATCTGAAACAGGAGCCGTCACAGAAGGAGAAGGTAAACAAAAAACAAACAAACCTTATGAACGCACAAACAAAAATAAAGCAACAAGAGAGAAGCTCGGTCACATGAACAGACACACAGACAAAACAAAGACATCTTCTGTGTCACAGGGTACCTTGTCCTTCGGGAGTCTCTCCGAGAGGATTGACTTCGACCTGAGTGGCGTCGACTTTCAGGAACAGATCATAGAGCCTCTTAATCTGATCGGCTGCCTGTATGGTCCAAAGAGAAAAGTAATTACCTGATGGTTCAGACCTGAGGGGCCGGCCCCACTGAGGCTACTCAACCTGGCACAAAGGCTGCATAAGACACGGCAAATCAGCCTTGAACACCATGCCGTCTGAGTTTGTCTGACACTAATGTGTATTTCTGAGATTGACGGGAACATTACATTCAAGTAACAAAATACGGAACACAAGCACTATTACGGAAAGTTGTCTTACATTAATTACATAGAATACATGGACACTCACAGACACACACAAACTATGCTATGCTGCAATGCTATGTAATACAGTGACATCAAACACCATGTTTATTTGAACAACAAATAATCAAAAACTTAATTCAGGATTTTGGTAGGCATCAGCAAACTTTGAGGACAGAATGTTGTTTAATTCATGCAACTGACAATTTTAACTAGTTATTCTACACAGCATTCAAAACAGCATCTGGTTTCATTGCTCATTCAGTGTGTCAACTCAGGCCCCAGACCTCATTATAGAAGATGTATTTAATGTGTGGGAGATGCAGAGGGATTCAATAGTCAAAATAATCTAACTCCACAGGTGGCATCAATTAAATGTAAATAACATGTGGTGTCAACCCACACGGGTGAAAGTTAACAGGGTTTAATTTATTCTCATACCTAACATACGTTAAAAAAACATGCTTTTATTACGGAAATAACACTGGCATCCACTGGTCCCATAAATAGGATCTGTGGCTTTATTACAGGATTAATCATAAATGTCAGACACAGCGGCACTGAGTAGTTTTGTCAACCTATTTATCAATTAAACAGGCTCTCGAGAGGCATCTATTGACAAAAAACAATCCTTAAGAAATACCGGTAGATATAAGTAATGTCCACCTTCACCTTTGGCATGAATAAAAGTATAATGAAATTATCGCTTCTTTCTGATGATCGAATATACATTGCAGTATACAATATACAATAATTTAACCATTTTAATCCAATTAATTTAACAAATTATTTAACACAATAATTGGAATACTATTACCAGCCCTGATTCAAACGTGGGACGATTAAGGGACTCAATTATTAATATTGTTATTATATAATGTATGTCCTGACTTTGCTATTGCCAATATGCATATACAGACAAAAGGTCTTTTTCCAATTACCATTTCTACAATCCAATTACAAGCTGGAGCTTTTTTTAAATTAAGCTAGAGCTATTGTAATAATTGAAACCAGTAAAACATTGTTTTGGAAACAATGAATCATTGAATCCTTGAAAAATTTAGGAATATCATCTTCCATCATCTGTCATCTTCCATTGTTTTGCTGGTGGTTGCTGTCTACATATGAATTATGAATCTTGGGTGTAATAAATAATAGTCTACGGAGGAATATATTGTGTTGCCCAAACCACTTTTCAGTTCATTGGATGAACTGCACATTTCACTGCATATTTCATTCCTAAATTATTGATGTTCAGCCCCTTCTATCATATAACCGTATCATTAGCGATGTCGACTGCCACAGAATGGCAGAGTGCTGTGCGTCACTGCCAGATATGACAATAGACCACCTGGCAAGAGAGTTTCGTGTAATGACACCTCTCAACATGCTTCTGTAAAGCTATAATAAGTCATAGTAACCAAAGTTCAGTTTTTGAAGTTAATGAAATGAGAACACATCTGTCTCACGTACCGATTTTTAACCAAAAATATGGTTTATCGGTTATATTACCTGTCTCTGCAGAGGTCCTTTGAAACCCAAATTAGCTGCCATGCGAAGGGCCTGGTCATCACGCACACCTTCGAATATGTCTATGATTTCCTGTGTAGGAGACAGAGACCATAATGGAAGTTGGGAATGGGGGAAAACAGAAAGCTCCAACAGTGGGCTATAATTTGCCACAAAGGGACTGTCCACATTAAAATGATAACACTGTAATTAATCTGTGGCAAACCGCCATGCATGGTCAGAATCAACAGTTGACACCAGAGCTGTGGCTATGTAATCATTAGATTCTTGTATCTTTGACTCTCAAACTGAAGGAACGAGGATGAAATGACATGGTGTCAGGATTACAGGTGCACATTGGATAAGAAAAAAAAAAGAAAAAGAAAAAAAAAAAACAGCACAAGAGGTCACAGTGTCTGAACCAAGCCTGTTTTAACTAGGCCCACACTATAGAGAGCACATTTTAATGAGCCGAGCACAGAGTTTCTTGAACTGTTGTGTGTGTTAGGTAGCAACACCCCAGCTGTGCGACGCATTTATATCTTGAACGCTTGAGCAGAAATAATGAAGGATATAAATGTCAGCTGGATCTTTGCAATCTGCTCCAACATCTGCACACTTCAGCAAAAAGAAAGATGTAAAACAATTACAAATGCGGGCACGATCCATCTGTACTTTTACATTGTACAGCTGTTAACAACATCCTCATGCCGCTGCAGATTACATTTTATAAGAAAGGATAATAAATCAGAAAATGAAAATCACAAAAGGTGATTCCATGAACTGGTTCACATCGAGCTCCAGCTTAATGTGGTTTGTGTGGAGGTGTCACACTGTTGGTGACATGATATTGTTTTAAGCAGAAAATATATAGAATAAAAACTGCTAAATGCTGCTAGTCTTTTAATCTCATCCAACTCCACAGTGATTGATATGAAAACAAATCACATACCTTGAAAATTAGTTCTGGGGTGCTGGCAGCCACCTCCTCAATATCCATTCCTCCTTGTGGGCTGCCAACCATGACTGGACCATTACAGGAGCGATCCATTAGGATGGCAAAGTAGGTCTCCCTGCTAATATCCAGAGCCTCAGCAACCATCACCTAAACATGGCACAGCATGAAAACAATATATTTATTGGCTTTTTATCTTACATTGTAAATTAAAATCTCTTCTTTCAAACGCTATATTATTTAAACCTGGGGTCTCAAGTTCTGCTGCGGGGGCACGGCTGCCACTGCCACCTCAGCACAACAACTAGGTTGCATTGTTATAAACTTTTAGTCAGAAAAAGAGAATGACTTAATAAGCATTTTCCAAAAATGTTATCCTCTTTTAAATCAAAGAAAAAGAACCCAAAGTGCAGAGAGTTTGTATTTTCAAAAACAGAATCCAATTAATAAAACGCCATAGAAATCTTCAGAAGGAGGAGCTGAAACACCATTGAAAGAGGGGGATACAAAAACAAAGAAAAAGAACCCAAAGTGCAGAGACCACACAGAACTATTTCAATTCATCACTTAAATCATTTAAACAAGTTTTGAAAAATTAGAAGGTAAATAATGTATCTTTTATTAATCCAGGCAATGACTCACTGTTTTCACTTTCACTCCATCTTTTGGCGTCTGCTTGGTGGTTAAGTTAAAACCCAGCATCTTCTTGGCCAACTCTCCAACAACAGCAGGGCTAAAGCAGAGAGCAAGAAACAGAGGGTTCCAAGAGAAGCTATTAAAAAAAATCCACAAAATAAATTTCAAAAAAATACATGATGGCTCTTGCAGGTGAACTGACATTTTTTAAGTATTTCCCTAATCTTTCAGAGCCGTGTTCAGATAGAGAAAGATGTGCCTCAGCAGTTCCTGGGCATCAAAGTAACACATTCTGACAAAGCACAGCTTGTTAAGACACTTGCTACATCTTCACAACTCTGAAGGAACCTCTACCTATTCTCTCTTTTTGAAAAGCAGCCTGCATGCAGAGTGTGCTTCTAAAAAGCTTGCTCTGGTTTAGTACGTGAATACAAATGAGGCCTGAGGTTGTTCTCGTCTTTTGATAGATGAGAGGAAGATGAACTGTGCACTCATGTCACTGTCTTGGGACAATGAACTTCAGCACATCTCACTTTCAAAAAGTTTCCAGCCATTCCATACCCTGAAGTAGGGTGATACATGCCCGGGCCAATTGACATTAATCACCTTTTTGCCTTAAAGGCTGCAGCAAACAATAGAAGGAGGCAATCTTTCAGTGCAAGGAAACTTGAAGGAGGTGAATCATGTTTCCAAGCAAAAACATCTCTTTGAAATTTAAATAACTCAGAATGAGCTCCCAGTGAAAAACACTTCTGTTAGTCTTTTGTAATTCCAAGCTACAACAAAATGAACCTCGACAGCAGGCAAACAACCTGTAAAATCATTTCATCAGGGTTGAATTAAATGTAGCTGTTCCAAAGCAAGACAGACTTAGGAATAACTGTATATGGTCAGGAAAGTCAATCTTTATTGAGTCTAGCTTGGGGAACATCTTCAGAGAGCTCTCCAGGTCTCCTCGTGCTTAAGGCCACTGCTGAACAGAAAACAATAGTGCAAATCTATCTCCTGCAGTGTGAAAAACACATATGCGTTATACTTACTCCTTAGTCAAGTGCACTCCACCTTTAAGCCCGCTGTCAAAAACCCCTTTGCCTCTGCCGCCAGCCAAAATCTGAGCTTTCAGAACAATCTCTTTAGCATCTGAAAGGGAAAAAGAGACATAGTGAGAGGGAGATAGAGACATGGGTGGAAGAAGGGTTGAACAGAATGTGAGACAAAATACTTAAGATACAGACTCTGTATCACGAATGCCCCCTTGAGTCTGCCACTTATCTGTCTATTTGATTGAAGGGGGTAAGAGGAAAATAGAGGGGTTGGCATGATGTGTGAAAAGATTAGCAGCAATGGAAGCTGAAGGAAAGTAAGTTTATACACTTGAGCTCAACTGCCATCTGCGTGATAAATGACCCCAGGCAACAATACTAATTACAGTGTGGCACAGGAATACCAATGGACAGAGGAGGTTGTTTACATGACGATTAGGAGGTATTCGCAGTTGTCATGTCTGAGTAGGATAAAATCGGGCTGCACGATGAGTGTGGATCACTCGAGGCAGATGTGGCTTGGTAGAAAAATGCGCTGTGGTTGTTGTTAAATTCAATTTTAAAATCAAAAGGACTTCATTAATGATTTTTTTTAAATCTGCTACTGTGCAAAATTAGAAAGAGTTCAAAGCAAGATGAAATAGTGTCCTAGGGGCATGTGTAGCATGAAGGGACGGTACAAAGAAAATTTCTATTTTTAGAGAAAAAAAATAGAGACATCTTAGCGGTAAAACAAGGGTGTCGAAAGAAACTGTTTAAAACATGTAAAGACAAGAAGACTAACTTAGTGTTGGCGATCCTAAAAAGAACAATATGTGGTTCGAAAATGACATACACAGTATTTCAAAATGGCATGTATTGTGCCAGGAAAGGTAATGGAGTGAGAATGAGGCAGGTGTTCATTCCCGCAGCTCCAGTAATTGATAGCAAACCTGCTTATTATGCACCACACGACAAGATACTGTAGCAAAATCAGCAACTGTGAATGGCCACATAAGGACCAATGAGCCGCTGATAATAATAAGAAACTTTATAAGAAGACAAAACCATAGACCAGCAGATAAAAGAAAAAGTTTTTTGTGAATTCTTATCTTTAAAAGACAACTTTAAACCCCTAAAGAACCACAATCAGGGTTAACATTAAACTACTCTCTACTGTAGCAGAGAGAACATCTAATGATGTTCTCCAAGATCATTGTGGACACTGCATAATAAACACCACGGTGACCATTATCTACAGGAGTTTGCTTTTAACACACAAAGGTGGCTCTCTAATGAGCAGCAAGCGCCATAAAATGAACAAAACTGAAGAAGTTGCATGTAAAATTAGAAATAAGTCATGCCTTTGATAGCATGCAAAATGATGGGCTTGGGCACAAAAAAAAATGGTTTAAAAATAATTAGCATGAAAACTGTCAAACACTGTTGGAGACTCAAAGCTTGAGGTGCTGTGAGAATATGTATTATTAAACATGTAAACTGAGAGGTCACACCAATGGAGCACAGTGCACCCAACAGTACATTAAATCAGGCAATAATGGAATGTTAATTCAATCCAAAATACTGCATTCCTGGAATGCAAGTTTTATTCATTGGCAGTACACTGTGAGCAGATCTGGTAGATATAATAGATCATATTGTTCTCTTAGCAAACACACAAATTAGAAGGTGGTGCAAAAAAGCGTACTGTTATGAGCTCTATGAAACTCAATTTCAGCTGGAGACATAATAGTCTCCTACTTCAATTTGTTTCATACATGGCCCAGTGTGAACATGAAGAGAAAGATTTGCATCTCTGTTTATTTTAATACATCTTGGGGACATGGAAATGGGGATAAACATTGCACATTTCCAATCACATCACACGCCATTGGAGTAATGCTGTTATCATCCGCAGGCTTTATTCATTTCCCATTAATGAACGCAACTCAACTCCCAGTTTCCTTGCCAGGGACAGAAAAGACAGCAGGGGGAAAATGACACCCCTCCCACAGTCACTTTTTCTGTAGCCCCTTTTATTCTCCGTCCATTTTCAGATTTTCAGCTTTCTCACTGGTATGTGGGGTGGTCAGCAGCAAAGTCAAGTTTGGTCTGATATTTAATTAAACCTTTGAGACTGTACCATCGGGGAGATGCTGGCCAGGAGGGAACAGATGAAGGTTGTGTGCCAAGCCCATCTGTGATTGGAAAGAGAAAGAACTCCAGCAGTAACCCTCTGTTCTTTGTATGGGCGCTGATATGATAGTAATGTGGGAATATAAGCTTCTGACAGAGGAGTAGGGGAAAGAAAAACCTCTAACACCACAATCCACAACAGGGGCTGTTCTGCCCAAAGTATCCTTAGGCATATAATTGCATAATTTTAGTTGTGCTAAGATGTACTGTATATCAACACACAAAAATAAGCTAAATAATGTGAAATAGTTTTTTGTGTAACAAATTCTCTACCCACAAAAATGTGCAGTAAACAGAACTTGTCAGAAGATTTCAGTCCACCACTTTTTGGGCAGTGAAAAACACAACAGCTTTTTATTTATTTGTGTTGTTTTAAGCAGCAGCAAAATTTATTCACATTTTAGACAATACCTTTCACTGCATCTCAGCACTTTGACAAATTACTGTCAAATGTGTTGCTTTGATGGGTATGAAAAAGGAATTTATAATAGCACTAAAACAGACAGACAGTAAGCCTCATCCAACAAGAATCTTTGTTTGCCAACCTTACACTAAAGTCCTCAGACAGAAGGAGTGATTTGTGTGTGTAAGGAGTTGTTTGTCTCCTGTCTCCAAGTAGTTTGTTTTAATTTACTAAAGTTCATCTCAACTCAGGATTTAAAACCAAAGCCCACAAACACGAATGGAGGCAGCAGTGGATGATCAACTAATGTATGATGATTTCTCTGTGAGGGCCAGAAAGTGGAAGACCTTAGAGCTAGAAGATCACCAGTGGTAAATGATGGTCATTCTTTATGGAGTTTGCATGTTCTCCCCTTGTTATCCCCAGGTTTGTTTTCTGGTACCCTTGTTCCTCCAACAGTCCAAAATCAGGATTTGGTGTGAGAAGTGTCTTTCCCAAGAAAATGTTTGACTGACCATGCTGTGGAGTTAACCTGGGTGCCAAGCTAATCAGCTCAACTTTTATCAACCAGCTGTATCCTGTTCTTTCCTCCTTGATGGCTGTATCTTACCCTGGCAAGTGTGAGAGATGGGAGAACTGTAGACTAACACCTGTGCTCTGGTGCAACATGTCAGACTGGAAAGACAAGAGATGTCCATGTTCTGTCCATCAGCAAGTGAGGTGATGTGAGAATATCTGCAAATGCACTGCACTCATTAATTTCCTATACCATATGCCCAGAGAGCCAACCAAGAAAGTTCTGGTGTTGCTATAGTAATATGTAATATGTAGAAATATGTACAAAATAATACAAAACAAAAAAGATGAGTAAAAGGAAAGGTCAAAATGTCTGGGTCTCTCTGTATCTGTTTCTGTGTAACACAATGGAAATGGTGAAGACCTGATGAGAATCAAACAGCTTTATCATGTAGCAGCCATTACTAAAGATAATACAAATATAAAAGTTTTGAAACCTGATATGGTTTTCTTTGGACAGATAAACAGAAGACTTCATACAGCAGAATGATGCTAAGAAGCCATTGCATCCAACTGGTGTGCAGACATACAGACACAAAGGCTCAGAGAGATTGATCATCCTTTTCATCAGCTGTACATACACAGAAAGTAAAGGGCCGTGGTGGAGTCAACTCTTTTCTGCATTAAGTGTTACAGTCAGCACCTTTCACTGGAGACTCTGAAAAGGAAAGATGAAAGTGTTCTTAAAAGGCATTTGAGATACTGCTTCACTGGAGACATTGTGAACAGAGAGGGAGGAACATTCAGTCAGGAGATTTCTGGCAATGTTTCATGTTTAAACCATGTTTGACAGCCGTACGTTCTTCTGTCTCTTGTGAAAATCCAGCAAATTCTATATTAACATCAAGTGCAATTCTAACGCTTTTGTTTTGGTCATTGCCTCCTTAAGTTGACCAAACCCAGACAGTGCCAAAAATACACTAGTCATATAATGTTTGGTACAGAAGTGAGTGGACAACAGAAACAAATTGTGTTGACAAAATGCACTCTGTTCCTCACCCTTTTCAGATGCTCTTTTACCACTACATTCTGCATTGAGGTGGTGAGTAAAGGTTGAAATTACAGACATGATTCATCTCGATAAGAAAGGATCTCGGTCAATCCAGACAAGACAAAAACCAGGAAGGCACAGAGCAAAAAGTAATAGAAATTAAAAATAAATAAATAAATAAATAAATCACAGCATTACTTTAGCTTCGCTGATCCATGAAGCATGAAATAGCCTTACTATTACATCCAATTTAGGGCTATTTTATCATGATAAGGGCTGTGAACATTGTGTCAGTGTCTTTACACAATGATATAGACAATGCTAATCTTCTACAGTAGCATACAAGTATAAAGCATGTTAAAATCCTTGGTTAAATCATATTTGTCAAATACTATTCTCCCCTTGTCTCAACAACACAGAACCACTAATATAAAAGTGAAAATGTCCTTAACAACTACTTAACTGCTCTGTTTTAAAGCAAGGGCATTTAATTTATGAAAACGTAAGCTTCTGCTTTTTGATGCATCTCATCATGTATGTAAGCTTCGTCTGCTTTTTGATGCATCTCATCATGTAGATTGCATTATTACTCTAATCTGAGAATTAAAGAATAAAAGGTTTAAAGACTTTTCCATACGAAACAACGATGACAACAAAAATCTCAGTCCTCACTGGCCTTAGGGTTAAGGCACAGTGTGAGTAAGATGTAGGTGAGATTCAAATGACAAACACAGACATCTGAGTCCTCAGAACAGTCTGTGGTGAAGCACATAGTGTGAGCTGCAATTCTGTAACAGATGGTACAGGCTAGGCAGTGTATCAAGTTGGTGGGGAAACATATGGTAGTCTGAAGATGATTTCATATACCAGTTCCAGGCCTAGTCGGAGGTGTAAATGTTTCTCTGTGCCATGCCAGAGAATTCTGAAAAGTTGATGTTCATGCAAAAATGACTATGGAGTCTCACCAAGCATAAACAAAGGTGAGTTTCACATCGCAAAAACTGCACCAGTGTAAAATATGTCCTTTATTTCCAAGGTAAATAAAAAAGTACTACTTCTACAGAAAACTAAAAGCAGTATAACTGAATTTTTGTGGTCTATGTACATATATGTATATGAATAATACTAATAGTAGATGATGAATCTTCAAAAAAGCAGACCAGTGTGAATGATGATAGGAGTCAAACCAGACAATTCAAATCATATTAACTAGTTAATAGTTAATGATCAGTAAATATCTGACATTGATCAACTGACATCTTTGCTTCAGTCGTCTTGAAGGCAGTGGTGGCTTGGTGGTTAAAGATGAGGTTTCAGGTTCAAGTCCAACTGCCAAGTTGCCACTGAAGTGCTCTGAGCATGGCAGCCTTCCCACACACTGCTTAAAAATGCAAATTCAACGCACTGAGGTGGTGATACGGTAGACCTACTTTTTACCGAACATATTGCCTCACTGTAGTGCAAAAACAATGAATACAGAGGTATATTTTCCCCTCACTGTAAAGGAAGCATTGGCAGTCTAAATGTCTGTGAACTCCGTTCACCAGCCACAGACAGCACCCTGAGCTATTCACACCAAAGGTTTTCTTTTAACATGCTCCTGGGTGTGTATCTGGCACAGTCAAAAGTATGTACACATCATTATTGATGGAAAACTACACAGGGTAAATCTGGGAGGCCATCCAACAGAGGATTCTGTGCAGGGCTTCTCCTCTGCACTTCAGTGCAAACTAGCATGCCCACATGACTAACTTACAGACAGAGATACAATTATTGCAAAAATCCTGTGTTTGCTGATGCATTCCTTCATTCCCTATATGCTTTATAGACACAGCATACCGATCTGAGAAAGTATAATATTTCTTTATGAAAAAAATGCCCAGTGACATTATCATTCACACGTTTTACTCAGAACTCAAGAGAATAACCCTTTATAGAGTAAAGCAATTTAAACATTTTAATCCTTAAGGTTTATGAACAGGTTTTAACACTATGGGCTCTTTGTAAAGAGTGCCACACTAAAGCAAATATAAACAAGACAGATTCTTGTTTAGAGTTAAAATGTATCTTTGTATGTAGACTTACAACTAAGCGCAAGAGAGCAGACGACCAGAGGTTCACATGTAGCCCAAAACAACCATTGACCTTTTTATTGGAAAACGCATACACTATCAATTGATGGGCTGGTGAAATACTACTGAAGATGCAGAAAACCTATTATTTATGACTACACCCAATTTTGCAGACTGACATAGTTATATGCAGCAGACTGAATATGACAAAGATGAGTATTTTCTACATACTACATTCTATCTATCTACGACTACCAAACCAAATATTCCTCCGTACACAAACCCTGCCTCATCAAAGAGTTGGCTAATGTCAAGGTAGCTTACCATTATTCAGTGAGCTAACAGATCAAACTAAGTATGACTCTAATAGGCACACATGAGATTTGGCAGCACTGCATAAACCTGCTCTGTTTACACTGAATATTCATGGCCCATTGAAATAAATTTAAATTATTTCTATCTCTGTTAATTGTCATTCTGGCATGAAGGTTGTGCTAAGCACAAAAAGGAGGGAGGAGGCAGCAGAGGTTGACTGCGGTAAAAGTGGAGGAGAGAGGATGTTTTGACTTAAAGGAATATAAAGTGGGAAAAACATAAATAAATAAAAATCACAATGTATCAAAGCAAATTCAAGACAATGCCAACAACGAAAAAGAACGACAACATATTCCTAACTCATCTGATATGAAGTGTGTATATACACCAGCATATGAGGCTCTCATTCATCACAGAGCCTCACCATGAGGTTCAGATAAGAAGCCGCAGAAATGTTTCCTCCTGATGCCGCTTTGTCAATGAATGATTGCCGTGGAAGGCAGGAGACATGGCAGACATGAAAGGCTATCGTAGCAAGGAATGGGAGGGAAAAAGTGCTTTTGATTTAGAATTCAGGCTGAGAATCCATCAAAATTTGCTCAACAGATGCATCTGTCAAACAGGTTGCAGCACAAAAAAGCAGACTGGATTATCTCTATATTCTCTTTATCTGTAGCAGGACACGGGATGTACATTTGTGTGCCAGTGGATAGGCATGAAAGCTTCTAAGGCAAACAGTAAATCTATATTCATTACTGAACCTGTCTGAATATCCTATGACTGCTAGAAAGCAAACAGGCCTTACTTCACCAAAAGAAACTTTTCCAAACTCAGATCGAACAACAGAAACTGGAGACAATATCAGGAACTGTATGAGTTTAATAGCGAGTGGAGTGGTCCTCAACAAATATTACTGCAGTCACATCATTAAATGATCAACACCTGTAATTTCCCAGCTTGAATATTATCTATCCAACTACATCTATCCATCTATCTTGTAACTGGAGTCACAATAGTTAAGTAACTTCTCCAACTATGGTTGGTAATCTTCACAAAACACCAGAAGTTAAAAGATTGTGAGTCTGGGACACTGGTTTTGGACAGATGGCAGAAGTGCACATGCCACACTTTCCACATCTTAGTAGAACACACATTAGGAAAACTTTGGACTTTCTGATCGACTCCCTGTGATGCTCACCCAGTGTGGAGCCACAAAAAACAAAGCCTTCTTTCTATTGGTAGCTAATTGGATGCGAGTCACCCATCTGCCACGGTCTAAACCTTTCATCTAAAGATGTCATTCAAGTTACCGAGTCATCCATAGCAGATGTCCAGGTTTTACTGACAATAGAGCAATTGTGTGAGTAGAAGAAAGTCTAAATCTGTCCACTTCAGCAGAATGAGCAACTATATTTGAGAAAAATGTTTATATTAAACATAGCTACAACCACATACTTCATGGTGAGGGCAATAGAAACAATGGAATGATGTGGGGGTGAGGGCAACTGATCAACATGTGCCAACATGTGCCATCTCTCTGCATCTGTATTCCCATGCCTTACTAGTCTGTCATGTGTGAAGGCAACTGACGCTTTTATTTAAGGATATCAACACCTCAGAAAATCCAACTGCAATACCACTGTTCAGCTCTAACAGTCTGACCATTTATATTCCCAAAATTTTGCCAAAACCCATGTTCCTTCGAGCAAAAAACCACAAAAGTGTTTTATCCAACTATTACAGTCTGGGTATTCCTTTATCATCTGGGAGTTGGTATTCAATGGCTTGTTTTTCAGCTCAAGAGATCATGACCCAAGAAGTTCCTGTTCTACATCTGTATCCCACTGGAAAAACATTCATGTGTAACATCAAATGTGAGCCAAACACAAAGACATTATGACATTACACTATGAGGAAAAGGAAGCAGGGACCAGTACCACATGGACACAGACAAAACACTAAGGAAAAATACTTAGGATTATTATCTTGCTGCAGATACATTTTACAGACAGAACTGGGTAATACTGGAGAATTTAATAAAATACTTTTAAAGAGTCTCTTGATTTGAGAATGGAAAACTCTCTTATGTGGTTTATAGCTAATGGGAATACTGTAATATGTGCAGTAGTTGTGTATTATGTAAACTAATAATACTAACTGTAGCTGTGTAGGTATTACACTACTGTATAACACACATTGGTTTCCTAAATTCTCAACTCAGAAACCCAGGTTTCTTTTACCACATAAAACAAAAAAATGATCTGCCATAAAATTTGGGTAATTTACCCTGTAAACCTATAAGAATTCTGTGTTAGTAAGAATTACATATTAAGATATATCCTGAACTGCCGTAGAAAAACAGACAACTTCACAATCATGGTCTTTGGATCTTGAGTTTAACCCACCAATTCCAGGAAACACAGCCAAGATACAACAAGATACCTGACTTTTTAACATTATTACAGATTCCTCTATTTCTGAGTTTTCTATACTGAAGAACAAATAAAAGTATGATAACGCAAAGATAAATAAAAAAAAAATCACCATAACCATGAGGTCATATTTTTCTGCTGTAGCCTTTTGCTTCCAATATAATTTGTGGTTTACAATAAAATGTTCTTTATTACTCATATGCAGCACTATAACTTTTGACCTTTAAGTTAATATTTTCCTCTCATGCCCTGTATTCTTCTCTTGCCTCTCTGTCACGAGATTCTGTGCTGTCTTCTTTCTAATAGGTGATGTTGAAGAAATATGTCACTCTTATTTCATTTTCACTTTATCTCTCTCCATCATAACTAGTGCAAAAGATAGCAGCACCTGCAGGTACTGGTGCCTTAAAGCAGTAAGATGGCTGGCAGACAGCCAACCTGGATAAAATTTCAGAATGCTACAGCTGCTGTAGCTGGAGAAGACATGAAATTAAACAGAGTTTTATGAAAGATATTTTAAAAAAGCCAAAGGTAAAACTATGTTTTGGTGCAAAGAACCTTGTGGTATACCATGTACTGCAAAATGCATGTAGAAGGAGGAACGCTGAGTGAAACAGTAATAAATTCAGAGCCACAGTCACTTTTTGACATGGAATCAGGTGATTATTTGAGAAATAAACATGGAAGATTATTAAATAGGATTTAACAAAAAAATTGAAAAAGTGTGAGATGATGAACATGAGAGGCTGTGAAAACAATTAACACGGATGAGCGCTGTGATGAAAAACCAGGCTGACAGAGCCACTAAAGCTTAAACAACAGTGGCTTCCTCACATACATTAAGTAAACACAAAGAGATGTGATTTAACTTGATAAAACGTCAGCCCTGATTAACCACGGCCATTTGCACAACCTGTGGCAGGACGGAAGATCGATACGACAAAGACCAACACTGTTAGATCTCACAGTACAATTTCACAGATATTACATCTAAATCACAGATCAAAAATAATCTTTTTATTAGCAGCAGCATCCAATAGAACTAGTAGTACTGTGTGTAAACAATTAAAACTACACAAGATGGCTGCAATGGTTTGGCAGAAGCACACCACATTTTTGATTCTGGTTTCCATTGCAAATTCAGATCTTGTAGAGAGATGATGGTCCAAATGTTACAGAGTTTTACCAAATAAAGAAGAAAAAAAAGCTTTTGTTTGTTCTGAACAAAAATATTTACTGCCGTGCTGCTCAGGACTACAGCAGTGTGCTTGTGTGTTCATCAGCGGTTGAAGCTGTCAGCTGTTAAATTTTGAGCAAAACTGTTTAACATAGGCTTCTAAATGTGACTTTAACATGAGTGGAAACACACATTGCCTGTGTAGAACAAGTAGCATATATCCCTTGAAAATAATTCCTGTTTTATAATACTATGTAGAAATCAAAAAGGGTAAATATCACATAATAATAAATAAAAAAACATGTAAGCAAGCCTTGTTGTAGTAAATAAAACAAAAATAAAGGCAGCTGCTCTTGCCCTTCAAAGGAGACTGAATGAGATGGGTCTGCCTGTCTGTGAATGTATAAGTGAGACGTGGAAACAGGTGTGTTCTTCCATCCTACTCACTGAGTCTCTTTGCTGCCTTCAGAGCCTCAGAAGCTGAGTCTGCCACATAGAAACGCTGGACAGCCACGCCGCTTTCTTGCATCAGTTTTTTGCTCTGGTACTCTTGCAGATTCAGCCATCTTCTGGGACTCACCGTGGTGCACTGTGGAAAAGGTGGCAGAGGATGAATGAGGCTGATTTCAGGTCAAAACACAGCTTTAACACAGGAGTAAGGGTTTTGCGTCTGCAGATGTCAATTTTGAAGGAATTATACATGACACAATGTTCTCCAAAATATTTGGATGCCTCACCCAGACAAAAAATGTTATTCTATTCTACTGTAATGAGTTTTAATCTAGATTTTTTGTATTACACACCAGGTAAAATGCCTTTGCTTCACGCATACATTATACTCGCAATTTCATTGTGTCTATATACTGTGTCTGTTTGTACACGATTTCTTTTAATAAAGACATTCTCCTAAAAATAAATTACATAAAAATAATGAAAATCAAAGTACACCCAAACTTTGAAAATTAGTCTGAGTACTTTTCCAGTTGGCATGGTCCAAGCAGCAAGAGAGCTTGTGAGCTGTCTGCTCCATTAGCAGACAAAAGCCCTGTCAGCCCCAACTATTGTTGCTGTATTAAATAGCTATTGGCTTTTTAATATGACAGAAGGGGAGGGAGAGAGAGAGAGAGGGAGGGAGGGAGAGAGACGCCGGCCATGCTTGACAACCTTTCAGCACCAGTACAAACCACTTGTATGTGTACGTAGAAGCATGCAAATGGTCTTGCAAAACAGATCTTCAGGGAGTCATTAAGAAAAAAAGGCCATTAAAGTGAAATGAAAACAAGGACTGCGTGCTAAAATTATAGCTCAGCGTGCATTGGTATATATATTTTCCTACCCAGTGAGAACTCAACTGACAAAATAACACTGCTATTACACTTTGTAATGTTACAGACAGTCTGATAAATTTGATTTCACAGCTACACAGTAAACAGAGGAGGGTCTGGAGCCCGTAATTGAGAAACCAAGAAGTCCAAGATGCATTTTTTTTAACATTTAGGTTAAAAGTGTCCAACAACGCTTCTGTAGTGAACAGAACTCCTGGGACTTTTATTTTTAGTTGTACTTTTCTGTTTGGTCAGCATAAGGCAAAGAATACGAAGGACATAGAGAACGTCCTAAACTGAGACATAATTATGTCATAAGATTTGGTTAAAACAAATCAGATGATTTATCTAGGCAGTGCTGTCGACTGCATGTAAGTCAGAAAAAAAAGTCATTATCATGATTAATTATAATTTAATAATAATAATAATATATTATAATAATATAATTTATTATAATTAATAATTCACTTTTATGCTGTATTTTGTGAGTAACTCAGATCCTTTACAAGATTTACAAGTATCAAAAAATATTACATTTTATGTATTACATACATTTTACCCTCTGTAGGTTGGGACTTGTTAGATACTGCTCGTGTGCACATTGACAAAATAAACAGCACAGTGTCATTAGTAGAAATGAATGGATGATGGATGAATGGAGCAAACTTTGCATATTTCCAAAACAAGTGCTATAGCTTATTGAGGGACCCGTGTGAGCTGGAGGTCTGCCTCCTGGCACTGACAGTAACCAACGGCAAAACGCAGGGGGAATGGAAAAGAACCTTGAGCATTTAAAGTTTGGCAACAGCTATATTCAGTAACACAAACTTTAACTTCGTTCTACAACATTCACTTTGTATATTCACTCGTATATAGTGCAGTGATTGCCAATCACTGTGATGTGGTGTGATGTGGCACAATAGTGTGTTGTGACAGATCATCAGGTGAACCAAGTAAATTTATTTATTATATTTGCTGTAACTAATTAGTCTACACCCGTCGATGCAACAGCAGAACAGCCATAATGATTGAATACTCGTTCATTAGGTGGCAGCAGATGGCTATAAAACTAAAAAAGGGATAAAATCAGATGTGTTGAAGATCTATGTGCCTTTCATTAATTTCTGTGAGTATATCAGCATTGTGTCCACCGAAACAGGCCCGAGTTTCACACTGATTAAGCAAATGGTGAGTTATTTGCAAGAAATTCGAGATCATGATACTGTATTTCATTACATATATATATAGGGATTCTTGTACGAGGAAGGGCATCTAGCAATAAAACCCAGTCAATACAAATAACAAAAAGAAACATAATTTTTTTAAAGTCAAAAGTACATTAATTGGCACTTAATGGGAAAAACAAAAGGAATTTTTGATGCATGCATTGTGATAATTACGTGGTGAACATGATAAATAGATTCATCATTAATTTAGATAACCTAGGTGTTTTAATGCTTTTTTTAACTGGTGAGAGACAGATGTTCAGTGAGTGATCCTGGGTGTGTTAAACCTGGATGCCACATGTGAAAGTTGAGAAATGACACTCAGTAGGTGGTTCAAACAACTTCTGTAAAATAAATATGTATAGTAAGTGTTCAAGTTTCCATTTTTCTTTCTATAAAGTAAAGGCATTGTAAAGCCAGTTAACACAGTTCTTCGTAAGATATGAGTCATTTAATTCTTGCATTAAATTCCCATGGTGTGGCTACTCATGGCCATAAAACAGTTGTCACTTCAACCTATTCAAAATAACACTTGAGGTTATTCATAATAGAGAAAAAAATTCACTGAAACGTCCAACTCCTGCATGTCTGCCCTAGAACAAAAAATTACATAGTGGATGCCAGTGAAGCATTGAGGAAGATAAGCCAGTAAACAGGCAGCTGGCCCCAAATCTCCGGAGACCTTCTCTCTACAGTAATTATCAGCAGCAGCACTCAAGAGACAACACTACTGACTTCTACCCAACTACAGCTCTGCCTACTTTAAACACGTGCATAAAACACAGTAAATAAAAAAGGAACTAATATATACCAGGCTGTGCTACACCCCTTGGTAAAAACAAAAACAAAAGTGTCCTCTACACTTAATAGCATTTAGTGTCTTTCTTGTAATGTATCCAAGACAAGTGGCACATGGTGATGAACAGCATCTTTCTGCCTCTATCTAAAGGGTCAACATTTACAGCATGTACATGTCTTTTTGCCATAGATCAGGGAAACATGCTCCGCTATTGTAGGTGGTCATAAAATGCAGCTAGGTTGCCTTTATTGCAAAAGAAGCCAATGCCGAAAGAAAGACGAAACCACGTTCAAGAAGAACTTGATCCATTCTGAGAGTTTTCCTTTAGCACCTCGAAAGCAGGTGTCTTGATATTCAATGAAAGATAATGAAATGTCAAGGAACTATTCTGAATTTGAGATTAAAAAAAAAAAATTGATCCTTTTGGGATCAAGTCTAAAAATGTCCTACACTAAATAAGTTTGAAGTTGGAAACTTCAAGTTTTGATCAAAGTTTCAGGTGTGAAATAATCACTCAGAGAAAAAATTGGAATATCAAATCCATCAGAATTTCAAAAGGCTTTTTCCTTGTGTGGTTTGATGCTATTTTCAGAAAACATTTGATGCAGGAATTAATAAGCATCGGTGCAGAGCCAAGCAGTGTCATTTGTTGTGGCAAACATAATTGTAATGACTTAAAATAAAATTTCCAAATCATTTTTTGTGCTCTGATTCAGTCAATTCTCAAGACACTTAATATCCTGATCAAAGAGACGTTTTTGTATCAATGTCTCAAAAACCTCTTACTGACTTCTTCACTAAGTAAAAATGATAAGAAAATGAAAGAATACTAATTTTAGCACCATCTTGCTGGCTTCTAGAAAATATGATATAATATAAAACAGAAATATATTTTTAGTAATTACGTCAATTACGTGGTGTAAATAACTCTCTAAATCTGGAAAAATTTTGATTTTGATTGCTGTTTTGCTGGCTTGTTTTGCCATTGTTCAAACGTTAAGAGAAACAACTGAACCTTCGAGTACAGATTATGTATGCAGTAATCATTGCCAATATATTGACAAAGCGAACAAAAGCCTAACGCAAACATTCACATGCTGAATAAACAATGTGACCATACGGTCACTTTCTTCAGAAAGCACTCAGAACAGGGCTGCAGTCACACAAAGGCACAAAGAAGACAGAAGTGCAATTGCAGCAGCTGCATCAGGTCACTATGACTTTGTCTTTGTAACACTGAAGGATGAGTGCCACTTGTGGTATAGCTGACAATACTTCAGAACTTTTTTTAGGTTGTGCCATATGGTAGACAGCACAACATCATACAACATCAGGACCCAGGCCATCTAATGCCAAGTCCTGGCTTAGCCTGAGAGCTCAATTCTCAATGTCAAACCACTCTTTTTAATTTAAAAAGATAAGAAATACAGCGTCATCATACTGAAAGGATTTTTGCAAAGTAATATTAAGACATGTCACATTCACACCATTTCCCCGTAGGTCAATATCCCAAGGTTAATTTGAAGCTGTTGTCTTTATCACTTTGAAAAAGAGCAGAAACAATGTCAAAAAGTCAACATCTGACAGAGTTGCTCTGGCTCGCCTTGGAAAATTTATTAGAGACATAAGCATCAATTTATAGTGGAAGGTTACAAAGCAGGCAATCACCACTGATGAGGCCCATAAACAGACGACAGTCAAAGTTGTGCAGCACATCAATCTGCTGTTCAAAAATTCAAAGGTTTAAAATTGCAGAATAAAAAGCAGGCAATCCTTTACTTTGATGAAAGCCATGCCACTGTCAAGAATTACAAGATTTTTTGATTGTATTCTACAAGTTTTAGTGCCAACTAAAAGTTGTCACTAATCACAGGCTTAGAATCTTCCTCAGTATATCAATATTTAGGGTTTAGAATATAATCCAGCCTATGATTTCCAATCCAGTCTGTCACAACTGCCAAGATTTTCATCAGTACTACAAATGTCCTAAAGACAGTACTAGCTATAAAAGTACTAGCTAAGGCTCTTAAATACAGGGAACTGAACATGAACTGAGCATTGGACCTTTGGTCAAGAATTGCCTCTAAATTTTCTTTTATTCATTTTTTCAGCTAATATGTTTTGGGCTAAAACTGTGTTGACCTGAAAAACTCTGGATTGCTTATGATGAATATGCTGCACAGCAAAGCATTTTTGCTAACACTGCAATCACAGGCACAGCTTAAGCACCAGTGGTAAAAATTCACTTCCATGTACTCTGATAATTTTTTATGCCTCTCAGTGTCCATCCCTCTCTCCTGGCCTCCTATTCCCGCTACTTTTTAAAAAAAATATTTTTCTAAAATCAATCTTTTGGTGGCACGTTATCACTAGAAACCAGTAACAGCTAACTGTGTAGCATGTTGCAGTCATGATGAATGTGCCTGTAGGGAGAATACCGACTGAGAAACACTGGCAGCAGCAGTGAAGAAGTGAAGGTGCCATTTTTAATCCCATTTGTTATCAGAGTTTCAAGTCAGGGACAGCAAACATCATTTAGAAGAGGGGAATAAAGTTAACATTATAAACACTATTGATAGGCGGACATGCAGATTTGTCATGCATCTTCTCTTTTTCACTGCCCACAGTCAATGCAAAGAGTACTTTTTGTAGCACTATACTGTACGTAGAAGCTAGGCTATTTAGTTTGGATAGTCAGGACTCTGCAGTTCATTACAATTTAAACTTAACCTTTTCTTACTTTAAGTATGAGCAAAATTTAAGCATCAAGCTTTCAGTACTCCACTAAAAAAAATACAACAGCAAACAATTTAGAAACACCAATGACTGATGATTAGTTAAACTAATTCTAAGCAGCTACTGCTTCATAGGTCAATTAAATCCCAATTGGACACTTGAATAAGAGTCAGAAGAAGTCAATAATAGGTAACAGATTTCCATTACTACCATAATTTATTGGTGTTTATTTCCAGACGCTTATAAATATTAGATACATAGGCATATAGCTTTTACACACACCATAAAGAGGTGCATTAAAGGATTACAGAAAGACAGCGATAGGATATGGCCTCAACACAAGACAAACGCTACTCGTTCACCTGCTATATTTATTAAACATAGCTTTGAGTCCTAATACAAAACTTAGCGGAGATCCATTAGGGAAACATTTTAACACATCAATACAAGATTTGCTCCTCAGCAGTCAATCCTCACCTGACCAATAAGGCTTGAAAATGTTTTGCAATTGGCATTTGTTTATTTGTTTTTGCAGGGAGAAACGCAACAACAATTACCACCTCTTGGAAGGCCAAGCTTAGTTGATTGTTTTCCGTCTTTGTCAGAAATTATGCTAAAGATGAAAAGACATGCTATTTCTCTCAGTTATGTATTGAGTGTATTTACTTTAAAGTAGGGCTGCAATATTTTTTACTTACTGATACTGATATAGAGTTTCTTCAATAAAACTGTACAGGGAATTGACAATTCTTCCAAAGGCTCTGAATAGCTGACTTTATATAATTGTATCCCCAGTTGTCTGGCGAGGTTAAATTCCTCATTATTTGTCATGGGTAGACCCCAACCCCTTTGAAACCACACTGCCTAATTACAGGCGACAAATGACTTTGGAGTTAATTAACCAAAAGGCTCCTTAAGGGGCATTATCAAATGTTTAAGAAATTAACACATTTCCAGTTCACAGAATCTGTGTAATTGATTTGTTCCCATACAGGTTATGAAGTCATCCCTTTTTTCCTATCCAGTAGGCCAACCAACCAGACAAAATGGCAGAGGAATTTATAGTGTCCATTTCAATGAGCCTTGGGAGAGGAGTCATCAGAACATGCATCAATATCATTGCCATACTGATTGCTGTAGATTGTTTTTTGCTGAAGAGGTGGCAGTTTTCTACTTAGCTGCCACTCATAAATAAGGATGGCCTTGCAATTAGACAAGTGTTGAGCGGTAAGCTGTAATGGAGGTGACACGCAGAAAAGGACTAGAGGAGGCACAGAAGCATAGTTGATGTGGATTTTCTGCATAAACAGGTCAGTTTAAATCACAAGCACATTTCCACTTAAATCCAGCCGTGGAGCAAGTCCATGCCTCATGAAGCATTAGAGGGCTAATTCCGAAAGCCATCGAGTCTGCTCTTCTTCTATTAATTATGTACTCAAGTGCCGATGGCAGAATTTATTCCATCTTATCGTTAACATTTGAATATTCCAGTGAAAATGAAAGAATAGAGGAAAAATGAATTATCAACGGGTTCCCAACCAAAGTGAACCTCTGACAACATGACTTTCCAGAAAGTGCTCCTGTCGTGAAGATATTTTTAAAACACAAGCATTTGTGTGTGAGAAATGTATTTGACGAGAAGAGTTTATTCTGTGAAGGGTCATGTTGTGAGCTGGGCATTCAAACAGTGAGGGGCTTCATATGCTGGCTCTCTGAGTTGTGCTGTTCCTTTCTGTTAGTTCAGTAATAGTACTGTACAGAGGAGCTACACTGCTTTCTTTGCCACTTAAAGTTCTAGAATACATTGGAAGACAGTGGTACTAATGTAATTTGGATTCACATGTTTGATCCAGAGACATTTACAATGCATTGGGTGCACTGGATTTTTTTTTTAAATGACAAGGAATGTTTGATTTGTACAGAACTTATCAAAGCTGTATTCAAATAACAGGAAAGTCCCTCAACTCAATATATCCCTAGTACTACTAGGGATATGCTGTCTATATTTTCTGTTTAGGGATGAGGAAAATTGTTTTCATTTAATTTATTTGCAATGACCTGGTAGAGCAATGATGTTTTCAGATCACATTTATAGATTACATTACACGTTTGTGTAAGGTCATGCCATTTCCTCTAATTAGTGAGCACATCCCCCATGTTTGTTTTGCCTGATAAGAGTAAAGGCCGTACCAAGACCATTAAAGTATGAAGAGGGAAATGGCATCTGTTGGTTATAGATCAAGGGACAGAACAGAGGAGCTGAGACAGAGACGGGCGCAGTCGAGCATTGCTGCAGGATTTAGATCAGCAAGATTTGCATCATTGGCAGGTCTTTAGGCAGGGCAGGTCTAATCTCCCACAGACAGGCTTAAGAAAGAAGAACCTGACTGTTGTGTCTAAACAGATAGGGATTTGGGTAATTAGCATAGTTATTAAGACGGTATATGCAGAGTCATATTCAAAGGGTATTACACTACATAGAAAAAGTTATGGCAAGAAATTAGAGACAGTAAAATAAAAACTTCCGTGCTCGTCTAGTTGCTTATTTTGTTTGTTCTTCGTGTAGTCTATGTTCGAGATGTAGAAACATTCTGTTCTCATCCCGTCCGTTAACACACTTTGAATAATACTTTTTGAATAAGTGAAATTTTCAACAATCACTGGCAAAGTTTCAGCAACATTGTTCAAAACCACTCTCACAACTATATTATTTTTTTACACAGGGAATGGGAGGGTTGGGGGAGCACAGACAGGATTACATTCACCTGCTGTATTTTCCCCGTTCCAGGTGATGCCAAAATCTCTCAATGGCTGCAGTGTTTAAAGCCGAAGCATTACAGCAGCAACAGAAATGGCTATTAACCTTGTTGAAGCTGTATTCACATCCAGTTAGAGCTAACTCTGTCCTCCAGTATTCCTTACGGGGAGGAAATGTAAATGTGTTCTTGCTGAGACAGATGGAAAAATCCGCCCATCTTTTGAAGTTACAGCAAAAGAAGTCATTGCAAGCAGAGTGCTCTCCACCTTCCCCTGTTAAATATTCAGGACTGAGCTCATTGAGTCACCCCTCGTTCCAGCGTTTCCGTCAGACCATGCTGGGCTCCAATACCGTTAGCTTATTGCTAAGCAGGAACAACAAAAAAGAAGATGGGGAAAAAAAATAAAAAATAAACGTTTCCATATTCAGTACTATGGAGCGACAGTGAAAAACAGCCTCAGGATTATCTGGCCGAGCAGAAAAAAATTTAAGAGACTTGATTTATGACACAAAACAAGAGTGAAAGAATAAAAACAGAAATAGTATACATTATACAGAACATACTCAAAGACTCATTATCATAATATTGCCAAGTCCACAATTTGTTGTCCACAATGTGCATTATCTTCAAATGAAGATTAGAGCCGATGATAAATTCATCACTCCTGTCAGTCTGATGTTATCTACTGTGTGATGCGGGGGGCTGTGTTTAAAATGCATTCTAAGTATTTATTGTTTGTATCAGCATCATACCAGTATCACAAATGTGTGTACATTAAAACCAAGAGAAAAGTAGCAGTAAGGAAAGTAGCAGATTTTCCACACTGACATCAAAACAGTATAACAAAAGAGTGACAAGGTGGTGATGATATATTATGTGCCATTGCATTATACATGCAATAGGAAATAAGTTCACATAATTTCACAAGGAATCATCTATCTAAATCCAATGGATTAGGATTCTGTTTCTGTGATTAGAGTGGATTTACACTTCAAAAATACACCACAATATGCACATCTTAGAATGGTAATATCTTAAAGAACAAAAAACTAAAAGTACAGATTAGTCATTTCACTGTCAGCACAGTGCAGCACAGAATTGTGATAGCTAAAGTCCAAATGTCAAATGAGAGACAGAGTGCATCACGTGACTGACATTCAACACTTCTATTGTCCCTTTTTGCCATAAGGTAGATACATTAAGACAGACTAACTAACTCAAGACCAGACCAGGGGGACTATGTGCTTAAAAATTAAATTATAACAACACAAACAGGGAAACGTTGAAAAACTCTTACCCCAAACCAAATACAGTTAGTTAGCCAGCTTTACAGGATAGATTGTTTTTTTGTTTTGTATGTGTGGGTGTGTGTGTTACCTCACATTTTATCTCTTATCTCTGTGGCTTCTCTCTGGCTTATAACTCCGGGCCTTCTCTGGCATGTAACTTGCACATTCAATAGGCTGACTGGGCCAATAATAACTGATAAGTATAGATGTACATGAGCTGGACTGTGTATGGTTGATAAACTGGAAGACCTTTTTGCAAAGAAATTGACTAAATAAAATGTAAATTTAAAAAAAAACGGACTCATGAAACAGACATTTGTATATAGATGATCAGGTTATATTTTTAAACTCAATTTATATCTGATACCCGCGATTCTTCCCATAATCTCTGACAGTAGGATCTAACCTAATTTTAATGATACTATGTTAAATGTATTACTATATTACTCGTTATAAGCATTTTTAAACGTGTTCTAAAAAGTTTATAGCTAAAATAAATTATATGACAGGAAGCCTGACTGACGTCAAATCACCTACAGGAGCACTGTTTTCTTTTTCAAACTTTAAACTAACTAAAAAAACTACCAAAACTCTCACACATGCTAAGAATAGCATAGCAGCCACACTAAGTCAACTTTCAGAGCTCAACAACAACTGGCATTGGACTGGAGCGCACACGGCACCGCGTGACAGAAGTGCTGTTAGATGCGAACAGAGGCAGTACCTTGACTTTGTCCAGAAACAGGTGCCTGAACGAAGCAGCCCTCAGTCCTCTAGCTGCAGCCTGAGATGCCATGGAAGTCGCCATGTTGGCATGGAACCGAAGAAGGAAGAGCAGTGACGTCGCAAGCATGTGGCAGTATATACGCACCCATTCATTGGTCAACAGGCAAGACGTAGGCGGTACCAGGAGGCGGGACACTAAACGTCACATGTTAACGTTCCAGTTTAAAGTCCCAAGTTCACTTCTAATCCAAGGTTCGTTTTAACCAGCGGTGAGCTATTTGTGAATGAAAATGTTTGTATTCTGCATGGCCGTTTGCAACTTATTCTTTGAGCATAGTTTTACATGTTTCCATTCTCTAAGCATGTATATGTGATTATAAATTTAAGTCATTTTTGTTTATAAAATATGTTTAAAAGATTACATGTAAACTTCACACTGACGTTTTACTCCTTGGAACAAACACCGTATATGTATATATGTATATATATATACATATGTCTTTATATACGTTATATGTATATATACGTGTATATATATATGTGTGTGTGTGTATATATATATACACACACACACATATATATATGTATATATATATATATATACATATATATATGTGTGTGTGTATATAGATAGATAGATAGATATTTTAACATGTGAGTGACTGCAACTTTAACCGGTGTTTGACCTTGTGAACAGGACAAAGATCACTCTGACCAGCTGAGAGGCATTGGTATGAAGTCAAGTTAGAGAGCGTGGGATGTGCAAGCTGATCTTGTCTGAATAGCTAAATAGCCTACTCGCATATTCCTCCAGAGCCCTCATTACACGCCACATCTCAACAGGGCACAGAGGGCAAACCAATCATAAAGAGCAGTGATTATGACACAGGGATAAGCGAGCGAGACAGAGAGAGAGTGAGATGATCACCTAGAAACCATAAATATCAGCAGGCAGAGTAGAAGAGACCTTGCTTTCCAACATTTATGTTTGAAACATAGGAGTCATGGTTTCTATGAGTTCAATAACCTTTTGTCGGTTTTTTGGTTTTTACATTTTCTTAATAAAATAATGCAGAATCCATCTCATCAAGATTCAAGATGTTTATTGTCATATATATTGTTAGAATGCAGCCAATCAAACAGTGTCATGCAAATCTTATTTTGTTGTTTAAAATTCCCTTTGACTAAATTTCAATTTCTCCTTTTCGAGGTCATCACAGCAAATGATCTCTAATTGTACTAACTTTGTTTTTTGAACCGTTGAGTAAGACTCAAATAAAAGACTTGTGCCTGAGTGTTTTATTAGCACTCCACTCAAAAATCTCTGGGTCATGTACCCCTACTTAGCCAGACCACTCTAGCACAGTAAAGAACTTCATTATTATTGACATGTACAGGGGCCAGATGTTGGATCATTAAGGTTAGGAGTTAGAGACCCTTGCTCCAAACCATACATCACAGCAGTACCCACTGTTGGCTTGTCAAACTAGTTGCTATGGAAATATTGTACCTTCAGGATGTGTCGCCCAAGGATGGGTATCACGTATTTGTTTGGCTGAACAGAAGGACAGTTTTTCTCTGACTAAAATTATACCAATACACAGGGCAGATGAACGATTTTCCCAAGTATATGCCCATGAAATGTGTGGACTCTAAAGCATTAAGGTGTCCTGTTTTGCTCAGATTAATAAAATGTACACACATCCTCATTATTGTTTTAAAGCAGATTTGATCAGGTTCAGTTTGGTTAAAACCAGTTCCTGTGTAATGATGATTTGATTCAGTAGGAAATTTGGCTAAGATTTCAACTGAGGAACCAAAAGAATGATTTCCTCTTGTTCATTTAGTCACATTTTGCTCCTTTGCTTCCTTCTGACAGTTGCTGATTCATATTCCACAAAGTAAAAATATACTTTGGTTGCTTTTTAATGTAAGCACAGTGAGAACATGAATGAAGTGAAAAGTGCTGCACTGGCACATTATTTCCATACGCCAACAAATGGCTGAATGCATAAAAAGCCTGCCATTGTCGCTTTTTGTCAGTGAAGAGTGGCAAACTCAACTCAAGTCTCCAAGACCAAATAAGAGCCAGGCAGCAGCAGGATGAATAAATATGACTTTGTTAAGCATTTTCTTGTTTCCTTGTTTTACTCCAGACACTTTTCTCCATGAAGCAACTGATATTCAGAAGAGACTGTCAGAATATCAATGGCCTTTACAAATGAAATTCAACTTTTCTCATTTGGCACATTGTTTCGTCTTGCAGAACATTTTCTTCTTTCTTAGTGGTGACCACCGTCATGCTGCAATTCTGCCCAAAAATTGGTGATGCCTTTGGGATCTTTGAATGATTTAACATTTAATCTAAGGGCGTAATGTATAACCGTGATTTGAAATAGAAAATCTACTTGTTATTAAACTCAACCTGCGTTTCATTGAGGAGTCCCATCATAACAAAATTATTGGAGTAGAACGAACGCCAACAAACTAAGTACCAAATCTGTCTCAACCCAAAGTCTTAATCTTAATATCATCAAACAATTTCTCATTAACCATTTCTCATTTGTTGAGAATAATCAGTATGTCTAACTATTGGAGTAGAACAAACGCCAACAAACTAAGCACCAAATCTGTCTCAACTCAAAGTCTTAATCTTAATCTCATCAAACAATTTCTCATTAACCATTATTTGTTGAGAATAATCAGTATGTCTAAATGTTTTTTAAATGTTTTTATTTGACTACTCCATATGATGGAATTGTTAATATGGAAAGTGCAAATGTGCAACGTCTAACTCAAAATTTACTTCATAGCATTTTTTTGGTGAATCTTAAAGGTTTCTTACAATCGTACAATGCGATCAGAGTTTCTTTCCAAACTTCAGTGAAGTCATTGTCCTCCACAATATTATTGACTCTACAGTCCCTCACAATCCATTTGACAATTTTGACAGTCAGCATGCCAGCCATAGACTCAGCCCAGACTTATTTATGGCACTGGACTCTTTGAAGCTGGTCTGATACCAGTTGGGCATCATACACATGTTGGACCCTGGGATGGTATTTTCAGCTGCTGCAGTGTGTCCAAATTACACATGTATTTCAACTGCGCATTAGAGCAATGATAAGTGGATGGCCAGTGGAATTTTTTAATTGAAAATACTTTTGTTCTAATGTATAAAAGGATAACTTGTATGCACAGTTTACTCTCTGATTCAAAACCTTTACTCTTTATATATATATACACGTATATATATGTCACTACTTTACATGTTGTATCATTTCCTTCCTCTGCTCATCAGCTGTGGAATATGAGCAAATGTAGAGGCAGAACAACTAATTTGTGGTTTCCCTTGACAATCTATTTTCAGTTTACTCTCAGCTAAACAACATGCTGTCAGAAAGCCAGAGACCAAGGACCACAGCTCCCAGCAGGCCGTGTGGTTAGCCATCCCCAACCTCACACTTCAATACTACTGGGGTGTCTGGCCAACAACCCGCAGGGCTCACAGCCGGAAACTGACACGCTGAGTCTGATTCTAGATCACACTGTCAGATCTTCAACCCACCTCTCTACCCCTCTTGTCTAAGGTGTCGGTCTCTGCAACACTATTCAACCCCAGTCAGACCTTTGATTAACATCTGTACTGAGGGATTGTGTGTGGAGGCCAATAACTGTTCCCACGAGGCATTTAAAACCATTAGGATCTGTCTTTGTTCAGCCCGTGTGATCTGATTCACCTTTATTTTTTGGGAATTTGCAGGGATTCTCATTGAGATAGAGACAGTACTGACAGAGAGATAAGTCTATTTTACTACAACTACAACTACAACTACAACCTGCACTTACACTATATTGTTCTAATATTTTCAGCAAACCAAACAAACAAACTCTGAACTTTCTGAATATTGGTTGGACGGCACGGTGAGGCAACATATAACAGTACTAAATACAGAAATAGGTTTACATTATGGAAGCACCACAGAGTCCGGTATTATATCACTTGCCTCTAAAGTTTGACCAGATTATGACACAGCAAACATTTTCACTGAGAAGAAAAGTGCAGTAGAATTCTCCCTCCAGCACTGACTGACACACCTCAGCTTCCCTTGCAATAACTTTCACTTTTCTGCACCGTAAATCCATAACAGCCCAAGAACACAAGATTGCCAAAGCCTCACTTGTGTCTGCTCTGAATGTCAGCGCTGAAGTGTGAATCAATACAGCGACAGGAGCTGCCACATCTGAGCTATCGCTCTCCTCCAGATGTCTGTCAGCCGTACTCAGCTGGAGGCCCTCCATTAATGTGTTGTGGAACAACATAGACCGTGGGTCTCCATGCTTGGAGACAGATGCATCAAACAGAGCTTGTGATGTGTTGGTTCTAAGTGTGTGTGTGTTTGTGTGTGTGTGTTTTTGTAGATGATGTTCTTGCAGGTTTAGCAGCAATCCCCTGGTTGGAAATAACTAGCTTGGATCACAGTCAGAGAGACACGATATTATGATACTATATGAGAGACACGTTTATCAGAAGTGCTGATCTGTTTATTATGGAAACCTGCATGACTGTAGAAGACTTTAAGTCCAGGCGATGCAGAGTTTGTGCATTTAAAGTTTTTTTTACTGCACTGCAGAGAGGTATGATGAAATTCATACCAAATCTGAAGCTGACAAACTTTAACCGCACGGAGAGGTGACATTGAAATGCTGGCTTCAATACATGTCCCTGTTTTTATTTTAGGCTTCAGTATCACACAGTGAAGCTCCCTGCATGGGAGAGGAGCAAATTTATAAAGAAAACAAAACCAAAACTCTGCACCTGATAAACACACACATGCGTGGACATGGTGAAACTCGATGGAAGGACGCCACAGGATGAGAAAGGAGGTTAGCTATGCTTATGAGTGGAGATGAAAAGCTGCGTTCCTTCACAGGCTTCTCAGCACACGCTGTGCTGCCTCTGTCACCAAAGAGGGACTGGGTCAAACTTTAAAAATATGAGCTGCTCTTCCTTTTCTGCCTTTTATAACCCTTGACAAACCTCCAGCCAAATATCTTCAAAATCTTACAAACAGCATAAAGAAAAGCCTCACATTGGTTTTATTTGTACGTTATCTCGGTAAAAACTTCTGTTCTGTTCTGTTCAAATATTTTTGTTTACTAAACTGACGGTGCTGTTGAATGCTTGCTGTAATCAAAACCTGAAGTGGTGTAATTAAATATTGATGTGCATCAATTTGGTGAGGATTGTATATCAGGAAGTAAACATGATTTTTGCACTTACTGCTCCAGAATATACCACAGAGGTGTTTCCACCACAACCGGTTGCCGGTTGTACGTTCGCTAATCTGTTGAAATGCATGAAAAATGCATGTGGTTGGAACGGCAGGAAATGTCAATAGAGAAATCAAAGTAATCAGGCTGGTACCGAAGGGGATATTGGTGTGATAAATCATCTTGGTCCTGATGGAGGTCAGAGAAGAGGTGGGAAGGGGCAAGGAGGTTGTGGGAATAAGGAGTGTGAATACCAAGGTGTGTTGTGCTCAATCATCTGCCCCCAGGAGTGGAGTGAAGGCTTACTTTATTCAAAGGTGAGACTCCAAAGTGTGACGGATAAAAATCATTGGTGCCATTCTGCGTGACCTACGAACGGCCGGGCTTGTTTATTTAAACCCCTGGTTTCTCCCTTGTTTTTCCAACAGGCCGTGATGACAGATACACACATGTGCTCAAGATTAGCTCAACGGAACATTATTGCCTACATTACAAAGGCTGCTAGGTTGTGCACTCACTGATGGATGGGAGCACCTAAAATCGTTTTCCCAGGAAATGACATCCGAGTGCATTTTTTAGTAGCAAAAATGTTTTCTGTTGTTGCTGTTGCTGCACAATGACACACGATGATTGAACTTTGGGGCCGGGATCACATAATATAGCTGGAATTGGAAGTGGGTTGCTTACCATAGTGCCATTTCCTATCGCCAGCTGAAGTATTACTTAAATAATGCAATGACCGCAGGCAGATGTGAATGTCATCTCAATAGCTAACACCTACAGTTCAAACTCCCAAAGCTGCCTCCCATTTCGCCTTAAAGGCTGATAAATAACTGAGTCACAGCAACACTCTCCATGTGCATTGGGAAAAAGAAGCAGCTGAGCCATATCTGAGGCTCCATTAACCTTGTTTGTGTAGAGGCACCTCCGCTATCCTAAGCCTACATCTCGTGGAAAACCTCAGGGGACCCTCCACTAATTAACCTTGTGGAGAAACCCTCAGTAGAGGGAGGCTAGGGCCAGAATAATAAGGAGGCCTTTGCCAGGCCATTAGCAGAAAGATTATCACATCCAACTTTCAAGTAGCTTTTTGACACAAAACCAATATTTGTCTGCACTGGCTCTTTCACGGCTGCAGCACAGTGGAATTCTAAGTGACATGCATGTCGACCTTGCCGATGTCGTTTTTTTTGTTTGTTTGTTTCAGACTGAACATGAAATAAAATATATATATATATATATATATATATACATTACAATCCAGTAAAATGTGGCACAAAACTAAAAAAGACAGCTTTTTTATAATACTAACAAAAAGCACTTAAATGAAAATGTTTAACTTACATTTGAGCATGACTGCATTCCACTTTTTCCATTCTCAAAATTGGCTTAGAAACTAGTGGGGGTCCAGAACAGATGACCTTCAAAGTTTCAGTTTGCATTATAGAGGCTTTTATTGAACCAGTGAAAAATAGACAGTAAGCCTTTGCCGAATCTGAGTAAAAAGTCCAGCTGCGCTCTCTCTGCATGTGGAGCTCTAATTTCTTTCATGATGTAGGGCATGGTATTTCAAAAGTGTTTGACTATTATATGTCAGGCTCTCAAATTATTGTTAAATCGCATCTTACCCATCCTGAGCAGCACGCATAGAAGCCTTTCAGCTGTACTTTCTCTGTGGTCCACTATAATAAAATCACCACTGGGGTTAAGTGACAAAGCAGAACGTTCCCCTGCACCTGAGACAATAATAAAATCCTTTGACACCTAATGCATTTCAGCAAGCGGTTTTGACTGAAGCCAGCAATTTATATCAAATATTATGAGCAGATAGCACAGAGCCACGATGAATGGCAATTATTTATTCTAAACCTCAGGGAAAGAAAGCAGGCTTTTTAAAAAAGGGTCCATGGTGAGGGGCAGAAAGGTTCAACAGGGAGAGTCTGGTCATTGAAAAATTTAAAGAGAGTTTTAAACAATTTAACGGTGTATAAAGGGTATTTTAGGGACAACGGCTTCTGACCCTGGCGTCGTTAAGGTAATCGAAGATCCTAGAAAACACCTTGACTAAGTGCACATCTGGTGTGTTGCTCTGTGGGGTTCAGTGAGAACAGAAGAAAAGAGAGGGAAAAGACAGATAAAAAATATAAATATTCTGACCTTCACAAGTTGAATACAGCATTGATTTTTAGTGAGAATCAGCATTGTTGAATTCATTTGAAAACAGAATGAATATATTGGCACGTATAGTCATAGCAGTTCATAAATTAAAAAAAACAACCTTCCCTCAGTTTGAATTAACATGTCTTATATATTTATGTCCAATGTGGCATTTTGTGAAGTACATTATGTCTGTTTGAAACATTTGAATATTTGATTTAAACATGGGCCAATATATATATATATATAAATGACCTTTATATTCTTAAGTTAGGGGCTCATAATATCTATGTATTTCCTCTTTCTTTTTTTGCATATGTCACTCCGATTTTGTCATTCAGGCCTCGCCATTATGATGTTATCATCTGCTTTTGCAAAATAAACAGTGTTTGATTCTTTATATTAAGACTGACTTAAGTTGCTAGTTAGTTTAAGAGTAAATAACCTTAGATGTACAGTTTGATTAAAAGTTACTACTAACTACTGAAAATAATACCAAAAAATAACTATATAAATTAATGAAAACAGACAATGCTAACCACAGCAACATTATTAAACCTAGGTTTAGAACTAAACTGAACTAAAGCTGAGACAAAACATCGACAAAACTTGCTACAATTAGGGATACTACAACTAAATATATAACAAAAAATATTTAAATGTAAGATACAATAGAATAAAATGATGAACATTTGTCTTAAACTAGCTAACAGTCTGTACAAACATTCTTACAATAGGTATCAAAGAAGATATATGAGGCTATCATAAAAATAGCTAAGTTTCTAAGTGAACTTTGGCAAATATCAGCCCAGATATGAAATGAAAATTACACAGAAACTGCAACACAAAAAGTCTTGTGAGAACTGCTTGTATTATTTATGTATCCTTGTTTACACTACAGCTGTGTTAGGGGAAAAGTGTATTAATATAAATGATTAGTATTGAATACCATGAATTCGAAGTAGCACAAACTGAAAGAGTAAAACAGCTTTCGGAAGGGGAGACAATTACAAAAAGAGATGGAATATTGTATCTGGGTTTCAAAGATTTAACAGATGTCAGGAGATTAATACTGCAGTATTAACAAGGTAACAGTAACAGGATCTAGGTCTTGTTTTATTCCAGTCTCGCTGCATGATGTGGCTCTGTCTCACAGTCTTCATATCAGCACGTGCCATCTCACAGTCTTAAAGCCCGGTTCAAGCTTTGCAGTCAGATAATCCAGTCACAGTAGAAGTTTTCGGATCAAAGATAATCACCGTCTAATCGCTGTGTAATTGCAGATGGCATTTCCTAAGTTGAAGACATGACCTGATATTACAGACTAGACCTCATTTTGTGTACGCTATAAAAAAAAAGGATCTCTATCTGAAATGTCACAGAGAATCAGAAACTACGATGGCAGCTATAACTGGACACAAATGGAATAGCAGCAGGCGCCAAGCATGTGGTTCATCTGGGAATCAAACCCAGGACTCTCTGCTCTCTGCCTCCGAGAAAGGCATGCTAACCGCTACACTATGGAACCTATTGATCCCTGGTTCAACCAAGTTGAGATCTGGTGTATTTCCACATTACCTCAAGCGAGAGTATTTTTTACCCCGCCTCGTTCTTCCACAAAACATGAAGCAGTATTCGTGGATATCTGTGGTGGCTGTTTGACAAAACTTCATGAAAGCCTCGAGACTGTGGACAAGGCCAACAGCAGCATGAATAATCACCTCTTAACCTCTCATCGATTCAAACATGTTTTACTGTGTTCGGCAGCAGAGTGACTTCCCAGACAAATGTTGGCTTTGTGTGACTTGGTGTGATGAGGCACGGTGACAGCATGGTGCCTGCTTCGAGACCTTCTGGGACTCATGCATAATGCTCTTTGTGCCTCGTGAAAAAAAACCCAAAAGGGACGAAGGAGTGACAGGGAGGACCCGGCGTCTTCCAGAATCTCACATTCACTCCTTGCCTGTATCTTTTCCCTCGCCTCACTGTTCGACTGGAAACAGCCAACGTCACTGACGTGGCCTTTTCCTGCATGTGGCAGGAGAACAAAGAAAGTGACCTTCTTTCGCTTGCTGTCGTTGTCTTTGTTTTTCCAGCACTTTCTCTGTTTATCTTGCTTTTCCTCTGATCTCTCCTCCTGCCTTTCTTTTATCTGCAGATTTTTAGGATTTATTTCGCAAGTATATCTGACCCGTGCACCGGCAGTGTTAGATGTCACTTTGTCAGTGAGATCCACATCAATTACTTCCACTGAAGACAGTGGAAGTAAAAAGAAGAGAGGTGTTTTTACAGCAAATGTGGTTCTTAATTACTTCACCTTCAACAAAAAGTGCACTAAAGTAAAGTGGACGCGTACAAGCATAACTTTCAATTTTATTAAAAAAAAGCCTGAGTTCCTATCGCTGGGGTCAGACGGTTATAGCTAAATTTCATTATGCAGCGGTTCATTACATAGCAGCACATTGCCCATTAGCCCACTGCACTACACATTTACAATGCCATGAATTATGAATCAGTTCCCTTTCATCGCAGCTGGAGAGCTCTCCCTGATGTGACTGTCAAAAAAAACGGCACAACAGCTCGACACACGTTACTCCACTTCAGCACAGAATCTGAATTATTACTACGTCGCTATCTTACAGAAGTTTAGGTAGGGTCATTTAAACTTTTTATTTTCATGCCATGGCTGTGAAGTCCATGGAGGAAGATATGTTTTGTGACTTTGGGCGTACGGCTCCATTAGTTTCTGATTCACTCAGGCCTGAGGGCAAAGCAGCCAGTAGCTACAACGACTTTGCACTAAGAGTCCAGTGGATATGACCAGACTCCCTGCCAAGAACCGGCCGTCTTAGTTACTACCCACCGCTGTTCTGGAAACTACATGTAAGGTACTGTTATCTTTTTGTTTCAAGAGCTGGCAGGAAGTCACACTAGAAAATCAAACACAAGTTGATTTTTAACAACGTTGTCATCGTTGCTCTAAAATAGTGTGAATGATAATAAGAATGTCACAACCTTCCACCTACCTCCAGTTATCCTAATCACCTATGTACATATGGGCTTATAGGAGAACACGGGAGGACCTGCCCCCACAGGACACAGGGAGAACATGTGAACTGACAGAAAGGCAATAGATCTGAGCAAGGACTGGCACCATGAACCTCTAACCACTATGTCAGCGTGTGGCCTCAGTATCACGCTGAAGAAACAGGCAGGACTGATATGCATGACTTGCTGCAACAAGTACTAAGGAGTACACTAAGGAGTAAAAACACAGCAGACCAGAATACTGAGGTGATGGTACAGTGAGTCCGAAAACAACAAACAGGCTTAGGATATCCATATATACAGCAGCAAATCCTCAATAAGTGAAAAACATTATAACATTCTTGGCATGTTTTTTTTTTATTTTTTTTTTTACAATTACACCATTTTTTTTCCAACTATTTTCAGAATATTTATAATTTTTCTTTTTTTTTTAAAGTAGGCTTTTTTCACATTGGACACAAAGCTCATCTCCTGTTCTTTACAACCTTCCTTTTAAGGGGCTTAAAGGGGTTATATCCTCTAATGCTATTAGTGGTGATGTGGCTATAAAATCAATCAACTCATCAAAAGGAGTTAGAGGAATATTTAAACTATCTTCAGTTGGAGTGACATCTGGCAGTGAAAAAGAAACTGAGGGATTGTTAGTTGGATTTTTTTAACAATGGCTCCAGTAGAATTCATTAGGGACCGGTTATCTTCTCTGAAACAGTTGCAGTTAAGAATGACAGATCAATCAGATGATTTGAAAATAAGATGGACTTGACTTCATTATCAAAAGTGTACAAACATCAATTCTAAAATGCATCAGTGAATCAAGTATCAGTGGACAACTTTGCATTAGTTTACATAAAGCTCTTTGTTATACTTCCCTTTAAATCAATCTTGTCCTTGAATAGTCAGCTAACATGTACAATCTTCACAGCTTTTACTGTGTGTTCATCATTTCTAAGAATAAAAAAGAGAAACAAAAACATGTATTGTTATAATGATTAATAGCAGAAAGGGTGCCTGATGTACAGTTTGTAGAGGCCAAACACAAGGTCTTATTGATGTATATGTATGATATTTACAAATAAATAGATATTTAAGCCGCACCAAGTGTTCACAGAAAGACTAAACAAAGGTTACTTTTTATTTTTAATGTGTGATGGTACATTTGTCAAAGAAAACCATTAGGTACAGTAATAAACATTGCCTGTGTGGGGGTGAGAACATTGCATTGTGCTTTTCTCTGTGTATGTGTGATGCACATTAGTGTGTGTAAGCGTCTGACATTCAGCAGTGGCCACAACCAGTGTTTGTATGATGCACAAGCTTGTATGTGACAAGCTAGCAGCTGCAGCAGATGTGTGTGGGACTGTAGCGCATCCGTTGGTGTGTGCGCACACAACTGCAGTGCACACTCATTACTGTGCATTTCCTCCTTTATCAACACTAAGTTGGGGCTAATTGATAACTGCACCGCGGAGGCGGCCCTCTGAGCACTGGACACATTAGGTATATAATGTATACTCACAGCAGGACACCTTCCTCACAATATCTCACAGCCTGAGATTCCCTGCAGTGCTTTATAATGCTCTCAGATATCCAGGTCAGCTACGAGCTACATTCAGACTCTGCACAAGCCCACGAGCTGAGATTAGTGAAACATAAATCAGGGAAGCGTAAGATGAATGGGCCCCTGGCGCACTGCAGAGGCGATTATGAACTCAAATGTGCACTCTTTTCAATAAAAAAGAAAAGAAATACGATCTGGCTTCAGGAGAGTTGAAAGACATTTACAAGAACATTAACAGGAGCTGTTCTCAGAGGTTACAAGACCAGTTCACTTCTACTCAGCACTGGAGTTTAAACTCCCACACTAAAGAGACGTGGAAAAATATGGCATTATTTGGCTCCTTTGACCTTTTTGTTGCAAAAGAAGAAAAGAGTAGTCTGCACTAAATATACAGTCAATTTATCTGATTTTATTTTGAAAACTTTCGTCAACATCCTAGCTGGTAAAAAAACACTTGACAGAAAAGTAAAAGCTATGTAATTTCAATGGAGGTGAGGAGGGTGCACTGGAGCTCAGTCTGTGGTGTAAAAATCAAAACATTTCATGGCATTACTGTGAACAAAAACTGGGCTTAAAATTACCTTGGCATATTTGTTGTTGAAATGTAAAAAAAAAAACATTAAAAATGACAAGAAGAATATTCTGGTAGGCTTTTATGACTTTTATAACCTTTTATCTGTGGTAGACAATCATTGTGATGTGGTTTAAAGATTAGAAAGCCAAAATTGAGTTAGTAAATACAGGTTTGTGGTTTGTTATTGCTAAATGTTAGCACAACAAAGCATAGCAGTAAAGAGTAAAGAGACCATTTCTAGAGATAGCTCAAAGTGGGCCACAATGCCCAATTATAAAACGTCAGCTTGTTTTCCCATAAGATGTCTTTTTTTTTACATGTCTAAACTTTGTCCATTTTGGTAAAATCCTCACTTAGCTTTTTAAAAGCTTGTTGGTCATAGTTTGCATCTGAATAAAAGATATCCAAAAAAAAGTACAAATATACAGCAGAGAAAAGTTCAGAGGCAGATTGAGCAGTGGATGTTCAATTGCAGAATGATCCATAGCAAATCTAGTTCAGGCTGACAGACTGCAGATGACACTGACTCTCGTAAATATATTTGAAAAATGGTTGGAGCGTACAATTTTTTCCACTGCTCCAAATGGGACGACATGTACTATTTTTAAATGAACACTTTGGTCCCTTGATATACAAAAACTGCACGTTCGAAGGCACCAATGGCAGGCAGAAAATCTAGTCTCACAGGAAAGGTTATCTCAGGTACTGCTGCTCCAACATCCAGCTCTAGAAAATGTACAAATGCAGTGAGTTCTCTCTGTGTTTCAGAGAAACTGACACTTTTTGGCAAAAACCAAGTAAACATACAATTACAGCGTTAGCCATATTTCAGGTTTGGGATAATTGTTAAATTCTCACAAAATCACCTCAGCCCCATTTTTCAGTTCTGCTTGACACTCCTTTTTCATTGGCTCTAAATTGATCCGTAAATTGAATTTCACTGTGTTTATTTCATCTATTGTTGTTTTTGTGAGAGCTTTCCCAGCCCCAAATTCATGTTACACCTCATGCACTGTTAGCCTTAGCCTTTAAGCTTTTTTGCTTCCCTTTAGTGACACTAAGGGGTGGCCTTTTAGAAAGGCTTTAGTAAAGTAAGACTTTCTGTGGAGGTTCAGAGGTTTGGTAAAAGAAAAGTACATCTAACATTATTACAATTTATTTTAATGTAATGCAAAATAATATTATCCAAAATTCTAACACAGTGCTAAGCACAAATTAGCCATGGAATAGAGATAAGGATAGCTAAAGGTTAGCCAACATTATTCAATGTGATCAAAAATCCTACTTTAAAAGAAAAACATACTCCAAAACACTAGTGGCAGATCACACATCACCACGCTTATGTTAGCCTTAAAAGGGTTAGCCAACAATGGCAAAAGATGCTGCACAGGTAGTTTAAAGAGGGAGAGAATTAGACAAACTAACAAACAAAACCAAAAAGGGTGAGTCATGAGAGACTGTAGTGGCCCAGCATGTGTGAAGCACATGACAGCAAAACAAACCATCAGTGATGATTAGAAAAGAAAAAAACAAAAGAAAAAGTGCAGAGAAATGTTAGTCACGCGCTGAAGCTAAATACAATCACCTGCTCAACTACAGTGATATGTACAGTGAACCTTTTCTGATGCAGAATGTTTGACCACTGTAATTATATTGTTTCTTCAGGAGAAAATCATCAACACAAAGACTTCACCTGAAGATACTTTACCACCCCTCAACCCTCCACGACCTCACCTTAGCCCTCTGGCATATTTTATCAATCAAATTTTGTGAAACCCCAGACAGTTCTCTGCTCCGCCATAAATCCAAGTGACCTTCAAAGGTAAAAGTGAGGAGATACTGACATTTAGGATTCAATGGAACAGAAAAAGAGGCTAAACGAAATTTAACTGCTGCAGCAAATTTGAAAGAGGGTCATAAAGAGACCTGAGTGGAATTACCACCAGGCTTTTAAGCAGTTGTTGGAACATAAAAGGCATCTTTGCACATTTCCTCCCTCTATTTATTACACGCTTTTTGGTTTCATTTAAATTAGCCTTTATACTGTGCAGTGTTTCTGTGTCTAATTCTTTATGTGTTTTATGTATTTTATGTGAAGCAATTTGAATTGCATTGTTGTTGAATAATAGACATTGTAATAAAAATCACGTTCTAAGGAGGAAGCAGCAGCAAAAACATTGTGCCTCAGAAATCAACGTTTCAGTGGATATAAGTCACCATCTGAATGTGTTTTTATGCTGCTTGTAATAAATGGTATTATTATATTTGTAAGAGGGGACGTGGTTTCTCCCAAACAATAACCTCTTCCAGAGAAAAGATACTCTGTGTGCGTTTTACTCTGTGTGTGTACACTTCTGTGACAGCGTGTTAATCTGAGAATGCAGATAATTTGGGAATTTTATCAGAACAGCCGAACAAATGATTATAATGTAGGTCAAGCAAACGGAAAACTATTAAGCATTCGTTAACTTTTTTTGGGCAGTGATTTGTTTAAATTACTATATCTGTCACTTAAAGGTTTGACCAATAATCTATTCTTTTAACCTAAGAAAAGAAGAAGACTTTGTCTATTCCCACAGCACAACAAACAACTCCTTAAAAATAAATATAATGAAATATATAGATTTTTTAGATTCATTTTACTCACAAATTTTACTAAGTGTTAAATCCTGGCCTGTTTAGTCGAATTTGCAGCTTTTATAACAGCTGGAATTGAAGAAAGACAAACACAAAGATCATTTTATTATCCTTCCTATCCTTAATAGTTCTCCCTGTTATTATCTCATTATTCTCATAAACGAACATGAATTATTTGCAGTAAACTATTGTTGTGAGTAACTCTTCAGGATTATTATAAGGTTATAGATGGCTATAGATTTTTACGGTAACATATGAAGACAGAGAATTAGTCAAACTCCTGTTCATAGCTATGACTAAATAAAACTGATTTAAGTATATAAAGATATTTATGTTTCATTCAACCTATAGTTATATAGGTAGTTTCACTGAGAGATGATTTCTGATTCTCAAGATAGACCTGTCTCAGACAGACAGTAAACAAAACAATGTTAGCTGCAGACAAACAAACACTGATACAGAGAGTACGAAGCCCAATATTAAATCACACTCCAAATTCCAGTATAAAAAAATTAAAGTGTCAAGAATAGGAACAAACTTTCTGCACAAGCCCACAAGCTTTTTTCAACTTGGACTTGAAACAACATGCAAAGTCCATACAAAAGAAACAGGATGGGACCAGTGATCTGTTACTGTGTGACCCTAATCTAGTTAATAAAACCTCAATAAGTGATTTGTGCATTAAGACAAATTTAATTAATTATATTTGTCTGAGTGGTTGCCAAGGATACCAAAAGTTTTATATGTTAAAAGTGGATAATCTTGAGAGTCTGGACGTGTGTCAAAGTCAAAGGAGAGTTATGGAAAGTTTTGTAAGAGATTGGTATCCATGAGAAGGAGAAAATCATTTGTACTCTCGGCTAAACTGAGATAAAGGTACGAAGGACATACAGTAAGATAATTTGATAAAAGATACAGGGGGCAGTGTGCCAGTTGGAGATCAGAGTTTGTTGAGAAGGTGGAAAAAGTACTTCGAGGAACTGAATGAATGAGAAAACCGGAGAGAGAGAGAGAGAGAGAGACAGATGGAGGACAAATAATGCATCACGTGTGCAGGGAACTTGGGAGGAGGGCAGCTTTGAAGAGGATGAATAGGAGAAGGGGCGGTCGATCCAGATGACATACCTGTGGAGGTCCGGGGATGTCTTGGAGGGAGGGGGAAAGAGAGAGAGAGAGAAAAAGAGAGCGAGAGAGAGGCAGAGTCACAATCATGAAGAGGACACATGAGGAGTGGAGAAGAAGAGTACACAAGGTCAGCAGAGGTAAGCCAGAAATCCACATGTGTGAATGTGGTGAGATAGCAGTAGTAGTAGTAATAATAATAATAATAATAATAATAATAATAATAATAAATGTTGATGTCATCATCATATTGAATCACAACAACACCAGCTTGGTTGTGATCTTATATTAATAGTAACTCTTTGATAAACCCTCTTCCCTTCACAGCCACAGCTACACCGACACCGGGCTTTGATGAATCAAAATGTTTGACAACCTTTGTTATTACTCTAAGTATGGCACATACAGTGCAGCTTTTGTTTTGGCCAAATGTTCCACTCCCACACATGGATACTTAATAAAGTATCAGTATGTGGGATTTCTGAGCGGCTGCCAATCCACAGCCCACTGCTGGAAGAGGCAGAGTGAGAAAGAGCATGAAGGTCAGTCATGAGCTGGTTCCTCTTCCTATAGGTGCTATCAGCCAGTGGATTCCATTGTACTTAGACACTGCATACGAAACACAAATCAACACTTTGTAATCTACAGTATAAGAGTGTCATTTCTTAAACAAATGCACACGGGGTTCTTAGTTTTCCATGTAGTACATTTACTTTATACACATTGGAGGTAGGTGAACTGAGAAGGTAAGGATGTCGTGTTTTTGTGGTGATATAATGTATTTTTACTGCTGCCTGATTCTGACAGCCATGCCCACAGTTTTCTGCCTTTTCTTTTGATGCCAATACACTGCTATTTATACAACAACAAATCACCACACACTTCATCATTCACATCATAAGATCAAGACTTTGCTCTAATAACGAAAAAAGCCAAACAGCTCTCACTGTGAAGAAGGACTAAATCTGGCAGCAACAGCAAAAAAACAAAACAAACAAACAGAAAAACAAAAAAAAAAACAAACAAACAGAGGATCTCTACAGATTCAGGCAGCAGTTTCACTGGTTTCACAGCTGCCTCATCAAACTAGAGCCAGGCTAAAGGACTTTAAGGAGGGTCTGTAACCTTTACGAAATCTTCATTTTTAGAAATTCTACACTTTTTATGATCGGCCTCTTCATCGTGGGCAGTTATTAAAGAGACCACAGTGAAACTGAAGACACTTTCAGTCTCAGTTTCCAGCCACATTTAAAGCCCCTTATGAGTGATTAAATATGGTGACTAACACAGATCACTCAGTGTATTCTTGTTTGGCCCAGTGTTTAGCCCGATGTTTCATTTCTGTGGAAGACGACAGCGGCATCTGTAAACATCTCCTCACTCTGAAAGCTACAGTCTAACAGAGTGAACAAATGTTTTCCTCTGGACAATTACCGCCCCCTGTAATGTGTGTGCTCACGCCAGCACGCACCGGAAACAACATGGCAGAATTTATACCTGCACCACGTGATTCCATCGATTCATTTTTTCCTCTCCTTCTTTTATACAGAAAAAGGATCTGCAGGGGGATCTGTAGTTTCATGCTGTTCTTTGTTATTTTGATTCTTAAAGTCTTAAAAAGAAAACACAAACACCAACCAAGTATCTTCTTAAAGCCTCGGGATAAAAGTTTATTTGCCCCGGTGCAAAAGGATTCAGGTGTTTCTTCTTGACCTGACAACTGAGTTTGTCAGATTAGTCGAAATGATAATCAGTTTACTAGTGATAATCATAATCCCATTGAATCCCACAGAAAGAAAACAAGACAACAGCTTCACAGGACAGTATCTTTTTTTTCCTTCAGTGATGATGGGTGACTGCCACCACAGAATCCTCTCAGTGGTTAAGTGTAAATCTGTGGCCTCTCTCTCCAACATGGAGAGAGTCGGTGATCAGCTCTGACTCTACTTCATGTCTTATAAACTGTAGCTGCTGCAGAGTTTGATAAACACACTCCCTGATAACCCTCATTAATTAAGAACCCCTGCTCCTTTTCAGAGCCTCATTTACGGCTGTGAAAGCTGCACTTGGGTCTTCTCGGAGCACACCTTCACCCAGCGCACGACAGCTTCTCTCAGGGGAGTTAGACTCATTCTAGTCCACAGTAGAGGGAAAGCAGTGTCTGCAGTGCACTTCTCAACCTGCAGTGGAGCAGATTGTACAGAAAACAAGGCCAAAGAGACTTGATCCTCACCTTTGCTTGACCTCCTACTGACTCCAGTTTTTCTCTGCAGCCAGGAGCCAAGTGCTGTTACACAATGAGAAGTGCTACACGACAAGGGCTCAGATGCTCAGCAGCAGAATGGACAGCACTAATAAAGACAACTGTGCACACACACACACACACACATACACACACACGTACAAACACACCACATGGACGGATCCCTTTTGGGCAAGAGGGTGTAATTTGTTATGGAAATTCAATTATAAGTGTAAGGCTATCTCATTGAATAAAAATAACAAAAAATTCAAATAAATAATTAATAAAAAATGATATTAGGCATTTAGACATAATGTTACTGTGTAGCTATTTTGTGTACGTGTAGCTACTGTATATTCCTGAGTTTAAGAAACCTAAAATCACTTAATTTTCTAAATTAGGGACATAAATATATATATATATATAAGAATATATATATATACATATATATATATATAAAATCAAGATATATAAGAATATAAGGTCATAAAAGACAAAAGCAGGAAACAGAGATATGTCATAAAGCCAACAGTTCAGAATATTATGCAGTTTTCATACTTTAAACATTGTCATCTATAATTTTAAGACCTAATTGCCTCATTTAATAAAAATGTGTAATTTAATAGCAAATGAGTTACAGGATTACTCAATTCTCATTCATGTATTGTCTTGGATTTGCATATTAAAGCCCTCAAATGTGTTAAATCGAAGGAAGGCAGAAAATGTTCAAGAGCAGTTACAGAATGTGACTTCATGGCATTTGTTACAGCTCTCCAGCTGAACTGACCGAGATCAGAAGAATTAGTTCTATATTTTCACCCTTCACTAATGCCCCTCTTGGTTTTCCAATGATAAACACTGTGCGAAAAACCACTCGTGCTCGTAAAGATAAGCTGGAAACCTTCTCGAAGGCACGAGGTAAAAAGACTTCAGGTCCTTTCACAGACTCTGTCACAGGGCCACACTTTTATATTTTTAACCAGGACAAATCAGTCATGAACACTGCATCACAACAGGATCTCAGCTACACATTATGATTAGCCATAAAAGATCAGCGCAGGGCTTTAATTTTTATCTGTTTTGTCTACTTTCTCTGTGTTAAGTCATTGCAAAATGCTGCCCAGCATGTTTTGGCTGAAAAAGAAATATTGGAAAAGTAAAGCTGCACGATACTGGATCTCATTCATATCCACCCTGGTTGATACATAAATTCATGAAGAGCATAAAATTTTAAAAAGCTGTAAAATCAGAGTTAGCCGAGACTGTACAGATTTAAGGTCCTGTGAATAACAGCCATTGTTAGAAAATGATTAGATGTCTCACCCTCCCTCCCTCCACCCCCACCTCCCTTAAACTATTCCTTTTCGAAAAACAGTGATCTGGTGTCACGCCAGAAAGAAAGATGACACAGAATCTTTTCTCTAAACCACATGGCCAAAGATTTTATATTTAAAGTATTTTATTCTATCTAAATCTACAGAGAATTTAACCATCGTGACCCTGGTCCATGTGCCACAATCTGCTCTGTTCCAAATGCTTGACGTTATATAAAATATTAATTTTTTTTAAGTAATCATTTTTTTCACTTCGTTTCAGTCCCTGTGAAGGCAGTGAAAATGTCATTGCGTTGGAAATTTACTGTTCCACACAGAGGCAAAAGTATTACGTGAACTCTTTTTCTTCATGTTGGAAGCCTTTACTACTTTGAATGTAAAAAAAAAAAAAACTGTAAAAGGCTCCTGTGCTTCAGCCTGAAGTGAGGAACTGAGAATGTGGTGTTCAGCAAAAAAAAAAAAAAAAAAAAAAAAAAAACTGTTGAAATCTTACATGTGATAGTAGAAAGGAGTCCTGATCCTCCAGGCACTTCACTAAAGTTCTGACCCCACTGTAAATCCATCAGTGCCATTTTACTAATGAACTGATCTATGATTTACACCGTCACCGGGGTTCGTTTCCGGCTCCTGCTGGCTCTTATGAAGTGCTGACAGTGGCTCTTTATATTCAGCAGTGTTCTTTGTGTTATTGCGAGTAAGCTGATTTGTATTTTTCTGTTATCTTAAATCCCTGCTTCAGCCTGGTTCTTAGTTGATAACTGTGGGTCATATTCACATTTATGCATTTATACAAGAACACGTTGTATTTACTGAAAATCCCAACCAAAGTTTTATCTCCAACCAGCAACTACAAAGCTCTTCTGGGCCTATGGGGTTACATACAGTTTGTAAATAGGCTCACTTTATTGGAGTGCACGCAGTTCCTCAAAGACGGAGCATATGACTTTGTCAAAGCCTTTGTAAACAACATTTCTAATAGGCTACAGAGCTTTGTAGGACTTCATATCTCTGGCATTTCTTTACTCACAACACATACCTTAGGCTGGATATAGAGTACCTATAGCTGCAGAATACACCTGACAGTGCTGATAAATATTTTTTTAAAAATCCAACAAAGTTAGTTGACAGGATGGAGTTTAACCAGTGCGGAAAGTTTGCTTTTTTCAAAGGTTGAGGTGGAAAAACACAGAACACACTAAATTATTTCTGTCACACAAATCTGCATAGCTGCTTTTTATGCATTATTATATACATTTTTGAATATATGAATATATATATTCAATATTCAAAATATTTGAATATATGTATAATATAAATATTTGACTGTATATATTCAATATTCAAAATATATGAATATATGTATAATATAAATATTTGAATATAATATCTTAATATAAGGACCAGCTGCAGGTACCAGCTCAGATAAACATGCTTTTGTAGCTGTGTAAAAGTTGTGTGTGTTAATGTCAACAATACCACTCATGTTGAGTGACGAAAAAAAAATCCAAAGAATTAAAAAAATATATATTGTTTTGTATCTTCATCATAAAAATATTATTAGCTAGAATACAGCATCCAGAAAAATAGGTATAAGTGTCGATTAGCATTCTTTGTATTTTAATATTAGGTAATACGACAATCAAAATTGGATTGCGACATGTTGTGAAGTTTGTAAAAGTGTCAATGTCAATGATGTTGCCTAGCATGTTAGCAAACAAAAAAAAAAAAAAAAAAAAAAAAAAAAAAAAAAAAAAAAAAAAACAACACAACTCCTAGGCCACTGTGAGATAGTAAAAAGTGATTTAAATCTTAGTGCTTGGCGGGAGAACAGTGCTTCATCTGACATAAAGCATATACATTGTTTATTAGCATATAGCCATTAGTGTTAGCCTATGTAAGGCTGGCTTGTGGGCCCATTTTTAAACAGGCCAGGCCTGCATTGTGTTTAAAATGCAGACCACATAGGGGAAGGAATAGAAACAAAAAATGGAAAATGTCTGAATTACATGTTGCAATAATGGCTCCTGTAGTTGTCCACACATTTACAGCTTCCCGCTGCTTCATTGTTTTTAACCTGGAGCTGCTAGTCCATAATGTTTACCCATAGACACGTGGTATATTTTTGACACAGCCCTGCGTTTGTCAGCGATGAATTGTCCTGACTGCTGACAATGAGTGTGATTTTGTGGAGAGGCTGAAGGACTGTGTCACTTATGCAGCTAACATGATTACAGGCCTTTTCTTTGCCTGTGTAAAGACGCTGTAATCTAAAAACAACACCTGGGCCACAAGGCGATGCAAAAACCGTACCATGCCAAAGTACTGGCACACCCACGAAATGAATTAAAGCAGACTATTCAGGTCTGTCCTGACCTTGGGGGGATGTCTGTAGTGGTTTTTGCATGCAGGAAAACAATGTAAATACAGCCTTTTGTTACAGAGAGACTGTGAAATGTGGAATATATGTTAATCCATCTGGAGAGGGGATGAAAAGAGGGAAAAAGACAGGAAGATGAGCAGGTTCAAAATGAACTCTGGAGTTGACCAGTCAGTGGAATGACACTTGGAAAAGGATAGAGAGCTGATGGGTGCAGACAGAAACAGAAACAGACCGACAGACAGACAGACTTAACAAGGGGGGGCCAGGGAGGCTGACACAGGCAGCTGGAAGGACAACCGAGTTTAAAATAATCTCAGATCTCAGTGAGGAATAAATGTAAGTGGGAGACTCCAGTCATCCCGTCATCCAGTCAATGTAACGCAGAGAGCAGTGTGACATTTGATGTATTATTAAAAATCTGACTATGGTGCGCGTGCCAGTCACGCAACGTGACATTTCTGTCACAGCGACATCTGCAGCTCACCTAAGAATGCCGACATGATGCTTGACTCACTGATTGTAGAGTTTTATATTTTGACAATTGCTCTTCACAAACCGTTTTGCAGCCACGAGTCATTTAAAAAAAAAAAAAGAAGAAAAAAAAAACAGTGTTGGTGAATATTTCAGTGATTTTACAAACTGCAGTGATTTGTCACTGTGGCTCTTTAGGCATAATAAACCACGTGGTGTTTAACAAAAGCATCAGAGTAGAAATGACTCACATACAGTATGTCATAAACACCAGGTGTCACTTGGACGGCTTGAAATTCAAATGATATAAAAATAGTGTTTTCCTAACAGGCAGTGACTCTCTCTGACTCTGTTGAGTTGGAGGTTTTGAAACGCTGGAGATAGTAACGGTGCCAGCCTTTCAGGTGTGTACTGGGGAACCAACAAGATACATGGAGATAATCCAGGTACTCTGGATTTTCTGGAACAAATCTAGATACTGGAGATCATCCAGGGAGAATATGCAGAGTATTTAAATCTGCAGAATCAGAGAATCTCAAAGATGCCAGTGAACAGGTCCAGTGAAAGCCAGAATGTTCCACCGTATAACAACATCTGTTTGTACATGGTGAAGTCAAACAGCTCCCCTGTGAATCTCTACAGTATTCCATAAACCAAACAACAGTGCAGCAGTTATTGAATGACTCTGGTCTTTACTGTGGAACATGCCATTTAACAAATTGCAGCAGACAGACCAGTGAATAAAAAAAGGACAAGGAAGGACGGAAACTGATGAACAATCCAACAACGTTTATCCAGTAGATTGTGTATCATTTGTAACAACTGGATCCCTGAGGCCTCCAGACTGTGAGAGCAATAATCTGGACTATTTTAACACAAATATTAAACTACTGGCTTCAAATAGTTTCATTGGGTGAATAATAACAATAGTATCTTTACTCAAAAATAATAAAACATCACTTTCTTTAAATTAACCTTACAGTTTATTAGTTAAATTTACATTTCAGTTCCAGTTTCTATGCAGCATCCATCGTGCGCATGTAGTGATGGTCGGAGAAGGTTTATTGTGTGTTTAGTAGAGTGCCATTAAGGCCACTAAGGAAGACATGATTTAATTAGCGTACTTATATAATTAAGGAGAGACTGTTCTGTTTAATCCACAGCTAATAGTAAGGAGTGTGGCAGGATTTGACATTAAACTGCCATTAATACCTGAGGTCTGTGGAGGGGGGGGCTGACCTTCGGTTCATCATACCATTCCTCTTAGTCTGCTGTCTCCCACCACCGCTGTCGTCAACTAAAGGCGTGGTGCATCCTGGAGAGTTCACCAGATTATCACAGAGCCTCAAACACAGACTCACATTTATTCAAATTCACACTCCCACATCACACAATTCAGAGTGTGCTGTTAACCTAATCCTTAAAATAGACTGTGGTAGGAACCCATTAGCTCAGACGGGGGGGTGCAGACCCTACCACTGGGGCTGGATGATCTTCCTGCTCAAAGGTAACAGTACTAACCACCATTTCACTGTGTCCCACTGAACATTTATGTTGCTAATAAATATTTATTACACACTATAGTTTTGTTGAGGCTGAATAATAACCAGAGGTACTGACCTGTGTCTTCATTATTTAACACACTACACCGCAGCTCTCTGATTGGCCGTCTGGATGAGCGCCTGGATGGACAGGTCTGCAGACGGTCCCTAATAAAGTCTTGGTGAGTGAGTCATAAAGTAAGCAGAAGAGTGTCGATTTTACAATGATGACCACAGTAAAGGCTCATCATGCTACAGGAGCCCACACGATGCATGACCGTTGTAGGTGTTGCTGACCTCATCATTAAACCAGATAGTAAATACAAACCTGAATACATGTTTTGGTAGCGTATCTATGATGAGAGATTTCTCAAACAGCAGCTTGGATTAGATTAGACTAAATTAGATTATGATAGGTTAGGTTAGATTAGATTAGACCAGTGCTTTTAAATTATTTTCTGTCACAGAAATGTTTTCATGCCCCCGACCCACAACCCACAAATTAAAATACTATTGAGAACCTAATAACGTATATTTTTAATTTGTACAAACCATTGTATGAGTTGCTGCCACCTAGTGACTGGAGGCTTGTTATTAATCATGCATTACAGCAGTGGTACACTTATGTCCATATGCGTGCCATATTCCATTTGAAGCCCCTCACACCCCCAATGGGACCTCACTGCACCCGCCCAGGGGGGCCCACCCCACTATTTGAGAAGAACTGAATAAGACTGAACTTTATTGATCCCATCTTGAGGAAGATCTTCACTGTGTAAATGTTATTATTATTATTATTATTATGGGAGATATTTATATTTTAAGGAAGTTTGAAATAACTCAACCGTTGCTGATGGAGCATCTGAGCGTGCTCAGTTAAACATGCTGACTCATCAGTGCAACTGTTTTATGTCCCAGAATAATGTGGGGAACTTCCCTAGACATCAGACATGAGCAGCAGAGGTTTAAATGCAGACGCCAGACGCTGATAAAAGCTCAGCTGAGGCTCCAGTCACATCACTCTGTTAACGCGGGCAACTATTGAGTAGCAGAGTGAGGCGCCTGTGCTGTATAGCTGCTACGGCATCAGGTGGCGTTTTCCTCCCTGGACCACACGATCCTTTCTCTTTGACATCCATCCTCCTTCATCTCTCCCACTACTGATCAGCATGCAGAGCTGTTTCATAGTGTCTGCCTGCCAAGAAGAGTAAAGGCGAGGATACTCTGTGATCTGTGGTTGCCATGATGACTTTGAGGAGCCGAGTAGTTACCCGCCCCCCCACCCCCCCTCCTCCCTTCGCTCCTCCTCTCCACCGTCATAATCCTGGAGCTGTCACTGAGCCCAGAGTTATGCTCTGATCGGGGTGAGGACATTTTGTCTAAAAGACGAAAAGTGGAAAAAAAAGAATGCGGGCTGCGGAGGCCTATAAAATTGTTTTATTGCATTGGAGAGAGGCGCTTTCGTTGAGGACGTGGCGTTAATTGATGGCATCCCCACATGACCCTACGCTACTTTGTGCAACAGCTGGAGTGCTGTGAACCTCAAGCTAGGCGCCGGGAACTTCGCTGTATGAGATTTAGCGCAGACATCCACGAACCACAGTAAATGAGGCACGATTTAGGGCTGCAATATTTGCCCATTCCTCACAGCGTGATCCGCCCTTCACTCACAATAAGTCATCAAAACTTTCGCTGTAAAAGCTTTAGCACGCTGAGATAATCGCTCTAATTAGCAACTCTGTAAAACCAAAGCTCTGACCCAGATTTACCTCATTCATTTGATGGAGCTCAAAGGAGTTCTATCACCTGTTGGATTCACAGTATGTGTTCACTATTTAAATGCATTGTAATTATCGACTACCGTAGTACATCTGACAAGGCCTCATGAATGTGTTGCTGCCTCTCAGATGAAACATAAAAAAAAAAAATGGAATTCAGGTTCTAAGAGTGCGGGCCAAACGTCACAGCCAGTCTGCCAAAGTATGAAGGAACAGAGAGGAATATTTTATAAGCCATTGTAAAGAAACACTACGGCTTCACTTTAACAGGACAACTCTTACATATAAAATATATATATATGGATTAGGGCTCAAAATGACTCGATCAGACTTTGTCGCTCTTTACTGTGATGTCCTTGAAAGTGAGTTATGTATTATGGAAGCAAGACCACAAAGAAAATGGGAAGAACTCCCTAACCTTTATTGTTTTTTAATCCTCCAGTGATCGCAGACCTTTCTCCTGGGTGGTTTTGTGGGATGATGTGTAGAACGGTGGTAGTGGGAGGTAAGATTAAACGACTAAAGTGAAAAGGTTTGCTTTCCATTAATGGCAGACACAAACATTTCTGAGCCCACAGCGGTTGGGCTTTTAAAGAATTACAAGACACTGGAGTGATTGGACTTGTACAGGTCTGAATGGGGCTGCTGCGGGGGCTTCAGACTGTTTGGTGCCTTCTCTGTGAAATTTGCAATGTCAATACTGAAACTGGAGTCTGCCCTCTCACTAACCTCCTTCCTCTGTCTCTGTAGCTCTGACTATCACTCCCTTTTTGGCTCACATCATACACTAGCTGGTAGCAATGCACCTCCATTCTTCTTGAATTAATTCAAATGTAAAACAAAACAAAAAAAAAATTCACAGAAGTTACTATACATCCCATCCATTTGTGTATGTCGTTTGCACCTAATAACTTACCTAATTTAGAAATAATCCATTCATTTTCATTTACGTTCCTCATTTAAAGATAACATGATATTTCAAAATCCAATAGTAACTGAGTAAAGTCTCTAAGGTGTTTTATTTTGAAAATGTACTGAGCCTTTAATACTCAACACTTCAACACTCCCTGTTTATTTTCCAGGTGTGGTTCAAAGAGACACCATACTTATTTCCTTTCACAATCTTCTGTCTGTGAACTGGGAACATTGTACTGAAACAAACTGACATTAATCCACTTCTGCTTTTTCATCGTCCCGTCTTTAACTTAATTATCGCTGCATAATTAGCAGGGATTTATTCCTGTTACAAAATAAGATATTAATGCCATAGATTTTAAATTAATATTTAATCTGCAAATTAAGCTAATTTCCTGCATGAATTCAAATGTGCCTCATGAATTAACAAGACAACTTTACAACCCGTATTAGTTTGATAAAATTAGTAACAAACATACAGAGGAATTGGCTTGATTCGAGTCAACGTTGGATGTGACATGACATCACACTGCTGGAAATACATTCGTTGCGCAAACAACGAGCTGTGCTCTGTTCATGCTCAGTGTCATCAGACTGTCTGTATGTAAATCCCCTCAGGAGTGGGATTAGTCATGTTAATGACAATGTTTATAATTGCATCACATCAGAGAGAAAACACAGCAGTTCATCCAACTGCCACAGCTCCAGTCCACGTCCACTGTTTCTAACACAGAATCGTCCCATAAAGCTAAACATTTATGAAAGATATGATTTTATTTATTTGTATTTATTTATTTATTTATTTTTTCAGTCATGAAGTAAAACAGCTGTGGTGGTAACATCAGTATAAAAAACTGTTTTGAAGGGAGGGTGGGCAGTTTGACTGACTATGACCTTTGAAGGCTTTTTATTTTACAAAAAACGTTTGGGTTTACAACTGAGAGCTGTGAATTGGAACAAGAAGTCAAGATATAGGTTTACACACAAACACACACACACGCAGTAAAACCCTGGGTCATTTATTTAGTTTTCTGTATGATGTTCATCCATCCATCCATCCATTCATCTTCTACTGCCCGATCCCTTCCATCATTGGACGAGGATGTAATACACCCTCAACAGTTTGTCAGCCCATCCACACATCACAGGACGACAGAGACAAACAACTGTTCACACCCACACTTATATTTACAGTCATTTTCAAACCAATGAACAGGTGATCCTCTTACAAGCAGCAGTGACGCAGAACTCGTGAAAGCGTTCCACTATTTTTATATTGTTACTATTTCTTTGCAAAACAAGCTGTGAAGGTGTTAATGGTACAGTCTACCTCTGTCCTCTTGTTTCTGCAACTATGTCCATTTTCACAGTGTGAGAATAGTTTACTAATCTTAACTGATCTAATCTAATCTAATCTAATCTAATCTAATCTAATCTAATATAATATAATCTAATATAATCTAATCTAATAGCAGCAAACAGTACAAAACTATGGTTCTTTATCCTTGAGATTTTCTTCATGGGAATTTTCAAAAATAACAGCACTACAAACTGCAGTCACATTCTCTTGAACATAGAGAACATATGTACGTCTGTATCGTCTAAATAAAGATTCTGTCACTTTGTAAAAAAAAAAAAAAAAGAGAAACCTTTCATTTATTTATAACACAATGCCATGGATACGGATGGAACTCTCTTATCAACACAGATGTTGGCTCCTGATTAACAAAGGCAGGTGAGTTCTTTTAATCAGACATCTGTTTTCTCTCCCCGGTTAATCAAGTTCAACTGACTAAAATGAAGTCCATCACATTGCAGTGTTGACCTTTGTTGTGCTGTGGGTCAGTTAACTGGAGCGTTAAAAAAAACCCGTCATTGATTCTTTGTTATAATCAGTTAAAAATGTCTGCTCTGCTACATTCAAATACGGATTTGAACCCCACGTCCTGGATTAAAGACTTTTAAATTTTTTTGGCTTTGCCACAGGCTGTGTAAGCTTTCTATCATCATGAGCACAAATGTATAACCTTTAAAAAAAGGCAGACTTGCTCTGCCTCAGGCTGCACTTGCCAGGTTCTTTCTTGTCAAAGCAGAAAAGGAAAAGGAACATTAGACGGAAAAAAATTCCTGGATGAAGACAAGGAACGCTGGAAACATCTTAATGCACGACAGTGGGTTCCTGAGGAGCCATTCTATTTACACATCTGTAATGTGAATTTACACATCAAACACTTCTTGGTTTATTTTAAAATAAACACACATGCTCTCTCTCTCTCTCTGGGTGTTTTGTGTTGCTGACGGAAAGGAAAATTAAACAGGAATCATGTGATGTAGACATTTATTTGCACACAGGGACGGATTATTCCCTGGAACAATTCAACACAAATATGAACAGCACATGAACAGTGAACTCAGTTTGACACCAGCCTTCCCTGAGATAATGAGCTTAGTTTACTCTTATATATTGACTACATCAAAGCTGTCATTAAAGGTACATATACTGCTTGGATAATATAATTATAACATCCCAGTCAATATGTCCGTGTGGCCTTACCTGGCCTGTGTGGGCCACATCAAGTGTGGTATGCACTCTTACATCTAGCAGCCCAATGTTGAGAGTGCTTAGATCTGCCAGGAAATGAAATGTTTTTAAAGTCAGGGCGATTTTATCCTTTTAAACTATAAAATATTATCTGTTAATTTTTATAAGAAACCCAGTTTGGGTTCAAAAATTCAATTGTATCTAATCTAATCTAATCACAATTCCATATACTTGCTTTCACTCTTAGCCCTTCGTAGCTCTTTATGCAAAATTTAAAAAGATTTAATCGATCAACAATTTTTGCTGCCTTCTAATAATTGTGGTTTCTATATTGGTTGCAAGGCCCATATAATGGTTTTAATTTCACCAAAGCACCTCAAGCCTAAAATACTATCTCCCATCACTGAGCATGTGTTTATTGAATGTTCACCCTCAGGTCAGACGCCCGGTTTGCGTCAGACCTGCCTTATAAAGCACAGGGCAGTGAGATGGTCTATGTGTGTGTATATATATGGTTTGTGTGTATTGGGGCATTTACTCTGAAGGATCGTCAGCCGGAGTGTGGTGCATGACATCACTAAATGGACTCCTACAGGGGACCAAAATAATACACAATAATGTGTGGGTCAATATAAAGATCCCTCCCTCTGATGTTTAGAAAATACCCTCCATCTTGTAGCTTTAAACACAGGGACCCGACGTGGTGGGGGGGGGGGGTAATGTTCCCCTCATGCATGGATGGCTCCAACTCATCAGCTAAGAAAAACCTTTGTGCCTGACTACTGATCCATCTTCTAATGGTATTCATGTATGTTAGTTACAGGAAAACATGCCCAGTGGCCATTGATCTGGAGCCGGTGGACCCAGAGGCAGAAATGACTTTATTGTATTTCACCTAAACAGCTCTTTCATCTTAGTTGCAGTATCGACAGCGCGGAGGGAGAATGAGACGTAGCAACACTGAGCTCAAGAAGATTTTTTTTTTAACCATCCATTTTCTCCCATGTCTTATGTGTGTGTTTTTGCACAGATGAACTGTAAAATGTGTAATTTGTCTTCTGAACACACTTTGTTATTTACTCATAAATGATGTGTTCACATTTTTGAACAATAACACAAACACATTTATTATTAATAGCATGGTGTAGCTCATGAATCTGTCTCCTTCTGAATGGACAGTTAAAGTGTGGTTGTGTGAAGTGAAAAAATAAAATTTAGCCAGTATTATAAGATGTGGTCAACATAGTTTTACCAACATATCTTTGACTTTGCCCCCTGTACTAGAATCATCCAGTAAAATCCAACAGTGTCTGAAGAATAGTTTTTTGTTGTTGTTTTTTGTTGACAGAAATAAATCAATAGTTTCAGCTCAACACAACACTGGAGGTGCTAGACTATCAATGCTCAGGCATTTAACAGACTACAGCTGATGAAGGCAGCGGTGGATCAACATCTCCTGTCTACCGTATATATATATACAGGTATATGAATTGCTGATTTTGTGTTTAGACCTTGGTTTGAAACAGTGAGCAGTTCTCAACATTTTAGAAAAGCCCCTGCTGGACAAGAAAGTTTTAGCCTTGGCTGTAGGGTTGACGTTTCCTAAAGTCATACAGGGTAACCGTTAATTAGCCAAATGTACTACACTCATGTACTTTTCGCAGAAGTATAACACAGTATTAATATTGAACAGAAAAAGAATTTCCCTGAAACATCTTTATTTGTATTGATGTGGCCCTTTAGCCCCTGGTCCACAGTGTGCCCTGCCCTCGACCAATGGCTGCTCAGATTGGCCTCAGCTCCACCCACGACCTTGAACAGGATTAGGTGGTACGTTTCCTTTAGGGAACCTCTCAGAACTGAACGTCCACTTCTTATAAATGGTTCATTACTGTGTACGATGACCCAAAAATTTACATTCTGAATAATAATGTGTTTCTTTCTTAGCAGTTCATTTGCACAAACAGAGGAAAAAAATGGCTGTTGTGACAGCCTTATGTGAATTGAGAAAATGAGGGAGGAAAGGAAAGAAAGATCAAATAGACATTTTCTTTGCAATACGTCCAAATATATCCAGGCAATGTGTTTCCAAATATGCAGGACCTATTTATGTCAGTGAGCATCAGTGCACCCACTTAAAGACAGAAAGTGCTGCTGCTTCGCCTCCTCGGCACGACCCAGCGTATGTGGGAATGCGAGCCACGTACGCAGAGAAGAATCCCGGCCACTCTATTTGGATCACTGCGGCCACCTTTTAACCCAGATTATGCAGTGGGATTACAACCTTTAAATAGGATCTCCACTTCCAAGGCCAAGAAACACTTAAAATCATGCATGAATGCACTTTTCTGCAGGGCAGACAAGAGTCTATGGTGCGGCGCTCGTGGTTTGAGTCATTCAATTATTTCCCCACTTAGTGTAGTGATGACTGTAGGGAAGTGAGTTTACCAACGCTTGGAAGTTGTTTGCGTAGTTCGTGAAAGTTTGGCATTGTCATCACATTGTCCTCAGGGACTGTGAGACGTTTCTGGGGAAGGAAGGAACGGGGGGGGGGTGATGATACTGAGAGGATGAGGAAGACGGAGGAGGCGCAGTACAAACTCTCACAGATGTGGAAGAAGGGGGCAGCAGCAGGGAGACATAACATACAGACAACAGGCAGCTGCACTTGAAGGTAACCACCGCTGGCAATGTAATGGAAACGCCTGTGTGTGTAATGATTATTATTATTATTATTATTATTATTATTATTATTATTATTATTATTATTATGGTATGATGGAAATGGACCAAAGACTGTACTATGACTATATAACTCACTTTTTATTAAGTGTAATTTTTTTTTATAAAATCAGCATTTTTCTTTTTCTGAAAAAAGACTAAATTAAATTATAAATAATTAAAACACAAAGACATCTTTGTTCTACGGAGTTGTGATGATAGGAAAAGTATGTTCTTCATTTTTGGAGTATTGTCGATGTGTGAGGTTGTTTGACTGAGTGAAAAGTCAAAGGTCAACTTTGTAAAACAACACTTTGATTCTTTGCCGTCAACAAAGACTTTTTTTCTTCTTCATATTTCTCCTGCTGTGCACAGGCCTCTGTTTTTCTCTGATTGTTTCAGGAAGAGGAGAGCTGAGTGGAAGAGGATGGAGGAGCTGCATGTTGATAATTATTATACAATTTTTAAAAGAAATATGGAAACACATTAAAGGTTAAACCTTTTTTTGTACAACATAATTAAGACTGCAGTTTCCTGTTGCTCCAAATTACCAATTACTAACCTTGTGTATAATCATGCTGTAGCCAGCCTCATAGAAAAGCCATAAAGGTTTATCACATGCTATTAAGTCGTTTAATGAAGACCATAAACCTGTAGCCGCTAACAAACAATGAGTCACTGCCGCTACTGGAGAAGAAAATCTGTTTCTAGGTTTTTATTTTTTATTTTTATGTTTGTTTGTTTGTTTGGCAAGTGACACGTTCACCATAAAAAAAATACAAATTAAGAAAAAATTCCAAACAAACAGCACGACAACTCTTTTTTCTATTCATGCATTCTCCCTTTCGTTGGTATCAAAATCATTAAATCTTTGATTTATGCAGCCCCAGACAGACCACAGAACAAAGCAGCGCTGCCCTCCTGAGGGAGTTCGGCGGCTCGGCCTCGGCACTGACGTGTTCAGGCTGTGTGTATTTTGAAAAGATCTTAAATGTTGGACACGGACCCCTCCAGACGTAACGCCGATATCTCTTATGTGGGCAAAAAGGCTTGTGCCAGTCCCTGCTGTGCCTCTCAGTCCAACCTCAGTGTGGGCCACAATCCTGACAATACCACACAAAAATCAAAACTCAACTTTTTTTTATCAATGTATGAAACAGGCCAAACATAGAAGTGTTCATTTAGATTGGTTCTAATCCCACAGTTACTGATTGCTAGGCTGAATTATTACAATTATTTTTAAAAAATGATTTTTATATATTTGATATTTTAACCACGACTCTTAAAATGGAAAATGGATATATAACCATAATGCAGGGACAGAGGGAGAGAATGTATAATTACAGATAACCAACCCTGACCTCAAATCGAGGTTTGAATTTTCAAGATTTTTTTCCTGTACACAGGATTTCTTGTAACTGCGATTCCCAGAAAGTTTCACCCGACTTCGTCTTTCACTGTGGAGTTATTCTGCTTAAATGGGAAAGTGAAGCATGTGTCAGACAGCAGCACACCGCCGGTGAAAGTAATAAAGTACGAGAACATAAAATGCGCAGCGTGTTGGTTAGAGTGATGGTGGAACGTTTTTCAACATGATAATCTCCTGCCATTCGCGTCGGCCTTGAACAGCCCTGTCAATATTAAATTCCTCATGTGTGCCTGAGTGTGACTAAAATCAATGAGATACTGTTCACGCATCAGCCTCAGACTAGATTCTCTTTCAGTTCCTCCGAAACAGGAAAACAAATGCCATTTCACAGGCTCTGCAACTGTTGACATATGAGCTATCGTGTTGTTTCTGTTGACATTACTGCTGCTCCTGCTGCTGCTGCTGCTGCGGCTGCTGCTGATGCTAGGAAAGTTGTTTTTCCCAATCATAACAGCAGCCTAATCTCTCCAGTCACCAATGAAGTCTTTAAGGTAAGACTTCTAGTGGTTCCTTAGTTTAGCAGTTATCATAGATACCTTACATATCTGCCTTGCGAGCAGAAGGGTTGGAGCCCCATGGAAACCACATACACATACTCAATGGTGCCTCCTGTGGCAGCCTGTGTGGGTTGCAAAGAGTCACATTGTGGGACCAATAACTGACTCTAAATCAGGGATCAAAACGGTTGTTGTTGGGGAAACGTTTCCACCAGGAAGCTAATGTTGCTCTCTGTTTCACACTCGGGCTCTGGAGACAATCAACGGTGATCGTAAGTGTTGATCCACCGCTACCTCCATCAGCAGGTTTAAGAGTGCTGTTTTTCTTCTAATTCTGCTGTTTCCTCACTTCACCATCTGAAACTCTTACTTTGGATTTGCTGAACTGCCGTGATCAGATCAAGTTAGGCATCAGTGGACCAGAGGCTTCTGTTTCACTTTGGGCTACAAACATCGATCTTCCATCGTCAGAGACTTTCAAAGCCAGGTTTTCACTTTAATGCTGTGTATTTTTTGGAATTCTTAAATCTTTCCATATTTGATTCTAGAGCAGAGCCGACATCTCCGACCAGATCCAGACTACAGGTCATTATTTGTACACTTTAGGACTTTAATTTCAGGTGGTTGTACCTGTCAGTGTCACCAACTGGAAAGTGAGAAATTAACATTTACACACAATCTTTCACCACAGCTCAGAACTCTGACGATGTGTCTGTCTCTGACAGAGTCAATGAGAACAGAGGTGACGGTGACATCAGCCATGCTGCAGAGGCAGAGGGTTGGGTCACTGCACCGATATAGCATCCAGAAAAAAGTAAGACGAAGAGGGGGGAGGGCAGTGGAGAGGACGGGAAGGGAGGAGCGGGGAGAAAGAGCTGAGGGAAAGGAAAAATCAGCATTTCAATTACATGAAAGCAATTGTTTTTTATCTCAAGTGCAAGTTAATGAAACTAATTAGTCTTTGCAGCATGAACCCTCTGGCAGCGTCAGATAATTGCCGGGGGCTTAGATAGTGCCAGTCAATTTTAGCTTATTGCATTAAGGCGAGAGATACAAGGTCTTATCA
>NC_024317.1:7642259-7647710 GCF_000523025.1 Cynoglossus semilaevis | reverse complement strand
GACCTCTTTTAACTTTTCCACGTTTCTTACTTACCGTGCTGTATCAAGTACTCACTGCATAATTACATTTTCTATCAAGAAGTGTGTGTTTTTAAAAGTGTGATCAGTAACATCCTGTACGGCATAGCTGAACATAAATGAATCAGTGCGTTCATTCGTTTTTTTGGTCTGGGTTAACTGAGTCAAGTGATCTGGTTCACTTAAGTAGAAATGTAAAAAAATAAATAAATATATATATATATATACTTTTATGTCCTCGGTCTGACTCAAACATATACAGCTGGACCTCAGTTTGGTTTTTCTTTCCCTGGTGGAAGAGGTGGGTGGAGCTTGCTGTGTCTCATTATCATTTAAAGGTAAAGACGGCTGTAAGGAGCAGAGCCAATAAACAAGTGTGTAAAGAATGGAGCTGGGTTGAATCCTCTTTTTTTTTTTCAACCAAACCATGTGACTAAAAGTGCATTCAGATCTTGAGGAACCTGCTAATTTACATTAAATCTGTCGCCTTAAATGGTAAATAATCCAATAGAATCCTTTCGTAGTAGGTGGATGCCAGAAACTCACACATTTTCTACACTCTACACCAGCGTACCCACTCTTTTTATAAATGCATGAAGGTTTTAGACAAAGTGTTTTATCACCGTCTTAGATGACTCTGGGAGGTGGGACACCTGCGGTGGGAGTGTTGCTGAGTCTGTCTTTGAAAACACACAAGGCTACAACACTGTGAAGAAGACTTTCTCACTGAATAATAACCACAGCTCACAGGGGGGAAAAGACAAAATATTCAGAGTATTTTTCCAGTAATCGTCTCAGGAATTTTACCAGGCAAAAGTCAATTTGGCTTCTCACACAAGTGTCTCACAGGGTTCAGGTGCAGCCAATTCAACAAGTGAGGAATCCACAGACCAAAAAGGTCAAACTAAAGGACGAGCACAGAATGGCTGAATGTCGGTCAGGGCCAGAGCGTTCCAAAAGAACTTTATATTCACAAGATTGGTTGAGTTTTGTTTTTTTAATGTCATGTAACGGACATGGGAGGGAAAGTAAGGTGAGAGAGGACAGACATTGTCTTTCAAATGTCATCCCCACTGTCTCTGTATACACACACACACATACACAACAGGCTGGTGGACATTTCTTGTTGTGTCACCGCTGAAATTCTCTGGAACTTTCCACAGCTTTGCTTTGTTTGATGGAAAATATATATTTATGGTACTTGAAAATGATGCTGCATTTTCAGCTTCCACTGCCTGGCTCTTTGACATTTACGTTTTACTTCTGTGCTCTCTGGATTTAGTGAATGTGGTGGAACACGTCTGTTATGATGTTTTCCATTACAGCACCTACAGTTTGACAAAACCAATGAAAATTCTTATAATGTTTTTCATGATGAGAGAAAAATAACAACAACACTGTATGGCATGCATGGGCAAACTAAAGCCTTTTAGCCTTAATGCATGACTTTTACATGTCATTCATCTTAGTTCACACGAATGCTCCATCTATCTGCTCCTGACCCGACCCGTGAGTCAAAAGGTTTGCCCACGCCTGCTGTATGGTCAGTGGGAGTGTTGGGAGCTGTCCTTGGTCCTGAAATCACCTAGCTAAACCATGAAGTCAACTATCAGTCACAGACTTGTTTTCGTAGGCAGCAGAAAGGTCTAAAACTAAAAAGTTTTCCTCCGGCATCTCTCATCACCTTCAGTTTATAGCTCGCTCATGCACCACTTTCCCGGCTGCTTCATCCAAGATTTATAGGCAGTGAATCTCCATAGTTGTTTCCTGAGTTTGTTTGGAGTGCTGCTGCATCTGAATCTTTAAAAATGTTGAATATGACTGACATAATTTATGCATTCAGTTTGATTTTTAAATCGATGTCTTCAGTGAACTTATTTAAATTTGAAACAGGAACTGATAAAGGCGGCGCTGAGCGCTCGGGAGGTTCTCACTGTAAAGGTCAGAATTTTTGCAGTTGCAGCGATAGATTGCCGGGACATTGATCTGACAGAGCATCACCTTGTGTTTCTCTTTTTAATACCCACTATTGATTGTGTGACCTTCATGTATACAAATGGACACGCCTCAGTGTGGCAAGCATGGGCTATTTCTATTCACACCTGTTTGTCAAAGCTCCTGGAGCCTGGACTTGTCAATCAAGCAGACAAAAAAGCGTGGCATTCTCTGAGTCCAGATCAGACTGTGATGAAAAGTGGATTTGTTTCAGCTGTTTTGTGTGGGTGCAAACAGCTGTGCTTTTATGGTGAAAAAAAAAAACAATTTCTCCTCTGCTCAGAATTGTGCTGTGCCGTGTTATGCTGTTATTTGAATGAATAATTGATCATAGAAAAATGAAATTTAATTTTTTAAACTTGCTCACAACTTCCAAAACTTTTTCCTAATCGACACAGAGATTTCTCTCCATTTAATGTTTTTTAGAGTCAACTATATGACCAAATACTTCCTTTGCAGGATCAAAGGGGGGCGCTGGAGCCAGGCCCAGCTGTCAGTGGGCGAGATTAGAGTACACCCTAGACCAGGGCGTCCAATAGGGAGATTGCGATCTACCAGTAGATCACCAAGGGAGTGCTGGTAGATCATAAGCTATTAATAATAATAATAATTATATAAAAAGAATTAATTCCAACCAGCAAATCAGTGAAGGCAAATCCTTACACATTGAGTAAACATTACACAATACATCGGGGTTTGACAATGTTAGCTGTAGCTAAGGAACATGCATAGAGCCCAGTGTACAGCATAAGTGTGTTTCTTTACACTCTAAATATAAATGAACACAGCTCCGTCCAGTTCCTGTAGGTTCTGTGTGACGCAGTACCCTGATCCACCACCGGCGTCTGCTTTCACCTCTGTGTTTTACCTGTATGTGTCTCAGAGATGTGTCCATGATGTTTAATTAAGGCAGCGGTGTCAGAGGGGTGGGTGGGGGTTGGGGGGTATCCACATTACTCCACTGACATTTCAGCACCAATGACATGGAAACCAGAAGTGCACCCATTCCATTATGTGCTCATGGTGCATAGCAGCAGAACCCACGGGATTCCTAAAGTGGCATTTCCCTGGTCCGTCATAACCTCCCTGAAAGTAATGAAGTCAGTTTGGCTGCTCCGCTCCTGACGTACACTGTCTGATGTATGGCTGCCTTGTAGGTCAAAAATAGAAAAAACATAATTAAATGAATATGAAGTGAATGATGAGGACAAAATACAGAGATGGTAGTCGCTGTTCTTTACTGAAGTCAATGAAGCTACTAGTAAGGAAGTGCGCGAACGCAGCAGATCTATTTCCATTTTAAAGGCCTGTCTATAAGCTTTGACTATGCTGCTTTAAAAACCCCAGTGTGGTCAAGTAGAAGTGGAATGATCTTTGTCTGAATTATCATCAATATAAAACAGCTCAGCGTATCTTTAAATACACAAGGAAGAAGAAAAACTGAGAGAAGAATGTGATACGGACTGTCACATGCTTTAAGTCAGCGTCTCTCTCTACTGTGTATCCAGCTGCCAGTGTGAAGTTTTTCCAGAGGTTTTTCCTCAGACATGCTGCTACAAGGCCTAGACCACTGGGGCAAATCCCACAATGCACACAGCACGCTCCATCACTCTCTGTCTAGAAAAAACATGATTCATCCTGATCTAAATACATGACTGAAATACAAATAACTGCAGCTAGATGAACACTATACCTAGTTTCCACTCACCCATCAAAATAAATATAAAGAATCAATCAGACTAGATTTAGCCCCGCCCATTGACTTTTTGCAACACAAGACCATGAAATAAATAATAAACAACAATAAAAATAAACAGTAAAGTAACTTTATACATATAACATGCATTGGCATTTAAGTACACATTTGATTACAGATGTATGTATATAATTCCTGTTTTAATTCAATAATTCCAGTAATTATTTTATGATGTATTTATTTATTTATTTAATGGTGGAACTTTTTGTCCTCCATACATTTTACATTTAAAGTATTATATAATAAATATGCACACATTTAAAGACAATTATACTGAATATCTGGTGCCCAGTAGTTTTTGCTGGTTGTCTTTTAACTTGACGGTCAGTTGTTTATTAGCCTGGTGTACATGCCAACGAGTCTCTGGGCCAAACACTCGCAAAAAGAAAACGAGAATGACAGAGAAACATATTCCCTGTGGCTGTGCTGTATTCCTAAGAATGAATGTTAGAATAAAAGGCTATGGATCTGATCTGATCCTATTGCATAATGTTCCCTTTTAATAGTTCAAATGGGTGTAGTAAAAAGAAAAAAATAAACTCTGTTTTCATTTAATAAAGTGATCACAAATATATTAAATCATCGAAAAAGGAACAGTTTCAAAGAGAGCTGCTCCAGGTTTTTGGCAGGAGTTGTACCTTTCCTTTGTCTCATCTGGTAAATAACCCTTACACCTCTGCCGTTCATGGATAAATCCAGTTCTCTGCCTGGAGCTCTCAGTGGTTGGAACAACACAAGGATGTTACTTGGATGTTAAATGGAAAACAGATGCACCAAAAATACAGCAAAATACTTCTGTGTGCTACTTCATCGTTGGCTTAGGGTTTACGCAATGACTAACAGCCAACGCAGACATGGATGGCAAAACTCCTTAAATGATTATTTTCTTTCTGCCATACAAAACAGTAAAACCATGGAGTTTATTAAAAAAAAGTCAACGTTTATCTGTTTTTTATCATTATATTTACATTTTATTCCTATTTCCCAAACCCCCTAGATGACTGTAACCTGTTTACATGTTAAAAAAAAGATTCACGGCTGTTAAAAAACGGGGGCTGTCGGCCTTGTGTCCTAAATTTCACTTGGCCACCGTCATATTTACTGTGTGGGGTAAAATGCATTGAGATGTGGCCATTAGAGCGGCTGTAGATCTTCTTGATCAGAGCCCTCTGCAGCACAGAGCTGTCAGCGCAGCTCCATGAGTTTTTTATTAGGTTGAAGATGCACAGCATGAGAGGGAGCTGCAAAAACAGATGGATGAATCCTGTGGGGTTCGCGTACACGAGTACAAAACAGGCGAGCACAATGGGGCCGCGTGTTTCTGCTGTGTTGATTTAGTAACTCTACGACAACAATCATAATCGCATGTTAAACATCGGCTTCACCTCTCGGATTCGAAGCTTGTTTGACTGCGATGAAACTACGTCTCACTTCTATTTATGATGTATTTGTACTTCAATAATTAAGGTTATTGTAGAATTTGGTCCGTCTGTCTCGATGAGCATCAATAAATTACGTTGTCTGGGTGAATAAAAAAGTGTTGAACTCTCTGTCTGTAAAAGAAAGTTTGAAAATACAGACATTTCAATAGAAGTGGTTGATTCATCCAACCTCTCATGACTTTTTTAAAATAGGTGCAGACAAACTAGGATGCAGCATAACAGAGAGAATAAGAGTTTATA
>NC_024317.1:7618756-7642159 GCF_000523025.1 Cynoglossus semilaevis | reverse complement strand
CCCAAAACATGCCTTACTATGATGAACATCAAAATTTTGTATTTTGAAAATGTTTTGCTGAAAAACTTTTTTTTTTTGGATTGTTCGGCAAAATCGTGACTTTTTGATGAAATTTTTCTCAAAATATTTTTTAAATTTTATCTGTTCTGCACATTTCATATCAAAATTTAGCGTTTTGTAAAAAACAGTGGAAAAAAAGAGTATTTGGGAATTTTTTGGCCAACTCATGACTTTTTGAGAAATAAAAATAAAAATTGTATTTTTACTGCATGTTTCTAAACAAATTGGAGCATTTTGAATTTTTTTTTTAAAAGTTTTCGTAATAATTCGAATTCAACGTGTTATTTTTGATGAGCTAGTTTTTCCTCACAATTTTCTTTTCTGCATAATTCTCATCAAATTACAGTATTTTAAGAAATTTCAGATTTTTTTTTTTGGATTTTGTTCATTAAAATCCGAATTTAACTAACTGTGAAGACATTTTATTGATTTTTTATTTCAGAATTTTATCTTTTCAGCATAACGTCGGACAAATTAAAGCATTTCGAAAATTTTATAGAAAATGCTTTTTTTCAGAATTTTTAGGCAAAATCCGAATTTACTGTCCTTTCTGGACAGATAGTGAAAATGTATGATACAAATGTTTTAGGGGGGGAAATAACAATTTTATCTTTTCTGCATGTTTCTCATCAAAATACAGCATTTTTAGACATTTTAGACATTTTTTCTCAGAATTTTTTACAGCAAAATACAAATTTCTCAGGTCATGTTGGTCAGATGTAAAACTATGATGAGATTTTTTATTTCACAATTTTATCTTTTCTGCATAACTTGTCAAAATAAGCCTTTTGAGTTTTGATTAAAGCATTACAGACCTGTGGCGGCGCTCTAACCATGTCACCCTTGTCATCTCGTAACCATGATAACGATCGCCACTGCCCTGTCAAAGAACAAGAAAGTCACTGCTCTACTGTCTGTGATAAGACTAACTCATACAACTAGAGTGACCACCTTCAAACTGACAAAATGCGGTACAAGTAGGTTTGTGGGACAGTTGGCTTTAATCATTTAAAGCCAACCCTATTTTTACCAAATAACATGCACGTATCTCGCCTTTTACTTCCACAAAACAAACAAAAACTCTACAGTCCCCAAAAAAACTAAACAATTTGCAATGTAACAAATGTATCAATGCATTATCGTAATTCTTCCACATTTAATATAAAATAAGCAGATATGGCACATCAAAATATGACCTGATGTAAAATTAAACAATTTCATACTAAATATGTCTGTGTAAAACCAAAAACTTCTATGGATTATTATGTGGCTCTATCTGTGACAAAAACATGAAAATACATTGCGTTGCATCGTAAACACTATTAAATTCTGCTGCAGTAATTCTGTTCAACTCAGTGTCAGGTGGTTTGCAGAAAAATACTACACACTACACACTACACACTACGCATGTCTGTTTTCTGATGTGTGTTTCTTGTGTGAGACTCACGTGCATCGTGTCGTTTCCCATCAGATCCACTGCCATGGCCGACAGAAACGCCGTTTTTACAACAATTCCAGAACGCTGACTTAGAATCTCCATCCACCGGTCTCAGCTCGAAAGTGGCGTCTTTTTTATTCCGCACACATTTTTCCTGCACACATGGACGCCTTCACAGTATCAAAACAACTGCGCGCTCTACATTTTCAGACGCTAAGGTGTGTTGCGATTGTGTGTTGTGATTGCTTCGAGTCATCAGTTTGATTGACACACCACTCAGCCTATCAGCTACCGCCTTATCCACGAAGTGACCTATCATTGTTATGAACTGCACCGATAGATTACTTTCAATTAAGTAATGTGGTATGAAAAAGTGGAACAAAATCTTAAATTTCCGTGACGCGGGACAAAGGCTAAAATTGCTGTGCAATACAACCGGACCCCCACCGCCAAGACCCCCCCCAAAAAAAAAACAAAAAGCAAAAAAGACTTCAAAAACATCGGAAGTGGCATCGTTTTCTACTGTATTTTTTCTTTCTTTCTCTAAATCAAGTTAAACACATTTTAATTCTTTTTGATCCTCACTAAAAAATGAATCGTGGAGAAAAAGTCAGTGACATCATGTAAATCTTTTTATTCTTTCTTCTTTCTCACATATTCATTGACTATTGCAAAGCATGTGTTTTTCAATGATACCATATATTTAACCTCCTCATCCTTCAGACTGAACGGTTACTACACACTGGACCTTTAACTGTGGTACACCCGTCTCTTTCTCCATCCATCCGTCTCTTTCTCATGTGCTATTAAAAACCTCCCCACTGGATGGCATTATAGCACCACTTTGCAGTCCAGTCTTTACGTTTCACAATAAAATATAAAAAACCAAGAGAAAACACTTTACATACAGTCTCTACTGCGGGAATAAGGGCAAAAAAAAAAAATCTTTGTGTTCTTCCTCTTCAACTCTCATGCCAGGACACAGGACAGTGTTTAGTTTGGAACTCAGCCTCTGGACCAGCCAGTGACTCCAGCTTTGATTTTTATGTCTCACTTAGAAAATTTCTCCATTTCTGCAAAAAGAAAAGGGAAACAGAGGTTAGGGAGGGATGACTGGCAAAAGTGGGATATAGTTCACCTAAGTTATATTTTCCCCTTCTACTCTTTAGATGTCAACAACTTGTAGGACAGAATAATAAGGGTAAGAAACGTGACTTCACAGCTATACTGTTTCGCTGAGATGTACAAACATCTGCAGCTGTTTTCTATCTGCTGTTAAAATATACCTGTTTGTTTTGTAAGTAACTTTATAAATGTGAAGTAGAAAAAAATGAAGGGGAAAAAATAGGAGAAAAAGGTCACAGCATAAATCTTTCTCTATAATTAATTTTCCTGCCTCACAGTTTGTGGTTTGCTGTGGCTAATTTGGCCAGTATGGCCTTTTACCTTTGTCCAGATCGATGACTTTAGGCTGACAGTTCACATGAACTTTCTCTTTCAGCAGGTTGTTCTTGTAGTCTACAAATACCACAGAAAAAAACAAATTAAAACAGGAACAAAGTCAGGGCACAATCCACAGGATCATTTTATTACAACACTGTTTAGTCAAGCTGTAGTCACAGTGTGACTGAGCTGGTAAATTGGCACAATATGTATTGAATGACTGTAGTAGTAACATTAGTGTAGTAGTACTGACTCAGTGCTGCACATATTGGATCCATCCATTTTTAAGAGGTTCAGTGTGTACAAACATGAGTAAACCAACTCTGAATGCCTCATCGTGGAGGTTTGGTCACACCATTGGAATTGAAACTTCTTAAATTTCCAACACATTTAAATAAATTTAGATATACACACGCCAAAGTTTACTTTTCTGACTCACCAAATCTTCTCTCCTCCTCGTTGGACACACTGACATCAGTTACATCCATCTCAAACTCATCTGAGCTGCTGTGACTTCTGCTTGACCTGCAACAGCCAATAGGAGGAAGAAGATGAAGAAGAAGATGGAAGAAGTGTTTAAAGGTAGGATATGTTTGTGTGTGTGTGTGTGAGCAGCACTCACCTCATGGATCTCTGTGGATGAAACTCTGGAAGCACAAGAAATAAGAATGAATGAAATGGAGGTAGCTTTAAGTTCAGACTTCAGTATCACTGAATAACTCCCAAAATATTTGGTTTCTGAATTTGGGCCTCAGCTTCTCTGTTGTCTCTTACACGTTTTAGTTGCACAATAAACATCAAACTTTGTCAAACCAAAACTTATATAACAGGGTATGCTCCCTCTAGTGGCTTGCCTTTGTATTGATAGCCTAAAGAAAATGAACTCTGGCTCGATAATGGACCTGTACAAATGGATGACAAGTGCAGTATATGAATATTTCTATTTTGCGTTTTAATCTAAGTTCAGAAACCTGGAAAGAGAGATAGAGTCGGGGTCCCCTAAACCCTTAGCCAATCACAGGGTACCTGAGACAGCCATGCAACATGTGGCTTTGTGATTGGCAGAGCAGTGTTAAAGGATGGTCCTCCTCAATATGTTAGATTGTCATTAATGTGTATTTAAAGATATTTCACTTTTGTACTCCCCTGCAGTATCTCAGCGACCCTTTTTGGGTCACAGATCCCCCTGTTAAACCTCAGCTTTAGAAAAATGCATACTGACACAATACATATAAATTAGAAAAGCTACATTTCCCCAAAAATGTATCCAAATGATTCATTTATTTCTGCTGTTTTCCCACACACATACATAGATCTATAGCAGATATACGCTCCCACCTTTGACTCTGCGTCTGCGAGTGATGAGGAGGATGATGAGGATGATGAAGGCCAGCAGCAGGAGACACGTGAGCACGTATCCCAGCGGCAGGAGAAAGTGGTGTCTCTGGTCTGGCACTATCACGTTGATGACTCTGGGTGACTCAGCCTTGACGGAGTCTGAGTGGAACAGATCACAGCTGTCAGCGTTTCTTTTCCCCTGATTCCTGCTCTTTTACTCTCTGACAAACACACAGTCACCATGAGTTTTACGAATGCAATAAACAACAGAAGGAAACGCAGAGCAGATTTGATGCATTTCATGCCTGACTCCAATAAACTACTCATTCAAGACAAGTCTTCACTTCACCGTCTGTATCTCATTATTCCTAACTTTATTAGTCATTTTAAAGATGCAGTCTGCCCTCCAAACTGACATCCATGAGTCATAACCGATAATGTATGATGTTGTGAACATGTTGTGTACAATAGTGTTGTATAAGTATCTTTATCAAACAGGATTCCTTTCTGTTGACTGTGATCTTGTTTGTCCTGCGGCCACTGCTATGGTGGTATAAACCAATGATATAAACCTAGGAGGAACACTGAAATTTATTTATTATTAGTTTAGAACAGGCATGGGCAAACTAAGGCTCGGGGGCCAGATGCGGCCCGTTCAGCTTTTTAATCTGGCCCACCAAACTTTTCCAAATTACATAATTTATATATATTATCATTTTACTTCTGCCTTTTCCTTGCAATTCCCACGTTACCCCAAAATATGGCGTTTTTAAGCATTTTAGCATTTTAGCCTTTATGCGTGACTTTTACATGTCATTTATCTTAGTTCACATGAACACTCCATCTATCTACTTCTGACCTGGCCCACCTGTCAAATTTTAGGACCAATTGTGGCCAGCGAGTCAAAAAGTTTGCCGACGCCTGGTGTAGAACATGTTTTCACCCAATTACGGTAATAGATTTATACAAAATAATAACGTTGAAGTTCGTGATCCTCTAATTCTCCCACACCAAAGTCCACAAAGGGAATTCGAGTTTAAAGTTTGCTGGTAGTGGGTTGGTAAACCTGTGTCAGTGAGGTAAATCTAAAAGTTGAACTGAAAAAGACATGAACATACAGACGCTAACGTAACGTGTTGTGATGCAGACTGAAACCTGCAAAAACATAACAGTTAATTAACTCACACAACCTCAAAGACCAATGCATTCAGGAGTTTTTGTGTCTAATAATCTGAGACCGACATTTGTTTTTTAATGATGCATTTTCTCTTTGCAATGAAATTCTCTGGGAGTGACACATTTCTATGGAAGCGTGGAGTAATTAGCAGGTTGGGTTTAGATGACGTATGCCAAATGTGCAGAGAGCTGAGTGGCAGAGGACAGAGGGGCTGCCAGCCCTCATTTTGACTCATTGAAAAAAAAAATTAAAGAATGTGCAAGGCAAGAAGCAGCTGCGGACCTCAGAGTTGGCATGTTTGAGCCAAAATGAGATCCAGACAGAGAGTCATGCCATGATTTACTTTTCCTGGCAGCATTACAGAGAAATGTGAGGAGAGGAAGATTGAAGGAAGGGGGGGCGGTTAGAGGGGCAGCAGAGGAGCAGAGCAGGACACATCAGGGAAAGGAAGGGATGGTGAGATTATTTCTCCAGAGACCTGTCTTTCAGAATGAAGTGGATTAGAAACATTTCTCCGCTCAAACTCTCGTCTCGTGCAGCTGTTTGTCTGCAGCAGACATGTAAACAACATGTTTACATCTGTACAATTCCTTTAACATTGGTTCAAGATGTTTCGTGCATTTGTTTGAGCTGAGGAGAATATCTTTCGATGTTCAGACCTGGTACCAACGTACAGCTCTGCGACCAAGAACACCTCAAATCTATGTTCTCAAGTACCGTAACCACATACAGAGTTTGTCTGAGGACACATGTGTCCACATTCCTAAGTGTGTATGGACACAATCTGTCCTCAGGGCATTGTTGTTTCTATAGCAGATGTCCTCTGATCTACTGTTGGTTAAATAACCATCATCCAGCCTCAAAGACAGTGTATGTAGTGTAACTAAGTTCTGTGTCACAAAAATGTTGGTGCACAGCTTGAAAGATTAGTGTATGCTCAGCGCTATATCACACACACGTTAGTTACCAACGCTTCCATACTTGGCCATTATACACAAAAACTAGTATTCACTGTAGATGATACAGTATCAGGTACAAGTGCTGCCAACCAGCAGACATTTCTTATAGAAGAAATTAAAGAGCTGTGACACATCGTTGTTTGCCGACACCAAACCTTCGATAGACTTTACATTTATATTTTCTTCTGATGTCCAAACTTATTACCATAATTGTTTTAAATGAAAGTGTTTTTGTCCATTTTGTCCAAAACAACAGATTTTTTTTATCCATTATAGGAAGTGTACCAAGTTTTTCGGTAATAGGGAAATACTTTAGAAATGACATTAAGAGATTGGACAGAAGAAAACAGGGAGTGGTGACCTACATATCCTCCTCATTAGTTCACCTCGTCTCCTTTTCTTGGTTTCCTCTGCCTTCTTCCACTGACCCAAACCTATCCCTCTCTCTCTCTCTCTCTCTCTCTCTCTCTCTCTGTGCACTCCTCTGTTTTGCTTTTCTCAGTGCCTGCCTTGTAGGCATGAATATGAAACAGAATTCTTTTGACTTTACATTAAGAGTCAAAGCAGCATGAGACCAAGAACGAGAGAGTTGGGGAGAGGGAAATGTGGTAAAATTAAAGTTACTCTAAGGAATGTAAGGTCTTCAAAGTGAAGAGAAGAAGAAAGTGTCAGAGAAGTGTTCAAATAGAGACCAGTTTAAAAAACAAACAACAACAACAGAAAAACGACTGCAGGAAAATCTGCCTGCAGGAAGTGGAGAGAGTACGTCAAAAGTGCAGCAGACGGTCAAAGGACCAGAGCAGAGAAGATAGAAATGTTTTCATGAACGTCTGAGAGCTTAGAAAAAACAGAAACAACTCAATCCTGTTCTGTTGTTTTGGTTTTCTAAAAGCAGCGATTAAGAGTTCTGAAGAAAAACATTTTCAATGACAGCATCAATTAAGAACACTGTATTTAACAATTGCGCAATAAATGTTTAGAAGGGAGGTAGAAGATTATTTCAAGATATTTCAGTGGGTCTACACAGAGAAAGAGTGGTTAGTGCCCTTGCCTTACAGTAAGAAGGTCACAATTCCATTGCCAGCAACTTTTTGTTAGTTAATATTTTCTCAGAGTAATTCTGCGTCCTCCCACAGTGCAAAAACATACAAGATGAGATTAACTGTCCACTCTGACCATAGGTATGAGTGTTGTTCTTACACATTAGAATCTAAACGCCGTTTTAAAAAGAGCAACTATTTTTGGGGGGGCTGAAACAATGCATTTTTTTATTGGGTATCTTAAAACACAGCCAGTTAAACACTTAAACATGAAAATCTGGCATTGATACATTTGTTCTACATCTGTGGACAGAAACCCTCTCTGTAAGTACAGAACCTCATCGCCTGTGTAGTGTGTTTGGTATGAAGCAGACGCTCTGTGGAAGTAATGCAGCCATATGTCTCTCTGTGCTTAGATAAAGGTGTAATGCTGTCTTTTAGTGAGTACAAAGTTGATGTTTTGTTTATTTTCCAAACACGTCATAGAGGCGTTTTTTTTCCCCTTCTTCCTCCTTTTTATTCAGATGCCTTGATCTGGGTCACGGCCAACATCTCCAGTCCAACTGTTGACTTTTGTTTAGCTACTTGAGGGGCTTTAAGACCCCAAGTTGAGCCCAGATAAGGCCAGCCCCATTGGTTGAGAACTCCCATGGTACAATCCCACTGCTTATTACAGCTCAGCAAGTGACGGATTAATTGTGTAGGCAGAAACAGACTGCAGTCCACAAACTGGAACCGAATTGAGATTCCGAGGAAATGATAGTTCTTCTTGGCATGCACAAATGCGCACACACACACATACACACAAGATACACACAGTACACAGAGGTATTATTTCTAAACTGCTCACAACTTTTCCCACATTGATAAATCTCCCATTTACAGAAGTGCCTCAGTTAGCGAGTGGAACTTAGACAGGCAGACAAACAGCTGGCCGTCCAACACACTGACCAAACCGCCCACTCCTTTCCTCTCTAATGTTGACTTGAAGAAGGTTTTCTCAGAGAAAAGAGAAAGATATTCAAACTCAAGAGTGAAGAATGAGCAAAGAACAACTTGCTACATTAACAACAAGAGAAACAAAAAGAGAGAAAAATGGACAGAGGCAGGGAAGAAGTTTGGGTTGAACGGAAGGTGAAAAAATGATGAGGGTGAGGTCTGTGGGAGTGTGTGAGAGTCAGTGGTTTCAGGGATCTGGCATGAGACAGGCTGACAGTGCAAGAAAAACAAACAGAAAACTGCCGAAATAGAGATGAAGGAGGGGAGTTTTCATCTCTGCTCCCCTCATCATTCTCCCTCATCCTCATCCACTCATCGTTCAGGGAGTCTGGGGCCGTAAAGACTCAACACAGCAATGTTGAACAAGGTCAAAACAAGCAGTGGTCTGAGGGGAACAGTGACGGAAATTACAGATGTGTGTGTTTGTCTGTGTGTGTATATACCCTTGTCCTCTGCAGGCAGTGCTTTGGGCGCATGTGTGGTCTGGATGACCGGTGCCTCCACATTGACCTGGAACTCCCTCCTCTCATGGAGACCACAGTAGTGATGGTGAAGATGGCAGGAGTACATCCCTGCATCTGTGGGCTGTGACAAGACGCCTTTATTATTATACATTTTAGTAAAAGAAAAGTTTATAATAAAAGATTATCGAGCCTTGATGGAAATCAAATTGAGAACCACTGGTCTAGACTTCTTCAACCAGCTGTTCATCTTATAGGTGTAAATGTGTTTAAACATGGAACATTCTTTTGTGTTTGGTATCATCTGTGCCAAAGATGCAATTGTAGAAATAATGTTGAAGATTTTTTATCATTATTGTTTTCCGGTTTCACAAATAAACAAACATTTACACTTGTGATGAAATGGAAACACCCTCTCAGAAAAACAACAATCTATGTGGTGCAGTGTGTAATGATAATTATCATTCTCAATTAAATTAGTTAGGGTTTTGTTTTTGTCATTTAACAAGAAACACAACGGTTATGCCCATAGCTATGTGGTTCCTAGAGCAGACAGGAAATCTGGGCTCATTCCACAGTGTGCTCTAACGCCTACGTGCTTTTGAGCCTGTTTTTAACCTAGAGGTTCTGATTTATGAGATAAATCCCACAGAAAAACCCTTTCAGATTCCATTCGATGGATTTTATTATAGAAAATTGCACAAACAGGACTGGTAGGCGGACTGTGTGTGTTTTGGTCATTGTAGTGTTATATGTTATGTTGCTGTTGCTCATGTTTAAGAAGACAATGTGATGGCTGTGGCTGCCAGCTCCATCTCTCAACAGGACAATAAAGTTTAACTTAACAAGAGCAGCGTTCCCTGATGAGGGTTCCACATGTTCCACATGCTACATGTGCAACACATGTTCGCCAAACACTGCATCAAAATCAGCAGCATCAGCACACTGCAGTGGATACTGTACTCCACTGCTGGAAATGTTCCTGAATGTAAATTACAGTTCCACACAGGAAAGTTGTCAGGTGATCTCCTTGCTTTAACTGACCTTTCACCTTGTGGAACAATGTCAAGTAATTTAATCTTTTTTTAAAAAAAAAGTAGTTTCAAAGTTCCCATATTTTGGCCCAGGTTCAGTTGTGTTTTCAAAATGAATAAATCTGAGGCTCTTTTTCATCCTACAATGGGGAAATTCACAGTGTGTCTTTGCAACCCACATAGGCTGCCACCGGAGGCACCATTACGGATATTTGGTTTCTCTGGGGGCTCAAACCAAAGCCCTCTGGATGTAAGGCAGACATGCTATCCGCTACACAAAGGAAAATGTTTTCATGATTTTCTCTTTAGGTATTGGAGTGAGTTGTTTGCAAACCTTGCTTTGTTGTCAAAAACAACAGCAAATTAAATCTTTTAAGATGCCACTGACAAGAGCAGGTGTGGATTTTATTAGATCGCTGACTTTTTATTGGCTGATCTGTTCTCCCTTCTGTCCTGGCTGGCTGTCATGTTGAGACTGAGTGTCTTTTCCAGTCAGTGTTGTTACTGTCTGGATGTTTCTGTGTGCAGCTGTTTTGCTCTTGCTCACCTGTAGATCAGATATGGTGAGTGAGAAGTCTCCCTCAGCGAAGGCTTGGTTACTGATGTTCATCTTTCTCTGCAGGAACAGCGGCCCATAGCTGCGCTGCTCTCCCGAGGCGTACAGGTCCACCAGCCGGTCCGCGCGGTCATGCTGGATTCCTGGAGCCTGTCTGTCCCAGTGGACCACCTGGTGTCCATCAAATCAAAAGACAGAGTCATTTATTCTGTCCTTGTGTTAATCAAATTCTTAGATATTTTGTTCTACCGACTGTAGAACTTCTTAGGATAAAATGATCTGGGAATGTTTTATATATATTGGTATAGGTTATTGTCCATACAGTATATACCTGTTGATCCTCCTCATCATTGCTCCAGTCTGTCCACACATTACGTCGGTTTATGCACGGCAGCGCCACCGTGCTGCCAAGCATCACCACATACACAACCTTGTGCCCATCCCAGTAACGCTGTTCCTTACGACCTGCATCGTAATGGTCCAAAAAACAGAGGAAACTGAGTCAGTTTAATGAAACTGTGACTCTTTCAAGACAACAATAGCTGGTGTAGAGTGTGAACATACGTGATTTAGTGACGTTGAGCTGCACCCTGACCGTTTCATACAAGTGGCAGTAGAGATGGTGGAGGTTACACGAGTACAGTCCTCTGTCGTTCATTGTCACGTCTGTCCTCAAGTGCAGAAAGAAACAGACAGTTAAAATAATATTCATGAAAGATCTGAGGTACACAACCTGAGGGCTGGGTACCTCAAATTGGAACGGCCACAGATATTTTTAATTCACAACAATAAAAAACATATTTCTGAAGAATTCATGGTTCCATTTTGACCTTTGATGATCAGTGAGAAGTTTCCCTCCTTGAAGGCTGTGGGTGTGAGGCCCACTCTGCCCATGTTGTAGGAGTTGTAGACCCTCTGGTCTCCTGCAGAAAACATGTCCACCACCCTCTCCATGGCGTAGTCAGGAGAGGCCCGGAACATGTCCCAGTGGACCACCCTCTGTCGGTCCCTCACCTCATCTCTGGTCCAGACCATGCGACCACTCACACACTGCAGCACTATCTTGGAGCCAGCAGTACCACTGACATTGTAACCCGCCACCACCACACTGCTGCTGCTGTCAGACTGACCTGATGCTGAGGGACAGAGCCATGTTCATGGAAGTCAACTTTTATTAAATCTTCTAGGTGATGTGTACCAAAATAACTGTAGAGTTTCAAAAGGTGCAGAGAGAAAAACATACCTGTGGTGAAGAGGAACGCCACCGGGACTGAAACAGAAATGGTGGGAAAAGAAGTGAACAAGGTGACGACTTGAACAGATGGGCAGTCTGCAGCAGTCTGTGCTGCTTTGTAAACACAGGGCTGAGAAGTCAGCAGACCTTAAAGCAGTAAAAGATTTCCCTAAGATTTGCCCTAATGATTCTTAGGATGTAAATTCCAGCTTCACAATTGTAATACAAACAACTCCTCCACCAGTGCCATATATTTATGTTTTTATTTATTATTATTAAAAAATAATTTAGATTAGAGTAGAGGTTCTCAATGCCCCCTCCTACACCCTGCAGCCCCACGTTGGGGACACAGACCCCCTGTTAAAAACCTTTGGATAAGCATCAGGTAAAGAAAGATGAAAATGTTGGCTAAAATGACTGAAGTGGGTTTATAAATAGTTAAAAGGTTGGTAAAGAATGACTAACTAAATACTAACTTTTAGGTTAACCTAACTTTGTTTAAAGTTAGCCATAACTTAAACACATGATATTGAAACTAAACAGATAAACAAATGAAACAGACCAAGAAAGGGAAAAAGTTAAAAAACATACATTGACTAAAAGGTAAATAAAACCGGTCTTTAAATACCACTAACTCTAACCAACAGAAAGAACAGGTCACAAAAAGACAGTAGCGCAAAAGTCCCTGTTCATGTGGTTTGATAATTGCAATCATTCCTTATAACCCACAGTGACTCTGATGATGTCATCTGGGAAGTGACCTCAACTCCCACAGAGAAGCCTGGCTTTGAATTCAGCTCTGTGTCTCTAGTTAGGACACTTAGCCCAACGATGTTATCATCCCCTGGACCAAGAGTGCTGCTTCTGAGTCCAGACAAATGAGGAGAGCTGTGACAGGAAGGCTGTCCGGATGTTAATGTGTTGATATCACTAAGGATTATCTCAGCTGCAACCCTCTGAGCTTAACGTAATTAATGTACCACAGTAGAGACTTTCAGGCCTGGTTATGAAGTCAGGCCACAGTGACTATCATTATCATGAAAACCAATGGTAAGACATGAAGTAAAAACCAGATAATGTGCTGCAGCGACATAAAACCAATGTGCGAAGTGAAGCGTTGGTTACTGGTCCAGATTCTTTAAACACACAGTCATCTGACACATCATCAGAAGTCTGCCTCTGAAGCCGAAGTGGACACATGGAAATCTGCAGCTGAGTCTGGTTTTGACCTGAATCCAAACACAGTCAGTGGAATATTGTCTGCTTCTTAATATCAGGGCAGTGACTCACTGTAATACTTTCAAATTGGTCTCTGAATATTCTCGAAGTTCTCAAAGTAAAATATGGCCTAGACAAGGAATGACTGTTTGACTTTTGTTGTGTGACATCAACATCATGTGACACAAGTTATTTACGCCTGCCAGTGTTTATTTGTGGGCTGAAAAACAGGAACCACATTTATTTGTCCGTAGGCCTCATGTGGGTGATTTAGGCTGCTTTGTAGCCAAAGGGCAATGGGCATTGTTGCCCTTTGGGGCCCACGTCATTGATCAAGACAAATTTGATGTAGAGTCCAAATGAAGGAGTGGGCTAGATCAGGCGTGGGCAAAGTTTTTAACTCATGGGCCACAATGGGCCCTAAACTTTGACAGGGGCCCGGGTCAGGAGGAGATAGATGGAGTTTTAGTATGAACTAAAACAAATGGCATGTAAAAGTCACTCAGTAAAGGCTAAAATCCTAAAATGCTTTCAGCAAGGTCAACGCCATCTATTGGGGAAATATGGGCATTGCAGTGGAAAGACAGAAATATAATGAAAATAGAAATTAATAATATAATTTGTAAAGGTTTGGTGGGTAGGATTAAAAAGCCAAACAGGCTGTAGTTTGCCTATGCCTGGACTAGATTGTAAGTCTAGATGAAGAGTCAAAGTGTTTTTTACAACAGAGTTGCTATTTGCTCATTCACACAGGGATACCATAGTGGGTGAAGGGCCTTCTCTAACACACTCATGTGCCAAATGCATTGACACACTGCCCAGTCAACACATCCATGTGAGGCCTGGGTGACTTAAATTCAGCTTAAAAACACAAACACAAAAAATAGGGCTGAACCCAAGACTGTATATGAGAAATGTAGTTCTCATTCAGGTGCAAAACAAAGTCCAACGGTGAAGCCTTGACTATTGTATTGACCAAATGTCAAATTTTGTGGGATACATAGTGATTTCCATAGAGACCCATATGGAATATGTAAAGCAGAGGTCTTTAACAATGGGTATGGTATGAAAAATATTGTGTTGACATTAAATGAATGTGGAAGTTTCCCACGTCTCCACTTACTCACTACTTACTGTGATTTTTTTTTAAACTGAGGTCAAAATAACAGTGACATAAATGACCAGGTCTGGTTTGTAAAAACATCGAAAAGTCCGTAACATAAACAGGATTTTTAACTCACCATGGATGAGAAGCAGCGCCTGCAGGACCATGTCTCCTCTCTGTCTCCTCATGATAACTTTCTAAAAACAGGAACACTAGTGAAAGAGTCAAACAACACCTGAATGTTTTCATGCATCCACGACAGCAGAGGCAGCAGGAGACAGACACCAACACACAGAACCAAAACAATACTGAAGCTGAGAGGATCCAATCCCAGAAATGACACCCGACACCAGACAACCCTCTTTCTTTCGGAGTCTTACCCTTATTCTCTCTTCACTGTTTCTCTCTTGTGTTTCTGTTTAAATTCCCATGTGCTTACTCAGTAAAATGTTTAATACAGAATTTAAACCAGTTGTTCTTACTTCTAGTTTTCTTTTTCTTTTACTTTAGAAGTTTAGGGGGAAACTGCAATCGCTTGCGTTACTTCGCTCATCTAAGAGATTCTGCTGACCCCTAGTGTTTGCTAATTTAAACATAGACAACTACTTTAAACGCTTCAATTAACAATCGTATACGTCATATATGAAATGCTCCTGGGATTAAAAACATTAAGATGTTTTTATGAAGTCATTTTTGGCTTTCGTAGCTCACACAAAATAATCTTACGTTCGGTTTACTTTGTTAGACTTTAGCACATGTAATGAATACTTAATTATTAAAAATAAAATAAATAAATGTTATTTGCACATTTTCCTTGGAAATAAAATAAAAGTTAGCTTTAATCAAGCTAAAATCATAGACGATAATTATTAAAAGAACGCAATTAGGGAAAAATATTATGATGAAAATTAAATAGTTACAAGGTAACAAAATGTTATGTTGCAGGTTTCTGAAAATAAGAAAAACAATCAAATGCATCATTTATATTTAGCCTTCTTAGTGATTTAGGAGGAATACTTACATTTTTAGAATTGCTTAAAAAGAAGTACTGATGAAGCAATCTCAACAATTTGTACTGATTTATTACAACATCTGAATTTTTTTACAATATCACCACCGTAACAAAAATAAAAAAGCAACCTAAAACAAAAAAAACAAAAAAAAGGAAATCAAAAATGAAAAAAACATAAATCTTTGTGTTGTAAATGAGATAAAAACACTGCAGATGATCCTGGTCAAATCATGTAACACTCCAGTTAACTGTATAATCATTGAGTACAGCTATAGATGTTTGTAAACCCCAGACTGTCCTGTATGGAAAATGTAATATTAATAATAATAAAAAAAGACAAAACTGTCATTTTACTATCCATCCAGCAGCTTCAGGATGCTCTCTCTCTCCTTCAGTGATTTCCATGCCTGGTCTTTCTCCTTCTTGGTTGGAGTGCGTTTCTTCTGCCTGGCTGCCATGAGTCGCCGAAATCCTTCCATCACTTCATTGTCAGAGACCCGCACTCTCTGCCTCAGCTCCTGCTTACGCATCTCCTCCTTGGCCAACCTATGAGAAAAAAAAAGGCAAGCAGAAGATGATAACACCTCAACAAACTGTACACTGAAAGTATAAATCTATTTCAAGTGAAGTGAAAAGGTGAAAGTGATTTATTTGTCATTGTGACACATCACTTCACTTCCTTAACCACCAGGCCACTGATGCCAAAGATAAAGTGTGTAATGTTCACTTTGTATACTAAAAATCTGATTGAGCTGATTTGTCTTTGGTGTACAAGGATCAGTCTTCAGGTTTTGTTAGTTTTAGGCCAATTCTCTCACCGGAGCAGCTCCTGCTTGCGGCCTCTGTTGTGAGCACTAAGAGCTTTGAGCTCTGCTTGTCTCTTCTGTAATTCTGCCAGGACCTCATCCTCCGAGTCTCCGCCTGGTCCAGGTCTCTCCTCAGAATCCAGCAGACCCTGAGCTACCAGCTCTTCTTTAATACGTGCCTCAAGGGACCGTGTGTGAGGGACACTGGAACAAAGGACAAAAACAGGCAATCTGTGAAGAGCTATTTAACATTTAAAATAAATTATTATCGAGCGGTTATACAGGTGATGTACAGGTGATACGAAACTCATTTCAAGCTTAAAAACATCAGTACAAAGTAGCAAGTCAAAAATAATGATGGTGTGAGCAAACCAAACAACACAAGCTCAGGCACAAATACCTGAAAGCCTTCCCTTGGCTTCGTGGAGATGTTCCAGCTCCATCGTTATTATCTCGGCCTGCAATGTCAGGTATAGGAGAGTCCTCCATGGGAGAGATAATGTTCTCCTGAGAGAAAACAGCAATAAAAGTCAGCAGTTGTGGCCATGCTTTACTTCACATATAAATAATGTGTATTTAGTGGGGGATCGGGGGGGGTTGTCTAAAAATCTCCTCATTAATTTTTCAAAGTCTTGGTTCTGAGTGTGTAAAATGGGTCACCAAATCTGAAGCCTGACCTCGACAAGAGCCTGGAGAAGACGCTGGGTGAGAGGTCCAAAGGGACAGCTGTCTTCTGGGGATTCATTCTGAGCCTCTGACTTTTTCAGCAGAGAGTCCACATCTGCAGAAGTTCCACGTGAAAATGAAGGGTCATGCATATCAGAAACGTTATTATATTTAAAGTAAATATGAAGGGTGATACACGTTTTTTTCCACTTTTTAATTCACTTTGTTTTTAGCAACTTTTCTTAACTTCCACTTTCATTTTAATTATTTGTGTATAGCAAATGTGATTTTGTGTTTCAGAAATAGAGTTAAACTAAGAGACAGAGGTGTAGTGGTAACAGACACAAGCCTTTCTAACCTTTTGCGTCCAGCTCTGACAGTGGTCCTCCCATGAGGCCTTTCTTCTTGTCATTGGCTCGTGCTCCTTCCCGCTGTTCTTCTAACAAATCCTCTTGAGCCCATCTCTGGGAGTAGTGTTTGCCCAGCAATGGAACCTACAAAAAGTAACGATAACCGACACAAAGATTTAGACACTTTAACACCAAAAATATATTATAAGATTCTAAGGCATTTGCAGGTAAAGATGGCTCACTTTGAAATATTCCCCTTCATCTTCGGGAGGTTTAAGAAGCTCTTCAAGCAAACGTATTTCCTCGTTTGTAATATCAGCACAATATGGCTCCACTGAGGCCCAGAACCTGAAATAATATGAAAAATGTATACATATAAAACAATGGTCACAATTACACATTATATATCTGTTTTCCTATTAGTTTATTATGCTAACATGTTGTTAGATATATTCCTGACATAACCTGGTAAACACAAACTGGTTCTTATAAAAAAACTAATATAAACAGAAGAATAAATTGACTGGGTGAATAAATATATGCTTGGAGATGAATACTGGTTTTACTGTAACAGAGATGACACTGCCCTGAGAAAAAGTGTGAGTGAGGAATATATAAGAGTACGAGCAAACCTGTTAGGAGCATCATTTTTAGGAGTGCGGGGAATGTCTTGTGGGTCATCTGTAAACTCGTATTCTTGGACTTTAGGCTGCAGGTTTTTGGACTTGGGTCGGCCTGGGCCAGGACCTGGTCCGTGACTGCCCTTGCCATCCACCTTCTGTTTCTTTTGTTTGTGGCGGGATGTGGCAGCAGGGTCTGGATCTTTCCCCAGCTTAAAGAAACGCTTATCGCCTTTCTTGTCTTGCCAGTCTGTTAGAATCTAAAACAGAGAAGAGCTTTGACTACACAACAAGGGGATACAAAGTAAAAGTGTACAAAGACACAAAACATTTGCACTTTTAGTAGTATTATTTATATTTTGTCTGTGACACTGTGGAATTATCTCTCTCTCTCTGTCCCACCTGTCTCTGCTCCTCTAGAGCCCGGAGGCGACGGTTAGCTGAGGACAGAAGCGTCTCCAGCTCCAGCTGCAAGGTGTCCAGCTCCTCAATGCCGATGCCATCGTCCTCTGAGCGACCAAGTACGGCTGTGTAGCGTGGACATACCTTGACGTGCTCTACAGGCTTGAAGTCATAGTATTTGAGAGGTGGACAATCCTTCAGCTCACTCATGATGATGTCTGGTTTGGACCCGGCACTACCTGCTTGAACAGAGAAGACAAATGGTTGGGTAGGAAAATATATTTGTTTTTTTTTATCAATTTTACTCCTTTGAAAAAGAAGAGGTTAATAGCCATTGTTGTGGAAAATCTAAAACATGGGAACTCACTGTGAACTAACTGAGTAGTTTAACGTTTTTCCAAAAACACTGCATTGGTTGTTTTTTTTTTGGAAGGAGAACTTAAATCATCCTCTATTAATCGCCAATGGGCATGTTGCTGTAGTCGAATTATGCGGAGCACAATTGTAATAATACAAATGTTATGTTCATTTTCTTGACATTTATATTGTTATATATATAACCAATATAAACATTATTTTTCTTTTTGACTACATTTACCGGAACATACATTTTCCTAAGAAAGAAGAACACGGGATTATAATACACTTTTGCCGACGTTTCCGATACCGAACCGTAAATTGTGTAAACTGGAAACCCTCGTATCATCTGTGAGAAAGCCTTAGTTTTTGTGTCCAGGCACGCCACTTCGGTGCAAACGCGTATTTTTTTATTCAATCCCCAGTCTCTACCTTCATCACACACACGACCATGCACGTACGCGTGCATGGCGCGTGTAAGGTTCTACTTCACAGTCCGTCTAAACTGTCCAAAATACCCTTAACTACTGCTTAGTACCGACCACTGTGGTATCATGGTTTCACAAAATCTTGTTTGCAACGACAATCTCAAACCTATGGAAGTCGGGTTTTGCAAACGAATTGTAAAAACGCTTCTTTTTGAATGTTTAAGCGCAACGATATTTACCGTCGTTATACGGCGTCCATGTTGGAAGAAACCACTTGGTATGCGGGGGTGAGGTTGCTCAAACAATGTTAAACCCCCTTAGAAGATTGTAATTACAAATACAAATGTCATATCTCAATGTTAGAGAACTAGAAAAGCCACTTCCCACCAAAACCAACGCACTTAAGACTTCTACATCAAGAGTAACATCAACGGAGCTAACCATACAGCGAGATGTAAAAAAAGATTAAATGCCTGGGGGTCTTTAATAGGGAATTACACAATGCTAATTTGCCATATATACAGTAAAATCTCCTCTCATTTATTTTATTTCAAAATTTGGAACAAATGCTCGAACAATTCTTTGAACACAAACCGTTTTGAGTGAAGTCACCTATTCAGGGTGCTCAATGGACTGTTCTGGGGTATGCTTGTTTTTTAAAATCTGCCCAATAGGACGGTGTGATAGAAAATGGTTGGAGCGGCTTGCAAACCCGCCCTTACGAAAGCAGTGTGCAATAAAACAAGCACCCCCTAGTTCCTCTCGGCGATGTAGGGTTTACGGAAGAAGAGTCTCAGGCGTGGCTGTGGAACTTCCGTCTTTGACAGCACGAAAATGGTAGGTCTGCTCTCATAAATGCTATCTTTTATACGTCAAATTATTATTTTGCCACATTTAAGTTAAATTTACATTAAAATTGTGTTTGGCCTGTTGGCTGGCTTAACCGGTGTTACTCATAGGTGGGGGGTTGTGTTTGGCTCCAGTAAAAATTAGACAGTCAGGCATCTTCTGACAGGGTTTGCAGGAACTATATTTTCGTCGGTATTTTCTTTTAATTGTTTTGTTTGTTTTCTTTTTAATAAATGTACGTTTATATCAATCAACAGACCACTCGTTCTTATCTGCTGTCTCTTGATTGCAAGAAAATTTTTGCACTGTTCTGAAATTCCTATCTACAAATTAAAATGTAGTATTTCTGGTCAAAAATCGGGGGTGTAATAACATGAAAATATACAAGTGTAAGTTTTACAAGTATTACATTTGCAGAAATAAATGAATTTATCTATTATTATTGAATTACAAAGCGATCGTACCATTGTTAAAAATGAAAATTGATACTGATTTCCGCAAAAAATAAATACAAAAATAAAAAGTTTAAACGGAAACGTAAGACTAAAATGTCATACACGTAGCAATTTGTTAAGTTCCTCAAATCTTTATTTTAACAGTTACAGCTTTATGTATGTATATACATATTTGGGTAACAGTTGATGCTCAGTCTTTGCAAAAAGGTTTGTTAAACCACTTTGTGCTCACTTACAAGTATGGTGTTAACAAACATTTAGGTCTGTCACATGTTCTGCATCTCTATGAAAATACTGTGAAAGAAAAAAGTAAAATTTGCTGATAAATATGTATATACCTAACGGTAAGAAAGATGGACATAACCACATGAGATAAACACAATTTTAGGAAGTCATTGTCAATTCGCAAATGCTGCATCCTGACACAGTATCATTTCAGGTTTAGACACACATCCATTTGCAGAAATACCATCAGGCTGTCTGGGCTGAAGCTCAGTAAAGATTGCACAAAAGAACCATGGGACACATTCTTTAGTCAAACAATTCAACATTTCATCTCTATTTTTTAAGGGAGAAAGGGTTCCAATTTACAATAAAGACAACCGCGTTTCCTTGTAATGAAAGGAGCTGTGCTGTAATGAGCACTGAAACTCCATGGTTTTACAGCAGAATGCTTCATGTTGGTTCTTCAACAGGATCTCTACTGTACTTAGCACATGCACAACGCTTAAACTTGTTGTTGTTTTTTACTACTCAGATTCTACTCTTATATATCTTGTTCTCAGACAGCGACTCTGCGTCCCTACCTAAACGCTGTGAAGGCCACTCTGCAGGCCGCTCTCTGCCTTGAGAACTTCTCCTCACAGGTAGTGGAACGCCACAACAAACCAGAAGTCGAGGTCAGGTATGTTGACTAGCAGTGTAAAGCTTCTGCACTGCTTCGCCCTGTTTCTTGTGCCTTGAAGCGATCATCTGCCTCAGTCAAACAAGTGTAGACTTGTGCAAACTTGCATAAGAAAATCTAGTAGGAGAAAAAAAAAGGCACATGCAGGGACAGAGTGGTAGAAATGAACCTGTGGGCTTTTGTTGCAGCTTGTTTTCATATATAGTATATCAGGAGATTGTGAAAATGGAGGGTTACAGATGTGTTCATATGTAAATGGTAGAGTTTAAAACATTTAAAAGCTCAAAGATTTTGTTAATAGAAAATTCTATAATTGCAGGAGCAGCAAAGAGCTGTTATTGCAGCCTGTGGTCATCAGCCGCAATGACAAGGAGAAGGTTCTCATTGAGGGATCCATCAACTCTGTCAGAGTCAGCATTGCTGTAAAACAGGTGACAGAGTTTTTCAAAATGTTGTTGCCTCATTTAATAGTGCTAGATTGTCGTACTGCACGATTTAACACAATGATGTTTTCAAGAAACCAATGTCGGACTAATTCTCTCATCACTGACTTCAGGCTGACGAGATTGAGAAGATCCTTTGCCACAAGTTTATGCGCTTCATGATGATGAGAGCTGAGAACTTCTTCATTCTGCGGAGGAAACCAGTAGAGGTAAGAGACTGTGACTGATATAGCAATACAAAGGTTCGGTCAATCTAATGTTGTAATGCTGCTGTCCTACTTTAAATACTATAAAAAGTGACCTCAAATTGAAAGTAGAACAATTGGAAATGGTAAAAGGTGATCCTGGAGGTCGTCACGTTTTCTTATTTCTGTTTTCTGAATTTCTTTTGTGTTTGATTTCAGGGCTATGACATTAGCTTCCTGATCACCAACTTCCACACGGAGCAGATGTACAAACATAAGCTGGTGGATTTTGTCATTCACTTCATGGAAGAAATTGACAAGGAGATCAGTGAGATGAAACTTTCTGTTAACGCCAGGGCCCGTATTGTTGCGGAGGAATTCCTAAAGAACGTAAGAAGCATTTTTCCTCCTTAAAGCAATAATCAATTTTATCAACTAATGCCAGATAATACATGTTAATATTAACATTACCGTAAATTTAAAAAAAATATTTCTGTCCATTTCACAGTTCTGATGAGGATTTGTCTGTGTTCCAACACACACTGGGAGGAACACTCCACGTGCCAGTCAGGATGAGACAGTGAAGACTAATGGAGTAAACACCCAATCAGAAAGGAGAGAAAAGCAACTATTCTGGTGCTGATAGTAGCAGCTGCACATGTCTCCAGTACTTCCCTGTACTCATGAATATCAGTTACTGTATATAATGAAATATTTACCAGTTTCATTTGTCAGCCACCCAGAACAAATCCCAAAGCAAAGGCGGGTCCTTAAAGTATTATTTAGCTAATATCCATGAGTACAGGGTCAAGGAGGACGTGCTGTCGCGAGAATAACGGCCAGGTTTTTGTATATCTGTCGATTTAAGTCTATTTTTGTTTTGTCGCTCCATGTCAAACTCCCAGATTCTCTGTCTAGGAAAAGACGGTAGTCTTTAATGTCTGTCTGTCAAGACATGGTTTTTGAGACAACAAAAACCATGTCTGAAAAAAATCATTGACAATTAAAAACATTTTATACATTTGTTGTTCTTATTTTTGCACTTACTTCACAGAGTGACATATTGCAACCCCTGCTGGGAACAGCCGAAAGAAGAAGTCATAACTTTGACAGTGCCTCGACCCAAGCGCCCCTCTGTGGCTTGTGCTTGTAAAACGTGTTTGCAGCAATGGAGCATTTTTATTCTACAAATTAAAGTCAATTATAATCATAGATAGTTTATATAAAATTAGAAGTAATATGAACAACATTATTTTGATCTAAAACTGATTGTAACGTCACCGCAGCCGAGGACAAGGTAGATAAAGGTTACGACAGGATGGCATACAAAAATATTTCTTCTTTATTATCGTGGAGATGTGACTAATTTTCACGTCAAAATTGACAAACAGCTTTGAACTAAGAAGACAGCATTTTTGTGCTTGTTTTTTTTTCTTTCTCAAAAACCAGAGAGATTTTTTTTGTACAGTCACACAGTGTACTGACTCCGAACACCCAAATAGATACTAATAGGAATCATTTCACAGCCATCCTTCCTGATAGACTTAACACTGGATCTGTGACTTCTACGTTTCTTCATGACAAATTGCTGTTTTTTGTCCTTGATTCAAAAAGTTGCTTTAGAAACTGAATCGTAATATGACACAGGGTTCAGCAAATGCCTGTCTTTCCACCTCAGAAAAAACATTGTCCACTACAGGATAGTGGACAGGGGGAAATGTTCAAATTTCTTTTTGGCCCCAGATAATACTTGCAGCACATACTGGGTAAGGTCACCTCTATCACCAAAATCTGTGTTCTTTGGAACCACATTTATGCAAATTGTTCTATAATTATTGTCTTTATCACAAAACAGAACAACTTC
>NC_024317.1:7547699-7618710 GCF_000523025.1 Cynoglossus semilaevis | reverse complement strand
CTTTTTAAATTTTTGGCAAACGTGACATGAAGATTCTAAGGTGAGAGCAGAGAAGGTCAGATGTGCACAGATTAACTGTGGCAAAAAGTAGGCCAAGTAGGCCATAATCCATGAGGGTTATCCTTTTGTTGTTTTTACATTATTGGCATCATTTTGTTTTCACCATAAGAAATATATAAATGTTTACCCTACTTTTATATTATTCCTTTATCATTAAAACACATCACTGTCGTCACTGCAGACACAATGACACGATAATCAATTAAAAGGAACAAGCTCATAGTATTCTTGTCTGAGTAGGGTTGGACACACTGCACATCGTCACTGCAGACACAATGACACGATACAGTACCCCATCAAACAGAAAAGAGAAAATTTACATCACCGCTTAACAAAGCAGATGATTTAATACTTAGAAATAAATACACTAGGTAACCTTCAGTAGTAATTCTTTTGGTGCACACATAAGATAAAAACAGAGAGTATAGTAAGGGAGCCACATGACGGAGCTGTGACCCCCGTAACAGTGCAGTGACCCTTGTGTTTGAACTCTTTTTTTTTAGGTCTTTTTTTTAACCTACAGAACTGACAAAGAAAGATGACAGAAAGTTGTGAGAAACAGATAAGATAAAGACAAAAAAGAAAAAGAAAAGACAGAAGAGAGGGATGGTGTTGTGTCCGTCTTCATTGACAGCAGTGGCAGCAGCATCAACAGTAGCATCAGCAGTGTCAGTAATGAGGAGGGACGGTCTGCAGGGCGTCCCGTGTGGTACGATGGATGTTGACATTCTGGACAGAAGAACACAGTGGAGCAGGGTTTTAGTTTTCACACAATTAAATACAAAAATACAAAATATCATTTTTTTACACTGTTGTAAAAGCACTGATAAATTGTACATGTGTAGAAATGTAAGCTGCAAATAGTGTTTTCAATTTAGCAGTTACCATTGCATTACTAGGTTTGTCTACTGTGGAACCAGCTAGAACCTAGAAACACCTGAAAACGTTTTCTTTGTTTAGACACAAGATTTGTTTTGTAAAAAATGTTTACAATTGTTCATTAGATCAGGCAAATTGGTTTAAAAAGTACATAGAATAAAAAAGAGAGCTGAAAATAAAGGTACTGTAAAAACTACAGTGCCTTCAACCCTGTCAGTCCCACTGTCTGTGACCAATAATTGTTTCCCAAAGTTGAGGAACCAAACCATTGGGTGGTGCAGACTTATTGCAATGAGGCTACAGTAGGTCACATTTATGTAATATTTTTTATTTATGCCACAATGGGAAAATAAATTCACTGACTTTTTTTCCATGAGAAAATTGCTTTCAGGAATTAGTGTTTCAAATAAAGTTCAGTGGAGTTTTAAAGCAACAGTTGTGAATGGGGTGGGAGGGGCTTGAAACTCACATCTACTATAGGGAAAGTAGGGGGGGGGGGCACTACAAAACAATAAAGGAAGTTCTGATTAGACTTGATCACTATTTGTTTCACCAGTATATCATGCCACCCGTGGAAGCTGCTTCCTCACAGAGAAGGAAATGTGTGCTTCTGTGTTGGGACACAAAAGGTCTTATTCAGAACGTTAAAAGTCTTTTTAAAATGATGAATTTATAAAAGTGGGTTTGAGGGGGCAGTGGGAGCATCTTTTTACACACCAACACACACACATCTATATACAAAAAGATGGGAGGGATATGAAAAAGCTTTTTTGTCAGTGGCCAAGACAGAGAACTGTTTGTCCAGCAGCTGTGACATGCTTTAAAAATGCAATTTGACTCAAGGGTAATCGGGCCAAACCCACAGATTCCTCTAATACAGTAAATCTGCATGAATCAAAAATATATAATCTACTGCATAGTAAAGCTTTAAATATATATATGAATATATATATTTATTTATCCCAACAGTCTTTTTCTTTAAAAACAACATTAATCAGTTTAAAGGACCTTAAATGGTCCTGTCAAGAATGACAGTTATCAAAATAAAGTTCAAATCAAGCTGGTAGAAAGACATGAAAAAAGTTTAAATTTAGTTTATTAAGAACCAGTAAACACAAGTATTGTATTGCCATTGTTGAGTGAGTGGTATGTTCTTCCTGCAGATAAGTTTCACATTGTGCAATAAGTGTTACTACACTTCCACAGTCTTCATTCAGCATTAAACATTCTACATTTTAAAGAAAGACTATGTATAGTGTTTCTAACAATGTAAACAGAGTTAACGTCTTGTGTAAAACGCAACAAAAAAGCACACCCGTGTAAGTTGTGCAAAATCTGTTAGTTTTGTAAATCTATAATATGATCACATACTGACAAAACATTGATAAATTAGAGAAAGAAATGAGAACAAACTAAAACAGAAAAAGGTGCTGAAGTTAATATTACCTCACAGTTTCACCAATAGATTAAAATTAAAGAATAAAAAATAAATCTGATTTTCTTTCATTGTCCATTACAAGGCGAATCAAGTTGACACAAAACTTGTGTCATTGGATTCAAGAGTTGAAACTGGATTCCAGTCAATTTTACCAACAGAAGATTAAAAAAAAAAAACCCAACAGGTACGAGCGACGACATTTGGGCAGAAACGCTGTGCGTCAGTAACGTACTGTGTGGGTAATACAGGGTGATGGGGTGAGTGAGCGGGAAAAAGGTGAGGGAGGGAGGGAGGGAGGTGCACTGCCTCATTGGTGAGCTGGCACTGTTTGCAAAGCCTCCTCTGACATCCGCGACACCTCTACGTTCTGTTTGTGAAGAGCACAGAGAGTGGGGAGTGAACAACACACGCGAGATATGAAATCCGACACACACTGCAGCCTGACAGACGCCATCGGTCTGAATTATACAGCCCAAACAGCAGAACAGGTTTTAAATTAATAATAATACATTTTACTAAGTGTCAACTGGAGGCCCATTTTTGAGTGTATCCACAGTAATTATAATCAAGTCACAAATACCAAAGTATGTCACGGGGTCCCACAAGGTTCTATGCCAAGAGCCATTCGGTTTTTGCCCCCTCCCCCAATGTTCTGTTACTAAATTCAGTTGGTTTTTATGCACACATACGTATGTCCTTGTCGATAAAAATCATGTGAAACAAATCGATGAACACAGTATGTGTGTGTGTGTGTGTATGTGTGTGTGTTTTGTACCCACCTCTGGTTTTTCTCTGTGTGTGTCAACTGCCTCCACATTTAAGCAGATTGACTCTACTTTACATCCTGGGCCCAAAAGAAGGGAAGAATAATAGTTTGAAACACAGCGGTAGTGACATCACCGAATAATAAGACAACGTATTCAGTACAAGTTTGGGTCAATGTGTAAAGTGCTTTGCTAGAAGTCCAGTCCTACCATAGGCAATTGGTGTGAGCTTCAGTACAGTATGCAACGGGCACTTCAAGTATGGCAGTTCTTCTTTGCGATGAGAAAAGGAAAAACAGTTTATGACACATTGATTTAATTAAATTTAAAAAATCAGCTGCTCTGATTCTAGCCACTCCCTCATTTCCACACTGGTCCCACTAACGCTGAGCTAAAAACTCACCCGCCGTCTTATCTAAGAAATACGCCAATAGGCAACGCATGACAGCCTGGTGACAGATGACGAGGACGTTCTCCTGCCTCTCCAGCTCCATGATGACTGGCTCTAATCGTTGAACGAGGTCTTCGTAGGACTGTTGGATTTCAAAAACAGACATTCAAAGTCAGATCAAACTATTTGGTCTTTTATGTGTAGTTCTGTAATGAAAAAAACAAACAAACAAAAAAAACAGCACCACTGTCTTTTTTTTTTGAAGAAGAAAATGTAAGGTCAGGCTGAGCAGAGACAACACAAACATCACAAACTAACTGCAGACGAAAGAGCATCTCACATCTGTCCACCTAAACTTCCAGCCAATTACACTCACACGGACACACTAATATTTTAAGAAGGGGAAAAACCTCTTCAGTCTGTCTTGGCCCTTCCTGTCTTAAACGAACTCCCCAACAGCACAAGCATCAGCTCAGTCTGTCTAAACAGCCAGTAATGACCACACTGATCTGCCTGACAAGGATTAATGGACAGGTAATGGAAAAGGCTCTAACGGACTGAAGGTGAAAACAGACTGACGAACACTCACACACTACATTGAAAGCTAAGAGTGTGGCTCTTACTAGTCAGGCTGAGAGTTTACTAGGTTAGTAGTTGCTAACAGTCCAGAAGACCTTTAAAAGAGGTTTAAACATCATAATAAAAAAAAAAAGACCAAATTATTAAAATCAACCGAGGGTGTGAGTTGGTCAAACGTAAAAACATTCTTTGGTGCATGAACAGTTGACATATCTCCATTTAGACACTGTACTGTAATCACATTAGTGGCACAGACGCCATGCTTGTTTCACTGGAGAACTCCTGCCTAGTTTGTCAATGAGTGTGTCAGCAGACAGCTTTTATATTCATGTAGAATGATGTAAACAAGAGACAGTTTCCTTCTGTTTTTACATTTTGCTTAAAAAGGTATTTTTAACTTTTTTTTTTTTTTTTTTAAAAAGGTATTTTTAACTTCTTTTTTTTTTTTTTACAACATGCTCAGTTATAATTAGCAAACCGATGCCCACTTTATTTGTAATATTGTTTTGTGTGGATTTGAAGCCACTTTCACGCCACACAAATGAAATACTCTGTTGCTGACCTCTCCCTTTGGGTAGCGATAGCGGTACTTGTCCTGGTCTCTCAAGGCAAACTCCAGAGGATAGTTCTCCTGGATCTCCTCATACATCATCTCCTCACACTCCCCCTGAAAATCAAACATCAAACTGCGTTAACTCCAAGTTTAACTCCAACCAGCAGCGCAGTCCAGCATGCTACTTACTGCATCAATCTCGTTTAAGACTTTCCACTGTTCGTAGGGCACACCGAGGCCCTCTGCTGTCTGGATGGTTCTCTTCATCTGACTGGTCCACACCTTGAGGTCATTGATACCTTGTGTCTGAATAAAGTGGCCGAGTTTCTCTGCAAACTACGAAAAAATGACATTTTGTTTTTATCTCATCTTTCCAGTAAAAAGGCAGCACTCCTGTGGTGTTTTGGTTGAAGGTGTTTCCGTACCACTTTTCCTCTAGGAGTAAGACCCGAATCTCCCCCGATGCGTCCCTTGACGTTCAGCTCACTCTCACCGTGACGACACAGGTATATTGAGCGTGGCGTGATGTGGATGTTCATGAGGTAGTAGACGATACGGCTCTGGATGTGATCCATCACACGGTTGACTAGATAACGCTGACCCACATCCATGATTTTGATGAAAGACAGATCCCTGTATGTAGATATGGTTAAAAAAAACTTAATGACTTTTCACTTTTTCACTTTGTCCCAGTTAGGTTAACAAAACTAACTTTTAGAAGTAGCTTAACTAATGATTTAGAAACTCTTTTTTAGTTTCACCCTCACCTGTCCAGAACTTCATCCAGGGTCTCGTAGGAGTTTTCATAACACTTGATTCTCTTCATGAAGTCCTCCACTGCATCCTCCGTGTCACAGTTGGTGTAGTCAGGGCTTCCCAGCTTCACTTGCTGAGAGAGTAAAAGGCGGCAAGTAAATAAAGAGGTTTACTCTTCCGAGAGATGAAATTTTAAAATAGAATCAGCCACTGACCACGATGTTCTCTTGTATGACGTCTGGGTCTTCACACACAGACTCTACAAAGAACACCTGGGACGAAAAAGAAATTGACAGAAACATTTATAAACAAGACATCAGTGTTTGCATTTGGTCTTTAAAACAAACAAAAAAAAATGTTGTTAGTATCTGAACCCACACCCGTGAATCACCTTAAAGCCGTTCTGCTCAGCAAACTGAATGATTGTTTCTCTTCTCTCTCTGGTCGTGTTTGTTGCATCGAACACCTGACAAAACAGAGCAGCAGATGCCGAGCTTTTACACACTGTGTTCAGCCAGGACTGTTCAACTACTACAACAATAAACATTTGACTTACTGCAACTTGTCCTCCGTCTTCTGTGAGGTACTGTCTCACATCATTCAGCGCCGCAGAAGCACATTGTCTGCAGAGACAGACAATACTGTTCATAACTGTCACACAGTGGCAGATTACGCACGTGTATGACTAAAATGCAACGCCACAAGTCCCTCTTACCGCCTGATCTCTAAACCTTCTTCATTGTCCGGACTGAAGAACTCAAACGACTTGTAGATTTTTACAAACTCTCGTCTGTACTGGCCAACATTGAACTCTGGAGGATTAAAAAAAAAAAGGACAAATGAAAACTCAGAAAAATAATTCTGAACTGAAAATAAATGTTTTTGCAGTCCAATTAGAACCACTAAAAAAATCTTAAACATGCACTCTGCCTAAAAAGGACTGAGCACTTTGTGCAGCTTCACCTTTGCTCCAACTGTACAGTCCTTTACAAGCTACAAGTCATAAACCAAAGATTGGAAACAAATTTGACTAAAGTTGAACTGCACAAACCCTTGTGAAAGACATTTCCTTAACTGAATATTTCTCTATTACAGCTCATCAGACAGCCAGCTTCACTGGAGCCAACTATGTTAGCTGTCATACCTCTGGTGGGCACATCGATCCAGTTTAGATAGCGGGTCAGTTTCTTGGAGATGTACGTCTTCCCTCTGGCTGGAAGGCCCACTGTTACAATCAGGGTAGGACAGTTGGTCATACAAACTGAAATGAGACAAACAAAAAGAAATAAAACTTCATGTCAGTCATATCACACACAATAAATACAATCTCCAAAAAGTCCAAAGAGTAGCTCTGGTTTTACAGCTGGCTCATGTCACAATTCCACTTTTATATTTTTATTATAACTATTTTTTTTTGCATTGTAATAATGTTTTACAATGACAATAATTTTATGTTTTTACTGTTCACTTAGTGGTGTCATACAAAGAAAAACCTTCCTAGAACCTACAACGTGAGGGGTAAAAATTAAATAAATTATTTAGGAAAATTAGGAAAATGATAATTTGGTACGATGTGAGAAAAATCCAATTCTCCAAAGCTGTACATGAAACAGCTAAAAAATGTGTCAGCAAAAAAGCTTTTTTTCAACTGAAATGGTTTTTATCATTGCTGGCCCCCTCCAGCAACTCTTTAACAACTTTACCAAGACAATATGTAAAAAGATATTCCCGGAGTGCTTCCTAAGATGATTTATTTTAAAGAATGAAGTTTGGAGTTGCATGACAGCGTTTCCAGTGTCTCCACAAAAGACTTCACACGCCTCTGGTTCTCAGTCTAAAGAAGAATGCGAGAGCACTCTCACTTCTCTCCGTATGAGTCCTGGATGCTGTAGCTAGGAGACATGTGTACTGTACTCCTTACTGCTTGTCCTCACCTTAAGATTACCGCGGTAACGTTTTCTACATCGCCAGCGCAGGAGCAACGTTTAAAAACACACCACAGATCATTTTAAAACTCTACTGTACGTTAATTCATCGTCGACTAAACGCATGGCGAGGAAAGGGTGAGACCGTGTTCAAACATCCGACCAGCAAGAACTGAACAAACCGCTACACTCCTGCATGCTGCAGCCATGTCGCCTGCTACGCACCCTTTCTCTGAGCAATGTGTTTCTCTGGAAGGCCATTTTTATACGGCATCCAGATCTTCTTTAGCGGATTCTGCGTCAGCTCTCGAGGATTCGACGCGGTCTGGTCCTCCATTCCGTCTGCCGGCGGTGTGCTGGAGTTTTCCGCGGCGGAAACACGGGACTTTTTCCCGTGATGTTGCTCTGAAGGTGACCGGTGCTTCATCCGAGCAGCTGCCAGATAGATCGCTGGAGTAGGATGGATAGTGGGATGTATGAATAAACCCCGGGTGCTTTTCCTTAGTGCGGGGAACACGTGATTACATCGTACCACGCGCCGCTTTACCGTATTAACTGCAGTGAAGACGCCCTGTTTGAGCCCGGTCGTATACTGTAACAGTGACAATTACGCACCTAAAACGCGCCCAGACTTTTGGTAAAGAATAAAGGCAAACATCATGACTTTTATATAGCGGCGAGTGACTAAAGAATCACAGGTAACATTTTTCCCACGCATAACATTTGGCAGGCGGTAAATGGTTGTGTTATACGGATGTAGTTAAACAGAAAACCTACTTCCGCCTTATTGTCAACAAAAGCTCCTTCGCTGATATACGTCATGTTTACGATTAACTGACTCGCCACAATCCTTAGTTAAAACAGGGCTGGCTCTATTTCGAGTTGGAAAGTGAAAAGGTACAGGATGTGGTGTTGTAGAATCAAACCGTTTACTACAAGAGTTGTCATTCATGAATTTAAGAAACAATGTTAACATTTACAACACAAAACAAAAAGTTTTCATATGCCACTACCGGTAAGTGCCGTTAGATGGCGACACATTCTTTTTCCTCCTCTTTGCCTATTATTCATGTCTGAGAAGAACCACTTTTAAAACTCCTGCACCTTTTTCAAAGTGTCATTTAGCTGTATGATAAAGACACAGTTTCGTGAGAATCTATTTAAATGACCCAATGTTTGATAAAAAAGGCATAATGTAAGCTTCTGCCCTTTATTTAAAGGTATTATTAAATAAAAATAAATGAAAAAAGGGTACCTAAGATCCACATGATCCAACACCCAGTTCTATCAAAAAGGTAAATGTTGGCCTGTACTTTCAAACCATTTTTTAAGTCCAATGACCAATCGAAGCATTTTGCACCACAGCTTTCCACATCTTTCCACCGATAGTAAGGCTGCAAAAAAGGTCGCTATATAAACTACCAAGATTGAAATTGAACAACAACTAAGTGTAAGAAACCTGCACTAATAAATAATAAATACAATTTCTTCATGCTTCCATTTTAATTCAAAACATTCTTAGGCAAGCAGACAAAGACATAATACCCCAGAGTTATCATTTATTTAGATTGACTATCTTGACAGCAGCATCAGATCATGATATACTAAAATACACCTGCTGTTCACACTCCATCAATGATAACTGTTTCTAGATTATGCTGATTTTCTTTAAATAAATTATTATACTAACATAAAAGCCTTTAAGCACATTTCTTAAACTTTACTTTGACGATTACCTAAATAGCACAAAGTCAGCTGTCACAGGCAACGGCACTGGATAGATGACTCCATCACTGAGGCACAGAGTCAGTCATTTTCAAAGTTAAATATTGACACTGATCTGGAAACAGTCAGTGCTTTTACATCCCTGACAATGATGAGTGTAATTCTATCTCCAGCCAACGTCCTGTATCTGTCATTCCATTCAGAATAAAAAATAAAAAAAAAGGAGAAACTATTGTAGACAATTAATATAATTATATCTCCTGACATTTCACTTCTTTAAAAAATATTTTATCCATTCAGGGTTTGCTTTTTTTAACAACTAATTTCGTATTTAAGTAGACTTATGATTGTGTTTTCATTAGATGTTCAGTTTATCTTTTGTCAGGGGTGACATAGTGTAAAAAGTGTTTAGGGATTTTGCCTTACAGCAAGAAGATTGTGAGTCTGTCCCCAGTGGTAACTGAGGGTAATTAAAGATTTAAAGTGAATTATTGACACATGTAGGTTTACTCCCACAGCAAAAATATCCTTCATTAGATAATTCTTTTATAGTTACAGTGAAATATAGAAAAATATTTGTAGCCAAGCATTTGTCTATTGGACAATGGACAACTCTGAGAAAATATTCCTTACATGTGTTCTGTGAGCCAAGCCATTAAATAGAGAGTTACTGATCCTGCATCTTCCTCATATGTAAACGCCATGTTTGTCTTCTATTTAATTTTAACAGAGATTTGTATTTGATAGTGGCATTAGTGTCACTTATAAGATTTATCTTCAACTATTAAACATCCACAGGTTAACATTTTAACCACTGAAAAAGGGAGACAAGAAAACACAGACCAGGACAGTGTCCTGTCTAACCAATGATCAATATAAGGGTTATACTGTATGTACCCTAAAAAAATCCTGCCTACTCTATCTTTAATGTTGAAGTTTATTTCTAAGTTCCTATAGTGATAATCCCCATATGAATTGTTTTGCTGTAATGAACATAACAATATAGATTTCATACAGTCAAAAATGTTCCATGTTTGATGGATGTGTATTTTTTCCTCCATATTAATATTTCTGATAAGGAAATCCTTGACCCAAAGAAAACGTCTCTTCTCTGGGACGTGAACAGGAAACAGATGAGAAGTTAGCTCCTCCTTCTTCCTCCTCCTTTCAACAGCTGCACAAGATCTGATGGCAGTTTTTAGCCTGCACTAACCTGGATGTAAGTCATTACCCGGTAGCAGCACAGTTAACACCGCTGACATTACACATATATGACCTAAACATAAGACACAGCCGGAAAGAGAGAGAAACAGAGAGCCTCACAGGCAACGTTAAACATGCAGTGTTGAATAATAACACATCAACGCCGCGGGTTAGAGTCAATGTTACAGTTTAATTATAGTAAAAACAAACATCATCTGCGTTTTAATCATCGTCACTATCAACACTATCTCCATCATCTCCACCGTCATCATGACAACCAGAGTCTGTCAAACTGAAAACGGAATATCCACACCGACCAAGTGAGGTCAGCACCAAACCTCCTGTTTTGTTTTTCCTGAGAATCAAAACTCCTCTTTAACGTACCAACACGCAACAGTCAGACCGCTCTGTGATCCGGTTGCATCCGAACAGAACCGAACGGCCGCCTGTTGTTGTTATGTAGGGTAAAGGTGACAGCGACAGACTGCACGTCCGCTCTTGTTTACCTCTCGAACGGCTGCCCGTGTTTACGTTCGAGCCTCCAGTCCTGCATACACTGACGCACACGCCCACCACCACACACAGGGACACGTCTTACCCGCTCTGCCCTGGTTCTCTGTGAGCTTGGTTCGGCTGGAGCAGCCTCTCATCGTGAGCGTGATTCTGTTGAAGCAGCGGCGCTGAGAGTGACGGTGTCTACGTGCGTCCAGCAGCAGCAGCAGCTGCACTGATGCTCACTCACTGTACACTGTACTCGGTCTCTCACACACACTCACACTCACACACACAAGCACAGTAAGTGTGCCACACTGCAAAAGAAGACTTTTTTCTTCAACTGGAGAACAGCGATCAGGTGGATAAAGTCTACCTGAGTTGGCCCTCCCTCATCTATCCCTCCGCCTTCAAATCCCACCCCCAAGCCGCCGACAGCTATAGATAAACACGCTGACAGAAAATTATAGGGGGCGGGTGTGTTATATACTGTATATATATGTTAATACAAAAAAGGAAAAGAAAATGGAAGAAGTTTATATTAGAATTATATGATAGATCAGAGATAGTAACAGTAACTTGTGTTAGGTGACATAATCATAGTAGTAACATCATTAAAACAGGTGTACAAATATTAATATTAAAAAATATTTTTTTTAAAATGTTATAGCATTACATAGCTAGAAAATGAGTTAACAGATAACTAATATAAGGCTATACATATACCAGTTACAATTTAGCCAGAAAATAATCATTTTATAAATAATAATAATGATAATAATAAAGTTTTAGATGAAAACAATTCAGGATATTCAGGATAATCCTGAAGTTAGAAAACAATAAATACACCTAAATAATTTAAAATTAGCTAGTATCTATAATTTTGCAATCAACAAAAAGTTAGCAAGAAGTACCACAAAATCAGTTTAAGGTAATTTAGCTTTACTTACCAACAGACAAAACTACCCAAAAGTTCATGAATTCAACCCCAAATTATAAAGTCATCATTATCAAAACACAACATAACAACACAAAAATTAGATATTGAAGAAAAAGTAGTAATAGAAATAAGAAAAACTAACTGTCCAGTGTTTTTTATGTATTCAAATGACAGGCAATCTGTTGAAAGTCTTAACATTTGAAAGTAAACATCATTAAAACCCAAACTCTTTCTAAATGCCACATGATGTAATATAAAGTTGCAGTCATTAAGTTAAAAAAAACAGGAAGGTGTCTGTGTACCAGGGAGAGTGTAACCAGCTGAACTGGTTTGTTTCTGTAACGTGTCTGTATGAAATACCACTGTATTTGTGAAGTGTTTCAACGACTACCTGGAAAAACTCAGCTTTTACCGTCATCCAAGAAACACAGTCAGATCCCCGAAAAGCAACGCCAAATTGCATAACTGGGTGTCTGATTGAGTGTGTTTCGTTGTTATGACTAACATCTGTGCGTGTCATTGAGGTGTGACAGGAGCGTGACGTAGTATTTGTAATGTACGATTCAAAACGCATTCATTAAGAAGAAGAAGAAGAAGAAGAAGAAAAAGAAAAAGAACTCACTTTTTCTTTCTCCTCACATATAATTTAATTCTATGTCTTTGTCCAGTGTCGTCTCTGGGCAGGATGACCTCAGCAGACAGCAGTGGGTCTGACCTGGAGCCTGGCAGCAGCAGTCGACTTCATACACTTTGGCTGCTTGTTAAAAACATATAAGACTCTGGTCTGTTCAATGGCCATGGATGTACTGGAAGTCAGTAATGTGGCTTTTTATTTTGACCACGGCATGTTTTAACCCTGTATGAATAGTTAATAGTTTTTTCTTTATGCACACTGAAATATTGTAGATTTCCTCCATGGTTTTAATGAAACCCCATGGGCAATTTAAAAATATTTTTATGATTCCATTTTTAGATGGTACTTAGATTCAACTAATTGAATGCCCTTATGGCTGCTTTACCTACATATATGGCTATCTACGTAGACACACTCACACACAGTTGAGTTTTCATGAGGTGTGAGGACTTCACATAGACATAATGCCTTCTCCGTACCCTAAACGTAACCATTTCAAATCTTAATCCTTACCTTACCATGACCTAATTCCTGATCTAATTCTACTCTGAAATCCTTAAACCTAACAATTCCCTCTGTGGACCTCAGAAATACACAAGAACAAAGGCTCTCCACAAGGAAAGCTACACTCCGACCTCACACCTCACCCACATACAGTATATAAAGAAATAGTATAAACTATCATCTTTCACACCACCATGCCAGCACAGAGACCTTCTAGACCTTCTATTCAGAGTTCTTTGAAAAGCAGTGACTTGGTCTCTTATCAGCAACCACTGATATTGATAACACCAACCATCAGACAGAAGTTGTGTCACTGCATATTTGTGTCGGACACTCATCTCGCACAGACACACACACACACACACACACACACAGAGCTCCCAGGGGAAAAGACAAAGCTGTGGAGGTGTACAACAATGACGAGCATGAAACACGTGGGGTAAACGGTGCTCAAAGGGGAAAAGAATCAGATGGCTATTGAATGACCTTCAACAGGATCCGGTATAATGGACTACTTGCCCCCTCAAACATTTACCCTCCACCCTCGTCTCACATCTAGGCTACAGGCTGCACGTTCCACACATTGCCTGCGTCACACTAGTCCGACCAGTCTCTGCTGTATCACACTGCCTATTCATAGCTCGTCTGTAACAGTTGTGTGCAGAATAACACTTAAGAGCAAACTGATCCTCTGATGTCGCAGTCGTACCTCTTTTAACATGTGCAGAGTTATACATCTAACAAAATAAGTACAAAAATAAACAAGATGAGATGACTCACCATGGCCTCACGTGTGCCAACAGATTACCCATAACATCAACAACAGGATCCTAAAGCAGGGATTCGTGCTTGTTTTACTGACAGGAAGTTCTTCCCTTCAATTTGAATATCATACGAAGGTCAAGACTGATCAGACGAGGCATTTATTCCCAATATTTGGCAGTTTCAACAGTTGTGAGTGGTGGCCTCTGTTTCCATTAGTTCAAATAGTTAGACCAGTCTGTCCGGCAGCAACAAGCATTAGCAATTAGCATGAGTAAACAACTGGACAGCCATCACTCAATGGCATCTGGTGATGGCAGTTTAGGAGGGAACTCAGCTTTTTTTTTTTTTTGCCAGAACATTTTGAGAATATTTGGTTTTTTGAAGGCCAGTTGGCATGCACTGGGTTACATTACTGCCACCTAATGGAACATTTCCTACACATGAGCTGCTGATCAGTTGCTAAGTAAGGTCATGTAACAAGGAGAAGGAAGGGAATTCCTGCATATTGTACCTCCTCCAAAGATTATTAAAAACTAAGACCAGTGAGAAATTGTTGTGTTGTGATATTCCTCTCATCCTAATTTCAGTGCTCATTTACTTTTAATTAAGGATTAGTGACTGCTGTTGAACAACAAAAGCATGAAGCATGCAGCAATAGACTATTGTTGTGTCAACATCACTTTTGCAGCACTGAAACATGATACATGGTGTCATCAGGCCTGGACTTGTTTTTCAAATGAAATGGCTGACTTATGGGAAAATGAGTAGTCATTTATTCAGAGGAAATCTTTTACGTGTAAAATTCCACCCTTAAATATTTTTGAGAATTTCAACACAACAACAGTCAAGCGCAGATGAATCACGTTGTGTTTAGTTTCTGTTCAATGCTGACGTTTAACGTCAAGCAGGCGGGGACACATTGGCTTTACCCTCAACACTACCATGTGGGTTTCTGTTGGCTTTACCCTCAACACTACCATGTGATAAAACTGGGGGAAAGGTAGTGGACGTGAAATCTAAACAGCGGTCATTTAGGTTGACCTTTTTGACTTGAGCACTGAGTCATTTGGCTGCAACCCAAATAACTTCTACGCTGGCACTATTTATAGTAGCATCACAAAGCCTGCTGCCCACACTGCACAAACAAACGCTCTGAGGTCCAAAGTAAAACACATCCATCCTTAACACAGGAAAAGAAAACTGCAGCTCAGGTTTTGAAAGTTTGATTCATAGAAACAAATGAGATAAAAAAATACAATCTGCTGAGGCTTCTGTTTACTGCCACTTTTACTCAGCGTTCACAAGCAGGCTGACACACACACGCACACACACTTTTGAAATAAAAGTGTCACAAGTCATGTACGTCTCACAAGCAGTTGTTACACTATTGCTACTTACATAAGGTCTGTGTCCTCAGGGTGGCAGGGATCATGAAGAAACCTGACCTGCTGCATCTCAGGGCCTCGTCTTACAGACTGAACCTGAGAAGAGACAAAGACATTTAGTGCAAAAATGATAGAAGACAAAAGGAGACAAGAACCTGATCCAAAATTACATCACAGAATGTTTGATAAAGTTTTTATATCAAGTGAGATGTAGGCTCATTTCATATATAAACATTTCTGTCCATTTCTTATATATGGTCTACTATGTATGGTGCACTTGACGTTTGTATTCAGCTACAGAAAACTGCACCAGGGACTCTGTATGTGTAGTGACCAGAAAAAAAAATAGAATTGTTCTCACCTGACTTCTGACATAGTGACCAGAAAAAAAATAGAATTGTTCTCACCTGACACTGCTGGGTTTAGTTCCAGTTCTAAAAAGAATGAATGAAAGAATTAAAAGGTAAATAGACAGATAGATCGACAGATGGATTTGATAAGATCACTACTTGACTAAGTTATTACTTGTAAAAGGCCTGATCGTGGATAATATTTAATTTCGTAATTATTAGGGTTTTTTTTGTTAAGACAAGGGAAGAAATAGAGGTTGCTACAAAATGAATATAAACCACAGATATTGTTGTTCTGTTATGTTCACCTATTTCACAAGGTCTTCCTGGTCAGACAGTTGGTTTCAAAGGAAACCACATTCATTTAGTACCTCATTCCAGTTACCAAGCAGTTCATTGTGAAAGTTGCTAAAGTGAAGAGAGAACTTGTGACTGTGTGAAGTTAGTAGGAAATGTTGACATAAAATATTGCACTGGAGAACACATTGCTTTTTGTGTATTATGTGAATTGAAATATTTTTAAATTGCTATTAATTATTTAAAAAAAAAACAGAACAGTGTTTAGTTTGAAAGGTGTAATAGGTTTTAGAAAAAATTAACAACAGATTGATCGTAGATGACAACGAATTCACTTCAAATGAACAAGGCTCAACTCAAGGCCTTAGCATGTGACTTCATTGTGAAAATAAAGGTCTTCATCCATTTCTTAGATAGTCTATGGAGAATCCACAAAACTCAAGGCACACAGGCTCAGTGAATGTTTTTTTTTTTTTGCAAATAAAAATACTAAGGTTTGACATCAACATTTTTAAAAACATGTCGTGCTGTTTTGATGATCCAGAACTTTCAAGATTCTTATAGTGGATGTGAGTGTCATGAAGGCCTCCCAGTATATTATTGTCTGTCAGTCTGCCTGTCACATTGCTACAAAAGTTAAATATCAAACTGACATTTCAGGAAAATAAAACACAGACGTTGACCACAAATATTTGATAATATCTACAGCCCTGCTCTGAAACAGACAACACATTAATAATAATTAAAAACAAACAGGCCTGCAGTGGGAAAACTATACTAACAACTATGGTTGAGCAGCAGAGAATATTAAGTCATGACACGTCCTTTAGATTTACAGTTGCTCTCGTTCTAATGCAGTTCCCTGATATTAGAGAACACTCCCTTGACCATTCAGTCTCTCGTGTCCAGATAAAAAAATTAAAATCCTGCAAAAATCACAATCTTCAGCATTGCTCGTCTTTTCTTGCGTCTCATTGACTTTGGCACACGGTGGAGCTGCTCTTGGACCCAGCCGCTGCCTTCTTACGCCTCTTGTTGAGTAAGGGGTTACTGGAGGTGTCCAGATCCTTAATCTTTACTTGGTCGTAGTCCACACGCATGGTAGCCAAAGCACTGGTCATTTCTTCCTGTGAGAGACAAGGCAGAAGGAAAAGGTTGGTTTGTGGATAGCTCTTGAAAAACATTAAACATTTTTTAAACTCTATTTTTAGACAACAGCCTAATTAAGACTAACCTGTGTGACAACAAGGGCAAATTAAATACTGTAATTAGTGCAGCTCTGACTTTTAATGAGGGCCACAAAAAAAAGGCTACTGCTGCAGGATAGGGCCTGGAGAGTTGATGCTAACAGCAACAGCGAGAGCCTCCAAAGACACAGATGAAACCTTCAATTTCAAATAAAAAAAAGTTCTTTCATAAATTAAATGGCTGTAGGGGGCTTAAATGAGTTTGTAGTTTGCTATGCTTGCTTTAAATCAATAGACTCTTTCTGTGTCAATATATTCAAACAAAAACAGAGGTCAGCAGGTCAGCTCGGAATGTTTTGAGATAACATTTGGAGATGCACTGAAGCCACACTGGACAGGCTAGTTCTTAGAACACTGTTTTGTGTGTTGTGTTCTAAAGGGCGGGGGGTCAATGTAGGAATGCCAAAATGAGTGATTGTTGTTCACCACCGCACAGTAATTCACCTAATGGAGCCGAGAAAACAATAAAGGAGCAAAGGTCGGAGATAAAAAAAAACTGGTAATCAAACGTACTCTAGTTTCTGTAGAAGAAACACATCAGGTTTGAGAACTGATTCTAACAGACGCCCTGAGGTCATAAAGCCATTAAAACTCTCCCCTATACGTGGAGGCTGGAGGTCGTCTCGGGGTCATATTTAGTATAACAACAGCGCGCTCTCGTCTTCCTACAGGTTACTTTGTGACTCTTTAGATATGGCTGTTCTTGACGATTGCCCACTACAGAAAGAAACACAAGTCGTCTCTTGTGTCCATATCAATGTGGACAGGGTTCTTTACAAACTTTCTCAACATCAGATTCATTTGTCCAGATGCTGTGAAGGAATGTGTTTCTCCACTCATGGAGTGAGCGATAACCACAGTCTGACCTGAAACAATCAAACTGTTCATTTTCTTAGTTCACAGCACTTCGACGGATATGGTAGAAAGTTTGTAATGAAAATCTGGCTCAACACTTAACGAGATTTGACACCTGCTCCCCCTAGTGGTCACAAATAATAGTATATTTCAATAGGTAATAGCTGTACCGCTTACTGCTCTTGACACTGGTATGATTAATGGTGATGTACTGTGAAACAATACAACCAGATATTTGATTGTACAAGTTTTTATCCATGTTCATTCTTTTCAATAAATTAACATAAACTTTATTTGTCCACAAGGGGGGTAACATTTTTGTCAGATTGGAAAGGTTTTGGACAGGGTTGATAATTACATTAAAAATAAAATAAGTCAATATAATACTAAAGTTGAAGATGAGTTTTTGTTCAGTCATTTGGCAGAGTTTCTAACTTAAAGGCTGCCTGTATGTCAGCCTGTATGGGTGTCTGTAAGTATTTGTTTTGGTGTCTAAAAATGATTGTTAATGTCTGGTTAACGTGGGTGAAGCCTAATGTCATACATTAGACTGAGACAAGCGGTTAGGCTTTTAGGTTTACGTTTCAGTTTCCAAAAAAACAAGAAAATATAGTTAAACAGAAAGTGTAATGTGGACATGCGACCACAGAGAGTCAGTGTTGTGCTGCTTTTGACCTTGACATCCTCCCACATCTCTCTGTCTTCAGTCAGGACTCGGGTAGTGTGAAGTGGGGTTGAAGGAACCACTATGGATTGCTGCAAAAGAAGGAAAACACCCGTGGAATTATATAAATAGTTAAGCAAAAACCCAGTAGTAAACAAAACAACAACATGTTTGGACTTAACAAATCTTTACATTAATCCAGGGGTGGTTCATGAACTGGGCGATGGTCATTCTCTGATTAGGGTCAGTCTTCAGTAACTGGTGAATCAGATCTTTGGCTGAGAGAGTAAAGAAAAGAAAAAACAAGGGTCATGACATCATTGTAAAGATGGGTTAAACTGTCCCTGTTCTCAGGGAAAGTCCTCCCAATGTGAGAAGCTTTAAGGGTTTAAGACAGAAGAGTGACATAAGCCAGAAGGGGAAGTCAAAAAAATCCAAGATAGCTAAAAAACGTCTCTAGTCACACAAAAAACAAAACAACAAAGCTATTTCACTTAATATCCTCTAACCACATCTTAAAAACTTCAGCATAATTTTGTTTTGATCTGGAAATATATATAATTTATATAAATATAATATACTATTGCTAACTTTCACAACACCAGTGCCAAAGAAAGAGATGCTCAATAGGGCTAAATTCTCAGTTATCTCAGTTAAAACTTTCCCACTCTGTACAAATTTCCTGTGTACATCTTTTCATCTGTGCAAATTGGGTTTTCCCTAAGTCGTTTGCGTCAACATTTACCTAAGGGCAAAGAGCCACATGAGGCCCCTGAGCCAGAGGTTGGGCATAGTTGGTATTGCCAGTCATGTAACTCTAAATTAAAACAAATAGTCTCACAGACATTCATTAATAAATAGTTTAATGCAAACAGAAAACTGGAAATGTGTGTGTTTATTTCCTGTAACTAAGTCATTGACAGTCAATCCTGTGTTTGTTTGTTGTGTTGCGCTCAGGTCCCAGGTGGCTGCTGTGACATCTGTGAAAATGAAAATGAAACATCCTTTTCAAGTCGGTAACTCTAGAAAAACACCGGTAGATGAGTCAGCACCGACCATGGAATTCACAGCTAAAACATCTGTTTCTATTTGAGAATTTCTGTCAACGCAAACATATGGGACAAGAGCATCATGATGGTTAACTCACTTCCTGTTTTCGACTCGACAAACATGACGGTTAGGTGATGTCCACACTTAGAAACTATGTCACTGAGCATTTTGATACCTTTTTTCTTTCATTTTCCAAGTGACAAATTGAATTGGAGAGATATTAACAGTGGAATGATACGATTCATGTTGGACTTCTGTTTGTCTGAGAACAACAAAATATCAGTGTAACTAAAACTTTTTGTAATGGTTTGTAAAGTTTTGACCTGCAACTACTCAACATCACAGACATTAAGGTTTGTCCTTTAGTGTCCAGACATTGTTGCTTCTGTCACATTGATCTTATCTGAATATAATCTTCTTGCCGTTTCCAAACACGGAAATGAAAAATGACCATAAGAAGATTCTTACCTTCATGTGACACTTCAGACCACTCTGGTTTGGGAAACTCATACTGGCCCATTCGGATTCTCCTCTTCATTCCCGGTGAAATAGCCTGACCCGTGTTGGAGTAAAATGGCGGAAAGCCACACAACCTGCAGAGTTAGCATAATCCCAGTTTAGGATGAACTGATGGAACTGATGATTTGTACATCCTCCTGCCCAACGACAAACAGTACTCACAAGATGTAGGTGATGACACCTAGGGACCACATGTCACATGACATGTCATATTTTTCTGGACCCAAAACTTCGGGGGCTTAACGGTACCACACACAGACAGGAGGAGAGAGGGCGATTAGATTCACCACACTTATACAGTACATAGAGAAATACAATTGCTTGCTTTTTCACTATTGAAATGTTGTAACTGTAGTGTCAGGTTTTATGGTTTTATAGTGAATTGTTGTAACTGTAGTGTCAGGTTTTATGGTTTTATGGCCTAATACATTATAGTAAAGAGTTGTTCATCCTGTTTTATATTCCAAGTAGAGTATAGTGTATAGTACAGTGAAGTATGATATAAAGTCATATACAAATGTATTTATAGCATATACTGTATTGTCTTTTTTTACTTGTATACTTAGTATATATATTATAACTTTTGGATAAAGAGTATATGCTGTATTGCATTGTACAAAAAGTGGTATTTTGCAGCATTAGTATAGTATAGCATACCTTAATATAGAAAGGTATTAAGCAGAAATTTAAATCCTATCTTTTACAAATTGAAGTAGACAAAGTGTAGCACAGTCTAGCGTTGGGACCGTACCATAAAACATACTATGGCATAGAATATTATAGTATGGTATAGGGTTAATATACCAAATGTGCATGTAGCATTACAGCATATGTCGTAGGTATACAAGTGGTATATGATAGTGAAGTAAAATTATGTAGTATTGTATGACTTGTATTGTACATGGCTTTCCATAATGAGTTTGATTGTCAGTATTGGTATAGTATGAATATACATATAGAACACTATCAAATAAATGTGTACAGTACAGTACAGTTGAATGCAGTATAATATAGTACTATGACGTATACATATTTTTCCCCTGGAGTATGTAAAGTACTTGAACACTAAGTGGTAAAATGTGTTTCAGCTGACAGGCAGTAACTCACCCACGTAGTAGGGGGTATAGCAGGGCGTCTGCAGAGGGTTGTGTAACGTGGTCTCTTTGGCAAAGCCAAAGTCTGTCAGTTTGAGAATGGCGTTTCTTTCTTTCGTGGTGTACAGCAGGTTCTCTGGCTGGAGAGGGAGGCACACAGTAAACATACACCACAACAGGAACTCTTGTTACTTTTTGGTTAGGGATGTGACGACCATCTTTTCACACCTTGATGTCTCTGTGGGCGATGTTCATGTCGTGGAGAAATTTAATGGCTGTGCCGATGTCCCTCATAATCTCAGATGCCTCTGGGAACAAAACAGACAAACAGAATCTCTCAAACCAGAAGCAGTTCCAGTGTCACACAGCAAGAGAACAGCCCTCCGTGATACTGTCACTGTTTTATCCAGTATTGTCAAAGTCATCCAGTCTGCAGCCACTCCCTCATCTGTATTCACCTTTCTCAGTGAAGGCCTGGTCTCCTCTGGCCTGGATTCGACTGAACAGCTCTCCTCCCTCCATGCTGAACACAAAAAGTCTTTCATTAAATAAGTATTCATAGAAAGCTTTTGTCCAAATATGTGCAAAGTCAAAATCATGCTTTTTTTCTATTATCAAAAAATACCTAGAGGGCCCAAAGACAACAACTTCATAACAACAGCTCATATAATGTTTTTTTTTTTTTTTACAAAATTACAAATATTCTGTGTAATGTAGTACATTGTGGTATAGTGTAGTATAATATTGCAAGATACAGAATATTATGGCTCAGCATAGTATAGTGAAAAACTATGGAGAATAGTTCAGTATAGTTCCATATAAAATCAACGTATAGTACAATTTAATATTGCAGAATCAAGCATTGACCAAGGAGCTACAACATGTGGCTCCTGAGCTGACTGAGGCTCTTTGGCCTCTTTGCTTCCTGCAATGGACCAATTTTAAGATTACATAAAAATGGGGCTGAAATTATTTTTTTTAATTTTGTTTTTTACAAATATCAATGTTAAAACCAATTTATCTTTTTTTTTTGAACAGAAACTCTGTGTTCTCTGGGAAACATCTGAACTTAAACTGAATTTGTGACAGAGGAAGAGACGTGAGTGTGACTATGAGTTACTGTCTCCCCTTTTGACTCACTCACACAGGAAGCAACACACACACACACACACACACCCACACACACACACACAGGCTCACATATGTTGACACTTAGTCCAAATAAAAATTCCATTGAAAATTCATTTCTATTGTGTAAACGTCACAGTTTCACTGTTTTTGTGTTGCATGTTAAAACAAGGCACATTAACGGTATGTCCACTTTTTCTTTTTCTTTGGTAACTAGCATATCTTAAATAGATAATAATTTTAAACACTAAAGACTACAAATTTCATCTAATCTGACCACAACAACAACAAAAAAAAAACCAAGAAACCCCATAAAACTGATACTGATTTTCTCTCTGATCCCTAGAAAAGAAGAAAAAAATAGCTTTAACCTTAGCCTTAGCAGGTAGATGTCCTCACTCCAAGTGAACATGTCTGTCATAAGTTTGTTCTCAGTTCATGGGACAGCTGAGTCACACACTTTTTAATTAAAGAGTCATATAATTTATTTAATGATCAATGTTAAATATGTTTATAGACAAATGGGTGAACAGTTTATGTTTATGCTGTTTGTGCTCTGTTATGATGTTTTACTGAAGGGAACTGTGATTCCTACCATTCCATGATGATTAGCAGGCATTTCTTCCCATGATGCATGTTTTCATAGAGGTTCAGGATTTTGACGATGTAAGGTCCGACTGAGACTCGCCAGTGAAGCTCCACTTCCCGCCTCGCTTTAGGACTGTCGTACAGAATCTGGGAGACAAAAAAACAAAAAAAAGAGAGTGAGGTTTGAGATTTCCACAACAGAATTTTAGCATTTTAGCTAGCTTAAAATAAAGTAAAATTTCTGATTAAGTAAGAATTTATGAAGTTTATGATAAGGACAGGAAACAGGAACAAATGGAACAAATGGACAGGAACAAATGTGTGTGTAATATAGGAGCAAATGCTATAAATAGCTAATTAAATTAGCCCTAAATAAGTGAAATTAACTTTAGAGAACATTGTTCCTTTGTGTTTCTTTATTTGTTTGAGTTTGTTTGACTTGTTCATGACGTCCACTTTATACAGAACACACACCCTGTGTTGTTCTTAAAAAGATAATTTTGCATTTGATACAAGCAGATGTCACAGGTCTCCATGGACATGTTTGAATCTCCTGGTGACACGTCTACTGCAATGTGCTCACACAGTGGCCTCTGACACACACGGCAGGTGGGAACCTTCACATAGCACATGCTTCCAGTCATGGTGTATTTTGGGATTTGGTGTGACAGTGACAGACTGGTCCTCTGCTGATGCATCACATGCACATGTATAAACACACAGCACACATAAAGCATTTCCACGGACCCTTAGCCAAACTTCAACTTTTACAATCATATTCCTAATCCTAATCCTTACACCTAAACTCACTTTATATCACTGGGGACCTGCAATATGTCCCCGCTACTGTGAGAGTATCTATACCAGGAACACACACACAGGCATGTGCACAGGTTTTAGCCAGACCAGGCCAAAGGGGTCTATTCCCGCAGACAGAGTGTTCCTGACTGATCTGCCTGTACTTTTGATCTGTTTTTGGCCACGGCTAGATGAAGAGAAGAATCTGCAGCTGGAGACTTTTATGGCAAAGACAGGGGGGAAAAAAGAACAAATACAAATACACCTGTACACCTACATGAACAGTATCAAAGAATATCCTCAGTTTAAGTGAACGTCTTGTCTAATCAAATAAATTGACCGATTGATTTCCTTTGTCATTTTAACTTTAACTTTTAACTCCTTTACCAAATTACAGATTTAACTTTCTGTTGCAATTTAAAGAAATAAATAAATAATGTGAGTGCGAGTGCAAAATGAAAGGATGCGTTAATTTTCAGAACTGTCCAAATGTCCTCGACACTCTCTGACTCTTTTCTCTCAGAGACGATTTGTGTCACAGTTCATCTAAAAGGGATGAGGAAGTGAGAACTCACAGCCAAGTGGGTGTTGAAAGTAGAAGTTGAGGGTTTCCGTTGACTACTTCTCTGACCCACTCACACCACTGCCTGAACCCTTTTCCACTCTACAACAATTATTGAATCTGATGCCTCTGTGAGAAGCAGGAGATTGTGAGGTCACTGTCATTTGTACAGCAGCTTTACTGCTTGGATCAGAGTCAGTGTTAACAGTAACATGACAATAATGAAAGAATGATAGAAACAGTGAAAAGAAGCAGATTTTTCTGAGCAGTTTCTTTATGACCAAACATTTATCATGGTCACTTCCTGGCTTCACAGTAGACAAATGGATATTCACCCTGGTTTTAACATCTGAGTCAGCTGTTTAGCTGTTTAAAAAAAAAAAAGTAAAAAAATGTACTTTTTTACTTTTTGGACATTTGTGTAACTTTTTTATACCAAAGTCCATTCACGAAAGCTGGAATTTGTTTAAGAGCACAGAGGAGTTATGGAACAATTTCTGCCTCCATCAGCAAGTTTTCATGTGTTACAGTGCGACTCCAACATCAGACATTCAGCATGTTTTTCTGTTATTGACAAAAACCAACATAGTGTCTAAACAGCCAGGTTTACAGAGAGAATGAACGTCTGGTCTCAAGCCTGGACGTAACCTTATTAGACTAGTACCATTCGTCATCGTAGCACTTCAACTTGTTTGAGCTATCTCTTCAACACACCTCCTCTGTTAGCATTCACAGTTTCACAGAGAACTGAAAACACGTTCTCACTTCCTGTTTCCCAAAATGTTGATGTATTTGTAGGCATGTCAACATTTGGGCATTGGTTTGTACAACCATTATCACAACACATGATGTGGTGACAGCTGTGTGAGTACTGCACTGTACTTTACTGTACTATACTGTACTGTACTGTATGTATTTAATCAGATCCTATTAAACATGGGAAACACTGCAGTGTCTTTAAAACAGTGACACAACAATTTAATTAATTAATAATTAAATAAACAACTCTATGATTTTTTTTTAGCAAATATTAAACAGGGATTGGCTTTAATCTTGTGGCGGACTTTGGAATTTAAGAACATCCGACACTAAAACCATACCACGCACACACGCACCCTCACAAACACTAACTCTCTTTTATCTTGGTTAAACAGCGCACACGCTCCTCATAAAGTTGACATCAAAGTGTCATAATGAGCCAAACAGTTAATCAATAACCAATAGTAAGAAGCACCAGTGTATTCCAGTCTCAATTAAAGACTTGGTCAGCATTGATTCACAGATTTGTTAAATGTATGTGTTCGTTTTAAAATATAAAGGAGTCACAGAAATGCAGGTCAACTTGGAATGAGTTCTGCTCGAGGTAAATATTTTGTGGGTTTAACGGGGTTAAATGGTTTGCTATTGTAAAAAAAAAAACATGTTCCCGTCATAAAAAGTTAAGAAATACTTTTTATAGAATACCGCAAAGCATTTATCTCTTTCTGAATGCCGATGATCAGCCAATAAAAAAGACAAGATTGCTCAACCCAAAAGTGATGCATGCCATTAAGATACCTTCTCCAGGAAGATAATAAGCTCCAGTTGCATAAAAGTTTCTCTGGGATTCAGTACAGATTAACTTCAGTTTCACTTCACAACTAGCTGCCTTTATTTTATTTTATTTTATTTTATTAAATTAACTCCATACAATTATAGACTAAGAATGTTCATTTAGGTCTGTGTGTGTGAGACATCTCAGATGTGTCGCTGACATTTACAAAGACGTCTACAAAGGTGAGCAAATACAGTGAAAGTCAGACCTCTGAATGCAAGCTTTTGTTCAGCACACAGACCTGTGGATTGGACAGCAAAGGTAGGGGACATTCAGAACAAGACAAACTAAAAAAAAAAAAAAACTTCAAAGAATGGTGTAGTTTCTTGTGTGTGTAACACTTCCCCTTTACACAGTAAACGTCTGGCGGCACCAACGCAAAAAGGGGAATAACTGAATTAGCACAGCTGACACAAGGCTCGTATTTCCGGATCTAAAACTAAAACTAAGGTTTCTAAAATTTTATTAAGCAGTTCCACAACACACTGACAACGGAGCTGGAGAGCACTGTTGCCTTCATCACTGAATTCAGAACATTTTATTATGATTTCAAATATTAGGAAGTCTTTTTTTCTTTACAAACTCTGGTGTGGTAAAGTAAGTGCTTTATGAAGTGTGGTTTCTCACTCAGACAAGAGTATGATGGGTGTAAGGATCAAATCTGGGAATTTAATCAAGATTTTCTAATAATCCTTCAATCATCATTGAATTTATCACTTTGCTGTATTTATTTATTGCTTTTTTCTGCTTTTTAGACATTGTTAACTCCTTTATAGCTATTCCAGGTGCCCTAGATCAGTGGTACCCAACCCCCGGGCCACGGACCGGCACCAGTCACATGTTTTACCTACATCCACTACCTTCTTAAAAGATCTGCTCCGCAACACATAAAACATTACCCCAGCACTTCAGCCTCTGCTACTTCTAGAACCTATTCATAACTGACCATTGGTCCACATGCATCCCAGAGCCAACCTCAGAGTGGCCCGGTCTAAGGAAACTGACCGAATCCCAATTGGCGCGTAATCAGAAAAATCCTACAGATGTCAGAGCNNNNTAACCTCTGTAGCCTAGCAACGTACAACCCACAATGCATCCCTTGTATGTCTTGAAGTATCAGTCCCTCTCAAAAAAAAAAAAAGAAACATTTTGGAAATGAAAATGATTAGTTTCACCCATCATGGACCAACAAATGCAACATACACACCTGGCTTTGGCGCCAACTCCAGGCTACAAGCCAATGTGTTTAATTAACAAAGAGTGTGTAGGGATATGGTCAACATCAATGTTGTTCATCATATTGATATGTTTTGGTCCAAAGTTACTTCCTGTTTGTCAAACTGATTGACAATCGATGAAAATGAAGAAATTAAGAAAAGGACAATTTGAACTGATGAAAACTCATCTGTATGAGTTAATGCATATTTTTTGTCTGATGTGACAGGTGCTGTTAGAGAATTCATATCAAATCTGTCTTTCTCTGTTTCTCCCTTGTTGCAGTTTTTAAATCTGATGACTGTTATCGAGTTGCACTTATTGGATTGCTCCCCTGCAGCTCTGTTGCAAAGTGGATTAAACATCTATCCATCCATTATGTTCAGCACTCAGAGCCACACTTAATTAAAAAGCCAAAACCAACTCATACCCCGACTCCCAGTGCTCCACCACATCAAACATTCCTGATTATTTCCTGTTGCTTTCCATTTGTCTCAGTATTAAACACAGGGATCGGATTCTACATTAGCTTGAATGATAATAAAGTAGAACAAACAAAAACAACCCTATGGGGTCCACTTTAAAAAACCTCCAACCAGCTGTTTTTTTTTGTGAGCTCACATTCACATGAAAGCCAACAAGAACACTGGAAAAAGGACGAAACTAAACACTTAAGTGTGATCGAGCGTTTCCCTTGTCATGATGAAGCAGGTTTGTAGGAGACTTCAGAGTGCATTCAGAGTGTTTGGGTCACGCTGACCCTCCATAAAAGCTTTTTACTGTGACTGGGTGCCCCACGGACAAGTACGAAGTCCATCACTGGGATACATATAGTGACGAACAACCATTTACCCGCATTTATTAACACTGAACACTTAACTTGTGGTGTGGCAAAAAGCACCCTCGGGCTAAACTAGCCAAAATAGGTTGGGAACCAATGATAGAAAACCAAGAAAACCTCAGCAGATTGTGGTTTGGGAACAAAACAAGCACTCTGATTGGCTGAGGATATAGCCAATAAGGCACAGTGAATAGGCAGCATTAGAAAAAAACAGATATTGAAATTTGACTAAACTTTGACCATTGAAGACAATCATGCTACGATGCTAACGTAAAACCCCAAAGGAAACTAATTATATAATCTATATTCATTTTCCTGTACTAATACCGCATGTCCCTGCTGTGTCAATATTTATTGTGCTTCGTTGAGATAGCGTTGGTTACATGTTTAATTATTATGTGTGACTTATCACTCTAAAGTCATATTCTCTGTACACATCACAACACCACATGTCATATAACAGCTGTGTTTAACTCATAAATCTTTGCCATTAGTCAATAACTGCTGTACACTCCACTGTGCCTGGAAATGTGTCTGTGAAAGACCAGTACCCTCATGCTTTAAAGCACTGTTTCCCAAAGACTGGGTCGCGACCCTCAAGTGGGTCTGGGAATAGAGAGTAGGCCTACGCGGTGGCGATTGCGGTCATGAAAATAATCCTCATTAATGTTCAATAAGGGACAAGCACACATTTATTTGGTGAGTTACGAAAAATGTCTATTGACTTTGGTCGTGAAGGTTTGTGACTTTTAAAATATGGGTCCCCAGAAAAAAAGTTTGGGAAACACTGCTCTAAAGTACTTCAGTATTGAAAGTAAAGTATGAACTCTTTTGAAAGGTTTTTTTCCCTAAATATTTCTGGAGCATCTTTCCCTGGTTGACCCTGCTCTGGTATGGCATTAAACATAATGTTTAATCTCTCCCTTGAGTTTAGCCATTGTAACAACTATCATCATTATCTATCTCTGTCCCTCTTCTCCATCCACAGCTGCTGTTAGCTTTGTCAGCTCACGTCCAGATGGATTACTAAGACACAATTAATCTTTCACTATCAACTTGTGAAGACAGGTGGGACGGCCCAACAACCTGTGTCGATCTTTGTAGACGGAGCACATGTGTCAGAACCTCAGCTATTTCCAGGATGAGGTGTCAGTGTCCACAGTGAAGCAGCGTGTCGCAGTTTACAGACGGGAAACCATGCAACCTGTAACGTTCATCTGATCCAGAGTAAGATTAAACTTCCTGGAAGAACAACTGGTGCTCGGCACGTGTCGGACATGTGAGCATGATGTATAAAGTACATGGTACACAGCAACAGATACATCCCAAACACCGAAAACCTCCTGACTGAAGACAACTTCACAACAGCTTCCTGATACTAACATTTTTCAAGCTTAACTTTATCCACGTGACACCAGAACTTTCCAGGCCAAGACCGTTTTATCGCCTGAACAGTCCTTGCAATATCTGCTCAACATCCTCCTTGCAGGACAAGTCACCAGTTTCAGCTGTTTTTTGAGAAAAACAGGCGACCACAGACATAAACACTCTGTAATACTGTAAATGTCTCTCACTGTATAGCTTTCTCTGACTCGCTCGTCTTCTTCAGAAGAGTCACTTGATATCACTGTCCTTTCAGCTGTTTTTACAACAGAATTATGACAAGTTATTTCTTTAAAAAAAAACAAAGATCAAAATTGAGGTTTCGTGGTCCTTGCAGTCAGTTATGTGTGTGTATGTGTCGCTGATCAATTGACGTCAGTCATTTGTGATAATTTAGATTATTTAACAATGGATTTTTAATGGGATAAGTCATGGCTTTGTTTTGAAGTGTGTCAAGTCATTGTTATTTTATACAACATAAATTCTGTATAATACTACAATGCTAAAAGCTAGTACAAAAATTTAAAAGTAGCTCAATAATTAAAACATTTTTAAAAAAACCTTAAAATTAAAAACAAATTTAATAAAATTATTATTGACATATAGTCACAGTCCAAGTGTGGGAAGTACGTGGTCTGGAAATTGCCCCCCAGCCAGGAGTTTGAGGCCAATATGCTAGTACATTTTAAAAACCTTCAAATTAAAAACAACCAGGAGCCAGGAGTTTGAGGCCAATATGCTAGTATCTGCGAATTGTGGAACAGGGCATTCAAATGTGTAATTAGCACCACCTACAGACCAGGAGAGGGGAGTAACAAGCTTGAAAATGTATAAGTGAAAAAACTACATTACATTCCTTTAACAATTTTTGGTTGTGTTCGCGATGTTTTATAGCTGAATATTTAAAAAAAATAGTTTTGACATTTTATTACAGAGGAGGTCTGTTTTGATAAACCCATCACTGTGAATTCTCCTAAAATATCAGGTGTGAAACGGTGTTTATCTGTGTGTCGGGTGTCTGCTGTACCTTCAGTGCGCACTTCTGTCCTGTCTTCTTATTGAAGCACTCCAGTACTTTGCCGTTGATCCCTAAACCCAGAACTTGACTTGAAATTTTATAATCGTCCGTCACTGCGTTACGCTTAATTTCCAGTTTGGGATGAACAGGCATGGGGAAGTGAGTGGGCTCAGAGTCCGGGTCTTCCTCGTCAACTGTGGGAACGTCAGACTGCGGTTCTTTTTCAGCGGCGGCAGCGGCGGTTGGAGAGTCCGGCTCTGGCTCAGCCTTCGGCGCTCGCTCCTTCCCGTTTCCATTCTGTAGCATTGTCACACACAGAGAGACAGAGACAGAGAGAGAGACACTCGCGGTGACCTAGAGTGAGCAGCGGTTCTCGGCAAAAGAGTGAGTAATTGTTCCAAGTGCTGCGATGACCGGTCACTGCGTAAAAAACGCCGAGAATCTTCTAGCGCGGATGTCAGTTCTGAGCGCCAACGTACCTCCAAACTGTGGCTAAATGTATACAACCGACTTTTTAAAGCTTTACGCTTTTTCAGGGAATAAATTAAAAAGTGTTACACACAAGGACGGCAGAATAAATACAGTCCAGTCAAGTTAATGTGCTGCTGAAGCTCCGCTCATCGTAGTTTCCTGGCTGTAGTCATGACACATTAGGCTGCGTTCACATGGCTATTCACTGTCACTTTCCACAGAAGCGCCACCTCCTCCAGTCATTCATCTCAAATGGCACAAAGAAGCCGTCTTAAAGGAGCAGGTCGTAAAGTTCCACTAATGAAGCAGGAAGACGTTTGGTCAGACAAGTGAAAAAAAAACTTATTTTAAGGAGAAAAATCCACAATATCAAAGAGGAAATGCAGGAAAAATGTCATTTAAATTGCAATACATAGAACTTTGAATTCCACGTACAGATAATAACACTAAAGAGAGGATTTTTAAAAACATTGTTTATAGACATGCAACCACTTAGATATAGGCCACTGGAAAATATTAGCCTGATCGAATCAATCAAAGTGCAAGGTACAAGTCAAAAGGTTACATGTTAAAAAATGTTTTAAAAATAAGTGCTGACATTCTAATTTTTTTCTGAGGTAAAGAGGTATAGTATAACATAAAGGATGTCGCTGCAGATTTAGAGTATGACCCTGGTTCAAGTCATGGAGACTCTTGTTAAAGAAACACATACCAACCATGCACACTGGTGTCATGCTACCAACCAGGTCATGTTGCAATAACTTGTTGTGATATTTTGAGCAGAGTTGGAGTTGAAATAACCAATGCAAAAATGTCCCCTTACTTAACATTAACATTAATACCAGTTGTGGAATTGTAACATAAAAAAACTTCAATTTTTATTATTTTTTATTTTCAATGCAGATAATAAATTGTTATTTAACAACTTTTCCCAAAGGGAGACTGTACAGACCATAACTGTGGTGGGGGATGGTTATGTTCCCCTGAACGATTCTCCTAAACGATTTTACCACATGTGGAAAACTGCAGCAGAGGATTTGGGAATGAAAACATGTCAACCTGAAGCTGTGGTCGGTTGATATTTATTGAATTACAAACACAGTCAGAGCCTTGGCCTCAAACTAATGAAAAACATAAGTTTGAGCTGCTTTAGTTTATAGTTTTATATTACGTGTTCTTCAGAGAGACATTTCCAACACAGTTGGATTAGAGACGCCCAAAAGAAGCACAGATGGCAGAACAGTAGATCTGAGGTAACTAAATACTAACATTACTGAGATACCTGAGATAAATGTCCAAGGCTGAATTTAAAGAAAAGACAACAAAAAAATAGAAGAATTTCACATGTAGTGCAATGGTAAGTTAGCAGCAGTGGGGGCATGGGTAGGAGTAAACATGGAATAGCAAGTAGAGGTTATTAAATAAAATTTAAACTCTGTCAGTAAATTCAAAGTCTTAAAGTAACATAAATTAAAACTCAGTAAATTCAAAGTCTTAAAGTAACACATTTATATAGTATTTACAAGCAGAGACAATATTATTTTTTCACTATGGGCTTGGACACAGGGTGGGAGGTCATGCTGTAACCAGTCCCAGTAGGATGTGTACTTATGCTGGTGCTGACAATGGGACACATAGGAGTGTCCCAGTTTGATCAAGTGTTTCCACGACCTGATAAAAATCTAGGTGGTGGAAAATTTCCTCAAAATAAAAGTCAGAAATAATAAAGTGGAAAACACTTTTTCCCACTCCAGTTCTCCAAAGAGTCTGAAGCAGCAGCTCAAGGTGCTGTCTACGTACCGTGGTTGGAAACCATAGCACTGCACTTTCAGAGGCGTCTTGAAACAGGACACTCAACGCAGTCTATTTTTGGTGAGTAATAACCACACCAAAAGAAGATACACAAACGCAAGTCAGACATGAGCAATGTTTTTCACCACCGTGCTCGTATGATACAAGAGAGTTAGCATTTGAATACAGGAACTATTTCACAAAAGCAAACAATTCCAGTACCAAAATGATTAGCCTGTTGAACATTAATCACAGACCACATCGATTCAGACGAGCCTTGAACAAGTTTCTGTCTAATCTCCACAGAATTCCAGCTCATTCCTCTTTGGCTATAAATGTCAACGTCCTCCAGACAGAATTTTTCTGCAGATTATAAGTCAGGGCTTTTGAAGGTGAATTCAGTGAATTTTAACATTTGCCTTGGGTTAATTTGATTTTAAATGAAAACCAATGATTAAAACCCATTTTAATTCAGTCGACTGTGTGAGAATTTAAAAAAAAATCTTTATATCTGTTGCATCACAAGATCGTGAAGCAGCTGAAGCATTCTCACAGAATCAGTCTTTTGGAAAGATAAACCACAGCTTAATTAGATTTTTAATCCATATCACTGATTTGTGTTATAAATCAATAGGACAACAGGTCGGCTCTGAAACAGGGTCATCAAGAGTCTCAACCTGCATATCAAATGTCTCACTATATTATTGTCTCTTGAAAAAGAAACAAAACAAACACACACACTATCTCTCACCCTCACAGACAACGTTACAGCTGTTATTACAGTCCTTACATATCATTTTGTCCTGAAGTCTACAGTTTCACCACCTCACCTGAAATAAATATATAAGATTACATTTAATTATTGTTTTTGCTTTTGGAACAAATGTTTAAAGAATTCACAACGAGGTGTTTGTTGTTGACTGTGGTCATGTTGAAGACCTTTATTTCAGCCAAATATTCCTTTTTTTAATTAATTTGTTTTGTTTTTCTAGTACAATCTACTCAACAGAGGCAGATAGAACATCTTAGTGCAGCCTCCTCTGCGACTGCGTGTGTTTACTACACCTTTGAACATTCACTGCGGTGCCTTGCGAGAAACTCTGTCCCAGCTGCACAGCTCCTGAAATAAGAGTACACAAGAAGTAAAAGTCTTTTCCCTCAGGGGATCTGAATAATAGCTCAGCCTTTTTGTTCAAATAACTAGAACAAGTTGTACGACTTTGTCAATGGTGGAACAAATGCTTTGTTTTTTTCTCTGCTCTGGTAGAATTGAATCATTGTCGACAGCAGTCGATTGTTGTTCCTGCTCTCTGTCTTCAATATAGTGTTTAGCTTCCTTTTGTCCCAGGAAGTGGGACAGGAAGTCTGTTTTTTTTTTACTCTACACTACAGAAGAACAGAATATTTCAGAAAGAGAGTCCAAAATAACTGCCATTTATTAAAAATACATTGATTCAAAAAATGCGACATTTTAGATAAAATAGTAGAAATAGAGAAATAGGAACAAAACATATGGAGCAAGAAAAGCAAGAAAATAACTTTATATTCTGTGGTGAGGTAAAAACAGATGAGACTGATTTTGAGTTGACCTTAACGTCTCCAGGAAGTTTAATTAACGTCATGGTAGAATTTTAAGGGAAATGACACTGAGGTTGCGATGATTCATATTTGAGAATATTCTGCTCTCTCAGGTCCCAAGTCTTCGTGATCGTGACAACGGCACCTTAATTTGATCTACTGTTGAAACAACAGTGTCAACAGAGGTGTTGATCTTTGGATTTTCTCCAGAGTAAACGTAGCCGTAATGTTGCCATATGTTTGCAGAGACTTATTGCTCAGTTAATTGCATCAGTGATAATATCTAACACAGCAGCCAGTAATGTAGAAAACACATGCTAATGTCGGATAAAGCAGCACAGACTTTAGACGCTGTGTAGGTTTGTCAATGTTTGCTAAGCCCATTAGCTTTGGCTTTATCGTACACCATGCACACATGTTTTCATAGTTGTCTGTTAGCTCTGGTGCCGCACTGAATTTGTTCCTTTGTTCAGGAGTAAACAAAAACAATTAGCATTAGGGTCGCCATTCTTAACAAAACCAATGACGATGGACTAATACTGTGAGCCATTGATTTTTAATGACTTCCACCAGGGTCAGAGGAAGTGCACAAAGAGAGGGGAAAGAAAAAGGCAATTCCCAGGTATCCCTGTGGACCTGATCCAGCCATGAAAAGATGGTCTGTGACACCACAAAGGTCAGCTGTAGGTCAGGACCAGGACTGAGAACAAAGAACCAGTATGAGGAGTTAAAGGGAACTTGTCTGTTGGGGAAAAAAACAGAAAGAAATACGGAAGAAGATATTATATATATATATATATATATATATAATTATTTGTTAGCCTTATTCCAGATGCATAAAAAATGCCAGTTCCTGTTTTGGAGTCTTTGGAGTGTAAATTACTCAACTGTGTTTCCCTCTATGCCCAGCAGAGGGACACATTAGGCCAAACATCAAACATTCACAGGAGGGATTTTCACAAAGTTAAGCCTGGGCAACATACGAATTCTACAGAAAGTTGATAAGCTTCTGTAAAATGAAATTAAAAACAATAATTTGGTAACAAATAATTAAATACCCCACCAATAGGTGTCAGCAAATGACTAGAAATAAAAATGAGAGCTCCTTGGAGCTGATGAAGAAGATCGTGACTGTCTTTCACCAATTCCTGAGGATATCATCGGTTTTATACTGAGTAAGTACAGTGTGAGTGATGTGCAACTAGGATATGTCACATTTTATTTCATATAGTTTTTGGGTCATTTTTACTTAGTGGCAGTATGGGATGTTTCTAAGGTATAATTTAGGCCTTTGCTCCAAAAAAGGTTTGGAGACGCTGGTCTGTGTAATGCTGTTTCCAGTGGCAGAAATGATGCAGTGTGTAATTGAAATTCACACGTGTGAGATTCCGACACTGTGGGTTGTGATCCAACCTTGTTTGTTTCTGATGGTAAGGGGGAAACAAACAAGGTTGTGATGGGCATCATGCACTCTGGCCCCAGCTCCTGCCTCCGGCCTCTCCAGAGCGGCCTCAGATTGGGAAGCCATCCATAAAGGATCAGCCTTATGTGTTCAAACCCTCACGTGTCACTTGTGAAGGACATGCTACGGTGCAGATGGTGATAAATTGAGTGGAGTGAAGTAGCTGAAATATGGACCATGTGAAAATCAACTGTCAACAATCAACAGTTTACGATGGTCAGTGATGGGAATCAAGAGGACAAAGGGGTCAAAAGGTGACCTACATTGCACGCAGTTCTATGAGAGGGTCATTAACAACACATACAGTACAGTAGAGCCAAAGAGCAAAGGTCAAGTATACAGGATGAATTGCTGCAGTGTATGGAACAGCACAGATGGGCCAATTAAAAACACAATGAAGCCAAGTTTACCCAACACAAGTTTTGGAGTTGGGGGGTCGCTGTGCACCGCATCTACACTATGTGTTTCTTTGTGCTTGTGAGTCATTGAAGTGGCCATGGATTCACACTTGATCAATGGACAGGGACTGGGGGGTCAAGTGCTTCAGCGGTTTTACTAGGGGAATGTGACAAATTTAACAACAAAATAAACAATGTGGCCCGTCAATTTCGTGCCATTATTCCATCATCTCATTTGATAAAGCTCAAACTAAGCTAAAGACTTCCACCAGGTTTAACTAACCGGCACCTTATAAATGACATTTATGTATGAATGCAGCATGAAGTCATCCCAACCACAGCAGTTAATTAATCCCAAACATCTGTTTGATGGTATTGATCAAATCACTGAGGAACGCTGGGTCACAGAGGTTCAGAGGGAAACCACAGATCTCTGATGCCAGAGGGGCACTGGTCCCCGACCAGAGCTTTTAGGTGGCAACCCACTCTGGAGCCAGGAGCCCATTATGGAGATGGCATTGGATGGATGGAGCGAGGGGGGAATTAAAACCATGAGCAGTTTTTGTTGTAATATCTTTGATCTTATTTGTATTTGTTTCTTTCCTTTGCTACAGATGTGACACGTCAACAGCATAGAATCCGGTCTAGAAAAAGTCCACAGCTATTTATAATGTGTGTGTTGCACAGACTCATATTGTAAATGTCCCTATTGTTGGATAAATAAGGGACTAATAATTATATTAATAATAATTTTTTTTATTTTAAGTCAGCTGTATATTTTACTGCATCATTAAATACCTAAAAATTCCATTTCTGTTTCCCCTAAGAACTTCTTATTATATAATTTATAATTCTTCTTCCCAAATTCTTGTGTCAGCTTCTCTTCCACGTCCTCTCACTTTTGCAATATTTCAGTGTCGTGAGGGTCTGACCCTTGTTAAATGACTTCCATTTTACGATAATGACAACAACATGTGCCTCTAACTTCAGTTATTCCTCAGTCCAGATGTTGGCTGACCGGATCAAGGATTAGGGTTCACCATCTCAGTGCCATGTTGTTGTTCCGAGGCACTGGTTCCTACACTTTCTCTGTGAATTTGCTCAAATACCTTTTTAACAATGGAACAAAAATGTTTGATTTCAATTGATCATACTGTATTTTATAAAGTCTCCGCAGGTCTTTCTAGGAAAGGCTGGTTATTCATATATCAAAAACTGTAGGGAGTGTCAGCATTCGAGTGGTGTGAAGGAGGTTTCTAAATGACTTGCACGTTGATATTTTTGGGACTAAAATCACAGAAAAGTCTTGGCAAAACTACAAAGCCACGTTTGTACAACTTTAAACCATCTCTGGTTTCTAGCTCACTGTTTCTTAAAACAACTTTCTCTTCAAAAGCCCAGATCTGTATAAACAGCAACACTTCTGTGATCAGTTTACGTCACTGGTGTCGCATGTGGATTAAAGTGAACCACAACGAGGGAGCAAACATCACGTCGACTGAAGTGTTTTGTGGCTTGACATTTTACAAGAGCTCCACGAGCGTCCACTAATATGCATCAACATCCAAACTCCAAGAGTCCCAGCTGGGATGTGAACTGGTGCCATTCTTACTATTCTAACTATTTCATCTGATGGGATGTCCACACACACAATGACATAGAATGACTGTCTGTATGAAACAAAGGCAGAACAACTACACTGAAGTCAAATACACTGAAGTCGTGACTAACGTGACAAACTGCCGTTTTAACCAAGACTCCTGTGACCAAGCCGTCCTGTTAATGACAGAGGGTAAATCACAGGTGGAGTCTGGGCCTGCTTGTAAAGATGTGTTTAATGATGAGGGGCTTAAAGTGGCCAGACCAGAGACAGACTGGAACCCTGAACCACTGGAGCAGGCCTTCAAACAGCTGGGATTGATTTTTTTACTTTCCTTTGGTCCATTTCAGTGTTACTTTTAAGATGAGGAAAAGAACCAGAGTCAGACGCCACAGGTCATAAAAATACTGAAAACCCGGGACACATGGGCCCAACAGTAGGTCATGAGCAAACAGTGAGGACCAACCACAATACTGGTCTGTATTGGCTTCTCCCTGCTGAAAAATCCTTGAAAAAAAAAAACCTCTTCACGGAAGCATACTGTACCGCCGTGCTCTAATTCCCAAAAACAAAGCTCAGTCTTCATGTCTTTAGATCCATCTTGGATGAGCTCAGGCTAGCAGACAAGTTTTTAAACACAATAATCTTGGAACATATTCTCAATCCCATGGTCATGTGATCTTTCCTGTGATTCTGTCAGAGGGCTCATGCATATTTAGCAGCAGTTTCTGCCTTGACCCTGGAGAAAAAAAGAATTCTCCTCTATATATGATATTATTGACTTTAAACAGACCCAGGTCTGAATATTTTTGTCGCACTGCCAACATTGTTTTTAAATGGATAAACAAGCCGTTGTTGGATTCTACTTTTGTACAAATCTCTTCAAAACCTCCACCTGTCAACACTCTGGCCTTCAAGTCTTACTTTGCCTTGTTTTCGACTTGTTTGGAAAGTATTATAGGCTGAATTATTTTAACAAGAGTGTTGAGTATGGAACATTCATTAGGAAATGTAAGGAGTGCCAGTAAAACACTCATAAACACACATAAAATACAAATTTGAAAGTGCACTTTGAATATATATATATATATATATGTATATATGTATATATGTATATATACGCCTGGGCATGAGCGGGGGATTAATTTCCACTAATATCAAACAGGATTATTTGGCTATAAATAATCTCTCACACCCAACAGAAGCCTTTAAAGGCACATTCCAGACATTCCTCTATTATTGAAAATTAATATAAAAAAGTAACTGGAAACTGTTTCACATACTTTCCCATCACATACACACATGTTACACGTAAGTGCATGTGCACATATACTCTGCTTCCACGAATAAACACCCACAAATCCACACATAAGCTCACAGATGCATGCGTTATTGGTTTGGCAATAAGCTGGTGAGTTTTCCACAGAGGCCCAGAATTGTCATCCTGCCTCATCTGGCCTCTATCATGCCTCTGGTCCGGGAGCCTAATCAGTGTCACTCAGTCTCTGACATCAAAGAAACAGCATGCATTCTAAACCTATCGTACAAGGCAGGCGCACACACACACACGCAGAGTAAATGTACACATTCACATGTGAGTGGGCTAATTTTAATCCATGTGTGACTCACAGAAACCCCTCCATAACATGAGCTTCATGACAGCAATCAGCAACGGTACAGGGACTACCTTTGTTAGCCGTCTACATGAGTTATCGCACTCGGTGCTAATAAATCAGAGCAGCAGACTGAGGACATTAAAGGAACTGTACTCCTCATGTCTTTTATTTACTAAATTGGCTGCGACCTTTTAACTTATGTTGTCCTGTTTTGTTTTTTTTAACAGTGGTCTCATGGAGCACATTACCAGCACTGACTTCAGCAAATGTAGCGTTATTACTGGGGATGTTGGATATGAACTTTTTTCTGTTGTCCAAACACTTAATTTACGATACCGATATAGGTCTGGTAATATTTATTTATTTATCTGTACAAACCGCTGTATTAGTATGAGATTAATTAAATGAGCTGCAATGCCGCCCTCTAGTGACTTTCATTTTAATATACAGCAGTTTATCCCCAAAACTATTTTTAGGGAACACATCATTTGTCAAAACCCAAACCCATTGCGTTATCGTTATAGGTTTTTACTCCGACGATGAAAACCTGATAATGATTTTTACAGATATCACATAAATATGCTAATATCGGGCCGATAATATTGGTCGGCTGATATTATCGGACATTGCTAATTATTACTAACAGGTTGACACTCTCTGGATTATATCCCATAATTCCACTGCCCATTCACTCGAAAACACTCCCTGGCACTCCTACGGGGGCTGCAGCCCTCACTTTGGGAACCACTGCTCTAATACACAGTGGATACACAAACATGAGTGAAACCCAAAGTTCCAGTTCCACTAAAGCCCTGGGAGTCAGCAGAGAGTGAAGACATGCAGATTGACACAGGCGTATAAACAGCCTGAACAGACACTGAGGATTATAAGGGCTGGTGATCTCTGTTTTTCTGACCTTGCACTCCCTCGCCCCCATTAACCTGTGTAAATGAGCAAAAGAGGTACAATTAGGGAAGGAGTCATGTGGCAGATAGGAGATCCCTCTGACCTTTCCTGGTTGGTATTTGACCTTTCACAGCTGGAGGCTTCGATGAACATACATCCTGAATAATCAGAGAATGTGTTTGCTCAAAGACACGGGGATAGAGCTGTGTGTGAAATCATCAGCTCCGGTGTCATTTTAAGGAACTTGTTTTACACTAATATTTACATACAACACTGAAAATAAATGATTGTACTGACTGTACTTCAAACTATCACCTGTGAAGGTATGGGTTGCATCAATAACTGCGACACAGACAATGTCCATTAATGGCTTTCTGCTCCCACCATGAGAGCACTGTAAGGACATCCATAGACAATCAACACTATCAAAGGGTAAACTCAGTAAACTCTGCAGTTCTGGGGTGAATAAAAGAGAGAAAGTGAGATGGGTGAAGATGAAGGAGAGCCTCTGATGTTTTTATTGCTTAGAGACCTTTCAAACACTGTAGCTAGACTTAGGGGTGGAAAACAGAAGCACACAGAGATGAAAAGGAAAACAGCGAGGGGTGAAGAAAGACAAATGCAGAACAGATGAAGATGAAGTAATATATGAGGTGGAGAGCGTGATAAAAACTACTTTAGTAATAGAATACATTTACCATCGGGGGCTTGGATTCATTTCTGAGTCCAGAAACTCAAGCCTACATAGCTGTCTATAAACTCTGACTTTGATGATTGAGAAGTTACACAGTTTAGAAGTGCAGTTGTTTGAAACACTGACCTTTCCGTCACTGACTTTCCCAAGTGTGGCGCCTTTGACATCTCGATGAAAACATGGCAACTGTCAGGGGTGGAAAAAAAAATGTCAGCCAGTCATCAACGGACACATCTCATAATTCTACTCTAATACATGAACCACATTTTGTAATCAGACATTATTTTTCAACCAAAGAGTGAAGCTGCTCTCCAGAATCAGAGTGCATTAAGGGGAAATAGTTTGTGAAGACAGTAGTCTCACACAATTCAGGACCAGAGCACTGACCACAGACAGCAAAAGAAAATGTTTTTTCTACGTCCAGCTAAAACATTGTTTCCTAAAGACTGGGTCGTGACCCTCAGGTGGGTTGCAAGAGATTTTTTCTCCCCAGGAGTTTACAAATAATGTCTATTGACTTGGGTCACAAAGGTTTGTGACTTTTAAAATATGGATCCACAGAAAAAAAGTCTTTTCTCTTCTGTTTTTGATAACTCGTCCAAGATGATTCATCAAATTGATCTTATGACTTACGATCTTGAATTTACTGACTACTATTTTTTGTAGCCAGACTTGTGAGTTCATGGCTTCAATGTTTGATGATTTATACATTTTTTTTATTAATAGTATTCCCTCATTCATTCTTCATCTTCTAACACTTTATTCTGCTCCAAGAATACATTGGCGTGACTCTTTTCTGACATGTTGCGAAGGCAACCGTAGGATCACGGGCTACTCCTGAATGTTCCATTCCCACAGACTATACTGAGGTCACAGTAAACGTTCTAGAAATATTCCAGTACGGTATGGAATATTTTGAAGGCTACTGTGTTCTAGTCGTGTCTGAGGGTAAATGGTTTGGACTGGACCGGAAGTCTGATCAAGACATTAATCAACATCGTCTTGATGTTATGTAGAGATGTAAATAAATTGTCAAAAAGACTAAAATTTCTTCTCTTCTGATCGGAAAAAGAAGTTTGACAGCATTTCGTGTGTTTTTCAGATATCGTTTACCAACGCAGGTGTAGCTTTTTTTGAGGCAAAACTTTTTGTTAAGTGCCTAACATCTGTTTTCCCTTGTTTCCCCACCGCCAGTCATGTTTTCAATGAGAGCAGACGTTCATGTGTCAGGCTGGTTCTGGTCAATGGTGGCGACTGGGTGGCGCGCTGCTGAGTGTCAGTGCTGACAGAGTGACGGTGACTCTGGCAACCACACCAAAAAAAACAAAAAAAAACAAACATCCAACCTTCTCTCTAGAAATACAATTAAACGAGCTATTTCTCTAAATCAAAGCACGACTGCTGTCGGCCAGGATTCTATTCCCAAGTGAAGGTCTTGACAGTTTTCATTTTCCGCTCCAGTGAGCAGAGACGGCAGGTCTGTAAATGGTTTGTAAGATATTAAAGACATTTATGGAAACCAGTCCAATTCTCTGCCTCAGCTCCAGTTTTTAAGGGCTTGTAACAGAACCTGAGCCATAAAACTGTGGAGAAATGTTTATTCACAGCTTGTGTGGTTAATTTTTTGTCATTATTTATACCATGTGTTATTATGAAGTTTTTAAATAAAAGCTGACAGACTATTTCATCCAACTAAGAAGATACATGTTTTTTGTTTTTGTTTTTGTTTTTTAAAAAAGACTTCCTTCTAAATTAAGCTTATTTGCATTAAGCTGTCAGAAACCATTTTGGTGACACAATGAGCCATCGAGCTGCAAACAACCTGCACTGGGACTATTTTTGTCTCCCGACTCAGGTTTCCTCTTCTGGACTTCAAAGACTCCTGGAATCACTGCATGTGAAAAACAGGAGGCCAGGAGCAGATGAACTAATTTCCTCGCTTTACTTTATGAGGCCCTGGTTAGTGAGTAGAAGGACCTGGTTTAGCTGGTATTTGTTCTGGGTCTGGATCACATTACCTACATCAACGGGTCTGTAAAATGTCCAAAGGCTATAGACCAGAAATGGACATGGCCATTTGGTTATGAGACAAAGTCCAGGTATAAAGTCTCAAACACCTGTGATGAAAAAAACAACAAACAAATTCACAAAATATTAAGAGAAGCTGTGTTTGGCTGTCGATGATTACAAGCCTGATCCAATTACTATAAATGTAGCACAAAGATCCAACAGAACCAGGACAAGTGTTAAAGCACAAAAGCCAAGAAGTTGTCATCAGTATCTTTTACTAGTTCTGTTGTGTTACTGTGATCTAATCTGAACCAGGAAACCAGGAAATCAGGACAACAAAATCTGGGTTTTTTTAAGGTGGAGTTTTTCAGGTTAGGTTTAGAGACAACTGTCTTAAGTTCCCTGTTCATAAAAATGTTAGTTAGACATCACTCCGATAATGAAAATTTGATAACACAATGCCTTGGTTTTGCCAAATTACCTGGAATTCGACATAGGGTACTGAGACGTTTACCTCAGTTTTGGGGCAAACGGCTGCACATATCGGTATCAGTTGATATAGGAAACAGAAATTTAGTATTTGGACAATATTGGCAAAAAGTTAATATCGGACATCCCTAGAAAATGCCAAATGTATCATCTGTTTAGTTTGTACTGTAGATCAGACTGTGGGTAAACAGGGCAGCTTTAGGATCGTTGGTGCCACCCTATATCAATATCACTGGTCACATGTCTTTTATGAGACTTTTTTTCACCAGCTTCTCTCCTCAGCACCTGCACTCTAACATTTCTGTGAACGCCCCTGCAGGTGGACGACTGCTCGGCCTGGATGAAAACCTTATGTTTTGGTGCGTGTGCACGTGTGCGCGTGGGCGTATACTTATTGTAGGCGGGTGTGTGTGTGTGGTGATGCATAAATAGAGCGCTCCTCTCCAGTGTGTACAGGGCTACACTCAGCGGGACGCGCGCGGAGCTCTGTGGACCGTTTAAGGATTTAAACCGGAGGAAATATTTACTTCACTGTTGTCGCGTTAAAGAACGAGGGAAAATGTTCCCATGGAATTAACCCCACACTTGTTTTTATATAACCCTGGAGACGCACACGCAGCTGCATCTTTTGGAAAAGGTGCGACAATGTCGCAGAGGATGCTGTGAATTTTTTAATTTTTGATTTGAATTTTTTTTAGAAGGACGTCGGTGGATGAAGACACAATACTCTGTCTTCAGTTGGACGTTAATACCACGTTTGTTGAGAGCCAGAGAAATACGCTGTTCTGTACATAAATTAGCTCCACGTGATGCAGAGACTCACCTCTCCTGCTGCAAGGCGTTTATTGCGTCACGGTGGATGGTCTGAAGACAGGGGACAAGAATGAGACCCTGTGCGGAGCTGCTGAACGGTCCGTATCTGATGCTGCTAATCACTTATCTGTTCGTGGCTGTAACGCGCAGCAGTGCAGGTGAGGAGCATCAACACATCACAATCACACTGACGGCCCTCGTCTCTGTGGCGCCCTGGGCTGAAAAGGCCCCACTGCTAACTCTGCCTCTGCCCCGCATTACCCACTCCACTTGGAAAAAGTTTTTGTTCATATGTACTTCTATTAAACACAATAGCACAACCAGCACAGGATTGATTGAGTTGCATATAATAACAGAGAAGCTTGGTAGCTGCCTTGTTCAAATAGAGGATGGTGGGCCACTTGTGGCCCAGACAGAACCTCGGAGTGGTCCATTCTGTGGTCATATAAAGAACGTGGAGTAAAACTGAGAGAATCTCAATTAGCAACTAATTGGAAATTTCCTACAGAATTTCACCCACTGTAGCCTAGCAAACCAGCTTTGACGTAAAAAAAACACCAGGCTAAAGTTGATCAGTAGACCCTTAGCTTTTACACATTCACTGACCCTCCTTTCATTATTACAGTTTCCAGATGTGTGGACCGTGCCTGTAGTCCACCCATAGGGAACCTGGCCAGTGGGCGGAGCCTCACCACACTCTCAAACTGCTGTGGGAACTGCTCCTCCGTAACTCCCGACCTCTGCCCTGAGAACAAACACCCGTCTGCCCACATGAATGACAATCCCTTCTCACATCCAGCAACTTGGTGGGCCTCAGGTGCCGGTACCACCACTCAGGACCAGCACGATGAGATTCAGCTGGATCTGGAAACGCAGTTCTGTTTTTCCTATGTAGTTTTGGTGTTTCGGTCACCCCGGCCATCGGCCATGGCCATTGAACGGTCAGCTGATTTTGGAAAGACCTGGGAGACTCTTAAGTTTTTTGCAAACAACTGCAGTGAAGAGTTTGGTCTAGCGGATGATTTTAGCCTGCCAGGCTCCTTGTGCACATCACGGTACACAAGTGTAACACCCTGCAGTGGTGGAGAGGTGAGAAAATATACTGTACCTCCAAGTCATCGGTGTGATATCTCCATGGTTATATGAAATTACGTGTGGTCATGGGTGGCAAAAAAAAAAAAAGTTGCCATAAACACTGTTCTCTGTGTTTATGGACCTCCCACTTTACAAATGAAGCACTGCTTCTTAGATGTTACGGCCTAGAACATGTCAGTGTCACAGTTTGACACTAAAACCTAGTTTATGTTCAGTAGGAGTTTTCCAAAAATATAAACCAAAGTATCATGAAAAACTAACTAATTACCCCAGCAACTTTTAAAAAGCCAGTAAAATATATACTGATGATAATGTCCTCTTTTAATACATATGTTTTTGCAATTAATTGGGGAAATTACAGAGTGCACAGTGGAGAAAAAAAAAAGATAAAGCCATGGCTTAAATTCTGATTTAAACTCAAATATATATAGGTTTTATGGAGGTTGTTTTTTTATCAGCAGTCATGTTGTCAGTAATAAGAAGGTTGTTTTCTCATGTTTTTTAATCAGCAGTCATGTTGTCAGTAATAAGAATATGTCTGTCCACCAGTGACTTCACTGAGTCACTGAACTACTGTATCTCCTAAAGCCAACACACAGAAATTAACAAGAGTTAATTACTGGTGTCTCCCTCTCTCCAGGTGATATTAAGGACACTAGACCCCAGCAGTGCAAAAACACTGGACCCTTACAGCCCAGAGGGTCTGGCTCGCCTAACCCTCACTAACCTACGCATCAGACTGATTAAACCCCAGGCCTGTACTGGACCTCTGACCGAGCCCACAGCCTCAGCTTTGACCTCCACATCTACAAAAGAGAACTCCTCTGCACCATATGCTATTTTTACTCTATTGGCCAAAGGGACCTGTCTGTGCCACGGACATGCAGAACACTGTGTCTCACACCACGACGACAACCAACAGTCAAACCAGGACAGTAACATGGTGAGAGGATTTCTTTTCTGTTAAAGAGCAAAGTCCAGGCATAAGACGGTGTGTGTGACTGACAGATGGATTGTCCAATAGTTGACAATAACAACAATATAGTTGTTTAAAGTTGTCGTTATTTCTCTGAGGCCTCGATACTTAGTATCATAGTCTGTTGAACAGATTTTTGTGACCATCTCTTAGAGAAGATTTATGAACACACAGAAAACTGAAGTAATTTATTTTTACAGCCTTTGGAGCAGGAGATGAAGCTGTTAAAAGAGCATCTTGGTTTTCTCTTTAAAAAGCGGCTGCTCAATGGCACGGACACATTACTAATACGTCTACATGCAGTACACACAGCTGATTTATATGGTAAACATTTGGTTGTTAAAATATATTACGTTTTCTGGTTTCCCTGGGGCAATTTATGTTTCTACAGAGGAAATCTAGCCTTGTGTTTGACTAATGACTTAGTCAGCAATGATTTTCTCAGTAACTGATATAAAAATGCAACGTGGTGGCTGGATGGTAATTACTATTGCCTTACGTTCATATTTTGTTTGGATGGGACTTTTCTGCAGGATGAAGTGAATTATTTACACTGAATTCCCCATAGGTGTGAATGTTAAGAGTGAATGGTTGTTTGACTGAGGAAGTGTCCAGGGTCCAACCCAAGCATATATAAACTCTAATTTGGTCCATTCATTCATGTAGGTGTTTTAATTTTTGAACTCACGGATGGACACAACTGCCAGTTAAATTCATTCTATTAATTCTGGATTTGTTTGATCACGGCCTGTAGACAGCAGGTGTCGCTCATTTTTTGTTGCTGATGCAGGGTGAAGTAAGTGAGCAGGTCCAGATGTGTCTTACAGGTGTCTGGTAGGTGCCTGTGTACTCACCACACAGCAGGGGAGCACTGCGAGAAGTGTGCCCCGCTCTACAACGACCGACCCTGGAGGGCAGCCAACGGCAGCAGCGGGGAGCCCAACCCCTGCCAGAGTACGTGACTGCACGGCCATTACATCACTTCACTGAGTAAAAACAATTAGACAAGATGTTGTAAAGTGTGAGAGGAGGGCAATGGGGGGGTTACTAAAAATAAAATACTCTCGGAAGGTTCTTGTTAAGGCTGCATATGGGCCATAAACATGGACGCAGTTATTTTTCAATCAATGTCCAGCACTTTGCGCTGCAGGTGTCAGATAATACAGATTATTTTATTTTGTTAAGCACTTTTTTGTTAAGGTTATAACTTTTTAAATATTTTTATGAAAAAATATTTGTAATTAATAATGTTTTATTGTTTATTTATTATTATTGTTTTATTTATATTATTTTATTTTATCAGCAATATTCCTTGATGTACATTTTGAAAGAATTAAATAAAAGCTCAATTTCACCTGTAAATGTTTCACCAATTAAACATAAAACATATGCATTTGCACCAAAATTCACAAACCAGTGTTGAAGTCCAAGGAGGATGAAAAAACATATGTTTATGTTTGACTTAATAATTAATTTTTTTAGCCATGGTTTTAGTTGTTTTTAAGATGTTTTGACAACAGTTTAATCCTGGACTGCACACTTCTAACAGATTTGACCATCAGACTGTATTTGGTCCATGGTCCAAGAAAGGTTTGTGTTTTAGTTTTTATAGATTTACTGTGTTTTTGTGGATAACATGATTTATGGTGGTGGAGTGAGCTCATCATGACATGACATTAAAATAGTGCTGGCATTCTATTTCTTACTGCAGAAAATAATAAATATATAAAATTACTGTGATCGTTACCCCAGTATTTCCTTTTATCAGGTGCAGGGCTTCTTAGGTCAAACCATATGGTCTCTTCCTTCTGGTGGGATAGGACCAACGGACAACATTGATTTTTCACCAGGTGTTGAAAGTGGCATCTGCAATCAAAGAAATGAAGAAATGTTTTAATGAAACCAGCTGGAAATATGTAGTTTTACAGTAACATTTCATAGAACGACCATTTTTTAGTGCTTTAGTCATGGGTATTGTAGGCCTGGATCGCACATGTTGTCAGATACACTGCAACATACCTTGGTTTGTCAAATGTAGAGGCATTTGTTTCACTGATGACTTTCATACTGCAAGTATTCCTGAAGTGTGGCCTGTGTTCTATGGCAACAGTAACCGTGCTGTCACTCTCTCCTGTGGCCTCAGAGTGCGAGTGTCACGGTCACTCAAACAGCTGTCAGTTCTCTCAGCGGGCATGGCACTCTTCTGGTGGCACCAGCGGTGGCGTCTGTGATGACTGTCAACACCACACAGCAGGTCGAAGGTGCCAGCGCTGCCGCCAAGGTTACCACCGCCATCCATCCCGGCTCATCACCTCCCCCCACACCTGCACACGTAAGAGACATGGACTCATTTGTCACTACGGTAGTTGGTTCCTCTCAGTTGTTAAGGGTGAGCACATTTGATTATTTGATGGTCAACTGCTCAAGTCAAGTTTCTAGACAATTAAAAAAAATATAAAAATAAAATGAAAATATAATTTAATATCCTCTGAGGAGGAATAATTCTCTGTTGAATTCTTTATTTTCCACCAGGTAACAACCTGTTTCATTTCAATTTCAATAAAATTAAATTCCTACCAAATCTTTTAGTGACTATAAAAGAAAATAATAATATAATAAAATATATTTATATCAATTTTAGTTTTTGCAAAGCAGTAAGTCTGAAAGCATAGGGTAAACAGCACCATCTAATGGATCTTTGGTGTCATTGTTAACTGATGGTTAAAGCGTGTTTGTGGTTTGGAGAGCATTTGAATAAGTAATAGCTGAGACAGAACCATACACCTCTGTATCCTAGGCTGCCACTGTGATCCACAAGGCTCAGTGCTGCCTCCTCAGTCTGGAGACGGAGGACCATGGTGTCACCCCAGGACTGGGCAGTGCCAATGCAAACCAGGTGTAGGAGGAAGGAGCTGCAGTCACTGCCTTCGTGGGTTCTGGGGTTTTGGAGAGAAGGGATGTGAACCCTGTGACTGTCCTCTCAGCTGTGACCCTGATACTGGCCGCTGCTATGACAGGTCACTCTCGTTAGGTTTCCTTACATTTACACTCAAGTTTGAAATGTTATATCCAACAAAGAAAACATGTCAATTCATTTTGTCTGTTGTTTAATTCTGTAGCTACTCTACTAATAATCAGGTGTTCAATGTACCTGTTGGAGGAAAAATCCCAGACTGGGATCACGGGGTCCCCATTGAGGAAGTCCAGTGGTCAAAGGAACTTCCTGTCTCTGCTCTGCATTACACAGGTGAGAGTCCATTCACTCTGTCATGATCATACAGTGTAATCACTGTGTTCAACATGAGTGATCAGATCACAATGATTTTGATACAGGAAAGTGCAGCTGCAAAGAGAAGAAACTGAGAAGTTTGTCTGATCTCTGTAAGGCTAAACATGACTACGGTAAGACATTTTAATCAAAAAATAGCTTCTCCAAGAGTATCAACAAAATCTGGATTAACTTTACCGTGTGATTTTCTAATGCAAGAAGGTCAGACTTCTTTCCAGCAATAACCAAGAACATAAATGTCTGACCAAATTGATTTAGGGTTAACTAAACATACAGTATTTTAGATGTAAATTTATGTACATGTCTTTTTATGTTAAAAACAGCTCTATTTTGTGTCTGTGGATCTCCATTAACACGATAACTTCTTAATAAACCAAAAATCTACATTTTCAAGGAATTACCAAGCAGAAAATCTAAAGATCATTGTAAAAAACAAATAAGAAAAAAACTCTGATACCTACAATACCTATAATAACACTGTCCGATATTAATTTTTTTGCCGATATTGTCCAAACAATTAATAGCATTCTGCATACAATCCCCTTATTAAAATAAATTAAATGAGCTGCAATGCTGCCATCTAGTGACTTTTAATTTCACACACAGCCATTTATCCCAAAACAATTTTAAGCACATAATTATGCTAATATCAGGCTGATATTATCAGTTAGCCGATATTATCAGACATCCCTAATTATGAAGTGATGAAAAGACATCAGCTTTATGCTTTTGAGGGTTTTCGGGTTGCACACAAAACTTTGCTAACATGAAACCTTTTTCTCAACCCTGTCATCATGACAGTGATCAAGGTCAGTGTGCTTTCTGCTTACGACAAAGGAAGCCACGCAGAGGTTCAGGTCAAAGTTCGGAAAGTCCTTCAATCAGGCCAGGTGGCGCTAAACCAGGGGACCATCAGCATCTATCCTCTTTCCTGGACCAGTCTAGGTTGCACCTGTCCAATTCTAAATCCAGGTTAGAGAAGTGACAAACAGGAAGTGCTGATCATTAACACAGAACTACATAAAAAGTTCAACATCCCAATCATAAACACTTGGGGATATCATTGCTGCAGGAGCCACTTAAATATCCTGTCTGTCTGCAACATTTATGTCTTTTAGGATAGTCTAGCAAAATCAATGGTCAAACAGACGTACCAAAAAAAGAAGAAAATTCATGTTAAATATTTTTTCTCCATATCCAACAGGTATGGAGTACCTGCTTGCAGGTCCTGAAGAGGCTGGAACCGGGCGGTTACTGGTCACCATGCAAAGTATTGTGGCCCCATGGACCCCTCGACTTGGTCTACTTATAACAGAGGGCCTGAGGAGTGGGTGTCCATGAGCTTCACTCTACGATGTGTACACATACACCAGACATATATTTGTGCACAATGCAAAAAACAGTAATTACATTTTAAAAACAATCACTCAACATTATGACTCTTTATGTCCGAATGCTTGGGAGTAACTCACTAGGTGTGTCAAACTTTTATTGAACGCTGGACTGATCAGCAGTGTCCAGAGTACTAGGTCCAGGTGACTATAATATAGAGCGCAAGAAAACATCAACAATATTCTCTATACACACACAATCCTATGTGTTTATGTATATATATATATATTTGTCCTGATTAATTATATATAGATATATCAAATTAATCAGTACAAAAATCAACCTTCCTAAATATGACAAAAATAATTCTTTTCTGTACATGCCAGCATGTAGAGGTTGTTTGTGACTAATCCAACAAAAATGGATGGAATTATTGGATGTAAAATATGCATAATTCTGGCCTCTGCAGACTTCTTTCAGAACGACGAAAAAACACATTTTTAATACCACATATCCACTAGTTCAATTTGCTGCATGTTCTAATTATTGAAGTGTCACTGCAGAAGCTGGGCAGTCATTATATTTGACAGAAAATTCAAAAACAAGGTCAAAACCAAGAGTGATTTCTTTGTACTTTTTAACTAACACCTTGGTTCCACGTAGGCTAAATTAAATGTTACTAAAACAAACAAAAAAACAAAACAAAATTTAAACAGTTTGACTATAAACTAATATGAATTTCAAGTGCTTAAGGCCAGAATAAGAGGGCACTGACCACACTTTACAGAGCACAGACTTTACACAGTGTTGATTTATGCAGTGAGTCAAGACAACTGTTGTTCAAACAGGGACAAACCAGAACCAAAAACTCTCTACCATACGAGCACAATCCCACTTCATCACATCTATGTTAACATGTAAAACAAATGCGTAGATTTAGACCGAAGCACACTGTTGACCTTGGAGGTAACTCAGTATGAATGGGAAATTAGGCTACAGCTCAAATTAAGTTCTACATCAGTTTATCAAAATGCCCAATGTTGACAATCACATTTAGAACTCCTGTGTTAAAACCATGTTCTATAACTTTCTTTCACAGACTTTGCTGTACGTATGGTGAAACCCTATTCTTACTCTGAATAAACTGACTGAAAGAAATGTCTGCCACATCTCAAGTTTGTTTGTTTGCCATCAAGGATGGTCGCATTTAACATTGAAATTTATACAGGTGAAATCACGTTTTATTCCTTTTTGGGGAAATCTGCCAGACATTCCGTCTGCTTACCATCAACAAAATTATTGGGTGCAGTTTGACATAACAGGACAAAAACTTTCCCCCTATCTCCACATGGACTGTTAAAAGAAATAGTGAAGGTCCTTCATATGGAAAAGAAAATAGAAAAAACATTGTCTTGCAGCCTTGATTTCTTACCTGTGTCTTGGTTGATTTTGTAAATGGAAGGAAGAGAGCCAACTGCTAAATGTCCAGTACGTAACAGTCAGGTGTGTTTATAGCCAGAAAGTAGATATACTACTGGGGACAGAAATAGGTTGGTGAAAATGTTTACATTTTAAAATGACCTTTATGTGTATTTATTAAACCTTAGCTCATTTAGAAATGGCAGCATGGAATTTTGACTCTACTTTTGTCCGGTGACGTGAGGGGAGAATCACAAGAGTAACACTAAAAAACAAACAGTGATTTCAGATCAGAGGTATCGAGGTGATAACAACTACACTGACAGACAAGAGAAAAACACAGTAAACATCATCATTTCTGTTTCATATAAGGTAAGGCAGGCTGCATTGATTAGTTGATTAATCTATGACCGATTAGTTACCAAATAACTCAATTATCTCTGACAAGAATCCACTCAGTATAAATAACATATTAGAATAATTCTATCTATTTATATTCATAAGCCATACATTTTATGCTGATACTTTATTTATTTTAATTTTGGGCCAGAAAAAAAATCATAATTTTCCTGCGTTTCTATATTTTATAGATTAAACGATTAATCGTTTATCTTGAAATGATCACAAAATCAATTATGATAATTGATTACAAATAACCCTAAGGTTGACTCTCTGAGCTGATAAATGGTCTTTTGAGTGATCCATTATTGGTGAAGCCTACACTGCTGCCTGTTTGCCATGTCATTCTGTGTTTACAGCATCCTCCTACAATGACTCTGTGTGTCCAAATTCTGTCTTTGGTCTGGAACAGCAGAAGAGACTGATTAGAGATCCTCACAGTGAGTCACATATGCTGGGCAGTGGCTTGAACACAGAAGTGAAGCCTGTGAAAGACCAGTGGTTGAGTTTAGCTGTCAGTCTGGCTGTCTGTAGGTGACATGCTTTTGGGTGAGCGATCCGAGGTGGACTGGGCAGCGTCAGTTTCAGGTGATGAGGAAGAGCCTTCAGATGGAGCAGCACCGGACCCTATGTCAGGCTCCGCATTGGGGGAGCTTTCTTCGTCTTTCTCCTGAGGATAGAGGTCAGGATACTTCTGCATGCACTCCTGCATGTCACGGAAGTGGTCGATGCATTCAGAGCCCTTCACCTCTTCTTTGCTGTAGTGAAAGCAGGAAAACGCCTCTTTGAACTGAGAGCCGCACGGTCCGCTGGCCATGCCACCCAGACACGGACAGTTCCAGTTGATATCTCCATTTGGTAGGATGAGGCCTAAAGACACAAGAAACAAAAAGTATTGCAATTGAACAGAGAAGGACGAAAGGTGAAGATCTCAAAGGGGAGGAGAACCCCTCCTAGAGTACTGACACAATCCTTTTCTTTTCTGACACAGTTAACCTTTTGTTTTTTTGATTTTCCAAGTGTCTAATTGACTGACCTTGCTCCTCATAGGGATCGTCTGGGTCATCCGCAATCAGCTCAGCATTGCTGGGTGTTTCGTGGTCTTCCTTAGTCACAAAGATGATACGATCTTTACCTAAAAAAATGCAACAATTTTTACTGTTAACAACAAACTTATTTCCATTTGTATTTCTTTCATTCCTCTGTTGAAACAGTTTCCATTAATCAGGTAAACATTTACTTTTACATTTAGAAAATACGTAGATGGGATAGGGGCAGAGATCAAACATTATTGTGAAAACATTTAAATAAAGCACTACTTAAGACAAATACAACCAGTTTGAAAACGTTTACAAGCACAGCCGTTAAATGACCGCAATGACTTAAGAAACAAACTTTAGAATAAATAAAAAATTTAGAACCTGGTCATGGATGACATCCAGGACAGGTCAAGACAAACACGGTGTTATTGTCTATTCTCTGAATGACAGCGTACTCTGGAGGGCGCTCACTCTAAGTAAGTTTAACTTGAGTTTAACCCGGTCCTACTAACAGGAAAAGGCAAAGAGTCTCTCCTGTTTAACTGCTGTAGTATAAAACATTAAAAGATAAACAACAATTTGTGAAAACAGCTAATATACAGTGAAGTTACATCATTCGCCGTGTACCACTGAGCTCCCTGTTTCCTAAGAGTTAGCCACTTAGCTTGACGGCTATGCTAACTCGGTGACATTGCCAAGTTACAGATTAAATATGAATGAAAAAGCACCGCCGTTACCTTCTTGTTTGCAGTACGACATGTCTGCCACTTCCTGAGTCCTTCTAACTGTGTTCCTGAGCCAAGTTATGAGAAGTGTGACATAAATTACTTGAAAAAGACAATATTTTCATTTGACAAGGCACCCGGCATCCAGGAAACCTGTATACCCTCTGACCTGCCCACATGTGGTCGCAATGTGATGACGTCGACGACCCCAGCTCAAGAACTTAACCCTAACCGTCTTTCCGATTGTCATTTCCGGCAAATACATCTCGGGTTTTGAACTGGTGATACGTCTCAGTTTATAAAGATTTAACCATATGGAAAAAATATTACTGGACATCTTTTTATAGAAGGAAAAAAAATTGCATTACCGGTGTCTCTAGTTTCAATGTTTGGTAATTTCTTGACACAAGACATTTCAGCCAAAGCGAATTGCTTTTAATGTAAAATAATTAGGAAGAGATATGAAGGAATATTTTATACTAAGAATATTTTAGTGTTACGTCACATGGCTTGTGTTAAAGAGTTTAGGTAGGAGGTTATAGTTTTTTTCTTTCGTTCATTCTTTTCTTACTCTGAAGCACAAACAGTTAAGGTAATAAAAGTTTTTAACACGTTTCAGAAAGGTCTCATGAGGAGCACTATGCAAGTATTTCCAGATAGTATATTTCACTTTCATTGAATTTTTTTAAGGTTCAGCCAGCTAGTCTACTACATTTTCTTACTGCTTCTGTGGATAGTTCTTGGTGATTTTTGTCATGCTGGCAGATAAAGCACAGACTGGGTTCATTGCTGAGTTACTGTTACTAATACTTTCACCATAGCTTGTTCCATTCTTAGTTTTAGTGGATGTACAAAGAAATAAAATGGAAAAAATGTTTGCATTTTGCATCAATGCATACATACTGTATATTCACACAAACACTCATCTATATACACACACTATATAATGTATAAAGTAAAAGTGAATTATTTGTCACTGTAACACAGCACACACAATGAACCCATCACCAATGTGAGCAGGGGGCAGCTTGAGCACCCGGGGAGCAGTGTGTGGGGACATGCTCAGAGCACCTTGGTGGTCACCTGGCAGCTGGTGGACTCAAACCTGAAACCTTCCGGACCCAAGTCTGCTTCCTCTACCATCTGACTAACCATGTTCCTAAGACTCTATACTTTTTTTTAATTTATTTAAACCTCAATAAAATATATTTAGTCTTAATCCAAATCTTCACATATTTCCAAAACCAGGTATGTCAAAATGTATAAAGACCATTAAAATGAATACACAAATTTCACATTTTGGAAAAAAATCTTGTTTTTTTAATAACTCAGTTATGTTTGTTACATAAAGTAAAAACCAAAATGAAACCCCCATTTTTCGCCCCTATCAAACCCCCCCCGATCCCGACCACGTCGCTAGTTTTGTGCAGCGATTCGGTCTGCAAATAAAAGAGCATGAGACAACGCTTGTCCGTGGAGGACTCAGACATGAAGGACAAACACTGCCCCCTACATAAGACCAGAGTGAATGAAGACATTGTCCATCACTTAAAATACCAAAACAAAAATGAAAATCAGCAGCAGTGTGTCTCAGGTTGACCAGAAACCTTTCCATAGGAGTACAAGGTTTACTAGGGCCCTAGATACCCCGAGTATGTCTGCTCTGGGATGAAAATGACATGGCTTAAATTTTAGCCCCTTCCCCCAAAATGTCCAACTCAGCACTTTCAGCTCAATAGATGCACTAAACTGTTGTGACTGTATTAGCGCTAGAGGAACATGGTGTTGTGTCCGATGGCCGATGTGGTCAGAGGCAACGGTACACATGAATGCTTCCAGACATCATTCTAATTCTGAGACAATCAGTTGGGGTGTAGGCAGTCTGCAGAGGGGTGGGTGCTAACTCTTGGGGAAAAATTGATTTAACACAATACTATTGTTAACACTGGGAATAACCTCAGTTTTCTCATCATTGACATGCTAGAGAATTCTGTTGGGTTACAAATGCGTTGGCAGAAGAAAATTTCAATCCCAGCAGCAACTTAAATAATCTGTGCTAAATGCAAAAAAAAAAAGAAAAGAAAAAAAAAAACAGAAAAAAAAAGAAAGAAAGAATGACAGGAGAATACATAATAGAAATGATGGAGGGCTTGGTGTTTAGTGTCTGTCTATCAAAAGGTTGTTCTGTTTCTCTTTTAGAAGAGCAGTGCGCCCATGCTTCCAACTTCACTCTGCTCTTTTACAAAGATCTCAAAGTACTGGTAGATGATGGTCACAGCCAAAAGGATTCCTGTACCCGAACCAATGGCACCCAGGAAGTCCGCCATGACAGACAGTCCTCCTATACACAGACCACCAAATGCAGCAGCTGTAGGGATGTACCTGTGGATGATTTAAAAAGCAACATTTAAAAAAATTAATCATACAGGATGATGCCTTTCTTTACATTGAAAAAGGGACATGGCACACATTTACTCTGTGTTATACCTGTTCAGTTCATGCACCATGGAGGTTTCTCTGTGTCCTCTCATCACCATCTGCTGCTCCTTCAACTGCTTTGCCACCTGAGGCACATAACCCAAATAGCATTACTGATGAGTCAACAGTTTAAAGTGACAAGTCTGACAATAATTTAGCCAATCACACACAGAGGCTAATAAACGCTTACATCTTTGGCTGAAGAACCTGAGACCTCAATCCAAGTCTTGGAGAAGAAGGCACAGGAACCAAGCATGAAGACGATGTAGATGACAGCATGAACTGGGTCATCCAACACAGAACCGAAAGACTCTGGGGGAGATAGGTAGTAGCAGAGACCACCGACTGGGTAGGCACGAGCATGTCCACCACTTGAAGTGTCCTTAAAAAATTAGAAAAATTGTTCTATTATTTTACATACTGAGCTGTACCAAAATGTTATTTCTAATTCAGACTGGTCATAGATCCATTAGAAAACATGACACAAAGCTTAACAAGAAAGAAATCTCTATCTTATGGATGGATGACATGAATAAGAAGTAGTTCTGATCTCATTCAATTTAACCACAGTTCTAAAGATGGTTGAAAACACAGATCAGCATGTACACATAAAGATCTAATTGGGCAAATCATTAAACTTTGACTTTTGTCTCCATTTGTTCTAGGAATATCATTACAGTTAAGTGCAATGCAACATGCACCAGTTTCCTAATGAGACACCACTCACTATGTAATTATTAATTACTTATTAATTATTGCCACTCACATGGCAATTATAGACATAGTATTAATTATTCCCTATTTGCAGGGAAAGATGTTGAAGTGACTATTCTTTTAAACCACTGAACAGACAATCATTAAAATTCAGTCGTTGTAGCTATGCACACTGTTGTTACAGGCCCAACCTTATATGTTAATACGTTTTATTAATGTATGTTGCTTCTTTAATTTTGGACATTTCTCCAATGAGCGGCACTTAACTTTTGTACTTAAACTATAAATTATAACTTCAAAAATGTTCTAAAAACTAATGACTGATGGTAAAAGAACACAATTCTTAAAGTTTAAAACCACTCTGTATGTTACTGTTTAAATTTTAAAATTTTCCTCCAGGACTCTTGAACTCTAGAAATACGAGATACTTACAGACCAGGTTCCAAGAAGATTAACCAAGAAGTTGCCACTGAAACGTGTTGAGAGCATCTGGGAAATGACATACAAATTGGAGACCAGAGCAGACTGAAGGATGATGGGGATGTTGGACGTGTAGAACAGTTTGATGGGGTAGGTGTTGTATTGACCACGGTAGCGTGCTGACTTGATAGGCAGATCCACTCTGAAACCCTGGAATGGAAATTAAAGAGTTAATGTCATTACATAAAACTAAAAGAAATGTATACAACACAAACATGTGCAATTATTTCTAGGAGGTGCTGACAACGGACCTGGAAATATATGACCACTGCAAACACGAAAACGGTTGCAATGAGGTTCATGAGGTTGGGCAAGTTCTGTCGGTAGAAGGCTTCTCTCAGAGCTCGCACTTTGTCTGTGCGAGTGGCCAGCAGATGGAAGAGAGCAATGATGGCTCCTTCAAACTCAGTACCTGCATAAAACACACAAGTTAGACATGTTACAAAAAAAAAACAAAAAACAAAATGCTCAATCCTTTATTTCAAAAAGGGAGGTGATTGATTGTGATTACCTCTGCCTGTGTTGACAGTGGTGGGGCTGAAGGCCTTCCACACAATTGTCTCACAGATGTTGGTTGCGATGAAGAGAGAGATACCAGAGCCCAGACCATAGCCTTTTTGCAGAAGCTCATCCAGCAGCAAGACAATCAGACCAGCAACAAAGAGCTACAGAGAGAGAAACAATGTTTGTAGGTGACCCGGATATATTATTTTGTATTTTCTACACTTGAAAATGTTTTTATTTTCCTTACCTGAATAATGATAAGCAAGCAAATCCCAGCACCCATCTCAGAGGGGTCTCCATACATGCCAGTCATGACGTACACAATTGCCTGCCCAATGGTGATGATCATTCCAAACACTGCAAAAGAAACATATGATTCATTAGTGGCAACATCCTAAAGATTACATAGATGAGATAGTACAAATCTTTGTGGTTAATGTTAAACCCAAAGTTGAAAACATCTGTGTGCAAACTTTTATTTTGTTTGAATTTAATGCCTACGTTTTTGGGCTCCATTGAAGAGGGCTCTGTCTTTGGGGGTGTCGCCAACCTCAATGATCTTGGCACCAGCCAGCAGCTGCATGATGAGGCCTGAGGTGACAATGGGTGAGATACCCAACTCCATCAGAGTACCTGGAGGACAAAGTGTGAGAGTGGATTAGGACACAATCAACCCCCATTATCACCCACAGCTATTACAACAAAAGCAGCTCCAATCAGAAGTGTAACAAGGTGTTCTACAACAGATGACCTTTGACTTCTCACATGCCTGATAACAACTCTGGAATCTGTGTTTTCCTCTTTTCGTCAAGGGTTGGTTTGTGCAAAGATAAAACAGAGGTAAATTCAAAATATAAAATTAAAAACCTCTGTTGGAAGCCAGGATCACTCTCATCCAGTAGAAAGGATCTGCAGAGTCTGATGACATGATGCCAAATAGTGGAATCTAATTCGAGAAGAAAAACAATTTAAAAATGTTGATAAGTCAACAACTGATTGTCAGAAATGAGATGAAAAGTCTGTCATGAAAAGGTACCAACCTGGCAGCACACCAAGAAGATGAATAGCGTGATAGCAGTCCATAGTACTTTTTCTCTAAACTGAATCTGATAAAAAGAAAAGTGTAAATAACAAGAAATGTCCACTTATGACTGAACTTGTGATCAACTTCATTACCTCATTAATATTGACTGAATTAAACATTTAAAGATCATCTTTTGTGTGTGGAAATCACATAAGTGTTAGGGATGACTCAACCTTAGCTGGTTGACATTTCTGATATTGAACTAACTGTTTTCTTTTTATTTGATATACAGGATCCTACTGTGAATATATATTATTTACTTTGACCAAATTGACTAAGTAAATAATTGTATCTTCCTTAACAGTATGTCAGAGGACAACAATTGCAAAGATACAGAGTTTTAAAAATGTTTCATATTCAATGTTTTACAGGGAACACACTTCTTAACACTTGCAATCAACTTACCTTTCTTTCTGGTTTCTGAATTTCTGGCAAGACTGCACAGAAAGGCTTGATAACTTCCAAAAATTTAACTGCAAAAATAAATTAACATACAATTAAATTAATATACAAGACCATTTAAAAATAGCATTTTACATTTTCAAGTTACAAAAAGTCAATTTATTAACATGTAGTTTTCTTATGTCAGATAAGTAGTTCATAAGTAGTTCACTTTCCTATAAGCTTAGACGCTACGTCATCACTAACCAGCAGCTAAACGTCTGCCAGCTGAACATGGGAACAGGGCTTCAACCAGCAAATAATTTACACGGTTACATTACACAAAATGTATTCACCATGTTGCGATAAACGAATCGTCGATGTATATAGTCAATAAACGGTCGCACCACACACTGGTGTGACTGATCATCAGCTGTGCCAATCACAGACACAGACTTTGACATCAAAATCTGACCGAAAATTATCACTGCAATTACCGCACACACATGAAACGTAAAGAATACTGGTGTAAATATACGAAAATCACAATGAAAGGCCGAAAATACAGTTATTTTCCTTATTACGCCGACTTTATCTGAATGAGTAGTTTTACAGCTAAGTGGCGTTAGCATGATATTAGCTACCGTTCAATCACGAACCGTGTAAGCAGTTACTTAAAACAGGAAGATCATTTTAAACAACTAACACATGAAGATCGAAATCACTGCTGCCTATACAACAAAAGACAACCATGACACAATTATAATCCCACAGGGGAAGGAAATCTACTCAAAAGACTTTGAAGTCCGTTCTTACTAATTCAAATCGCCACCTAGGCAAAGCCAAGGTTAGCCGGTTAGCTTCTCTACAACCGCTTGGTGTCCGTTATTTCTTCAGAGGTTTAAACAACAGCTCAGTTATTTTAGATCATCTAAAACCGTTGTGAACAAGAAACCAAAGTGACACGTACTCCCCATGATGTCCTCAGCTCAAGTCCACGCGTGTTTCTGGTAGTAGTCTGTGCTCTGAGAGTGGACTCAGTGTGGCTCCATCCACAGCTACTCGGCAAGGAAAGAGAGACTCAGCAGCAAAGACACGTCACCAGTGGAGCCGCTAATACACGTCACTTCTTCTCTCACACAAACACGTATACAAATGGTCTCAGGTTTGTCCAACTATTCTTTATGAGAACACTTCGCCCACTCCTGTTTGAAAAAACCCAATCAATGCCTTGTATTTATCTATAAACGTAATCCATTTTCACTCTGTTGAAATCCTCACACTATTGTTTTGGAAATAATAACCGGGATTTGATTCGCATAACAACTATCACCGTTAAAAAAATCACCGTAAAAGTCAGGAAAGGTCAAAATAAAGACACACGAAACGCATGTCTGTGTTTTTCAGACTTTATTTTCGATCAATAATTACTCTTCTCTCTCATACATTTGCTTAATTTTAAATAATAGTATGAACAACCATTGCTAATCTAACCTGTATTTAGACCTCCAGCCCTACAGATGGCGCAGAGCTTAAGAATAAATAATAGTTCGACAACGCCTCCACATGACTCCTCCCATCAAGACATGATTTTGTTTTAAAATCTCTTCTTTTTTCTTGGTTTATTTATCAGAAATTCTTAATTAAATAATAACCCACGGTGCTTAAAATGTATACGAGGGCTGAGAAAACAACACAGTGCTTTGATAACATATATTTGACCAATATCCAAGAGTCAACAACACGATTTTGTGGTGTTTATGTATATTACGCAATTACATGTTCTATACATAAGTATATGTATGCAGACAGGGCCAATGACATGTAAACTACTATGAGACATTTCTCATAGTAGTTGAAAAGAATTGAAAATATTTAAACAGAAATACATTACTGAGAAAAGAAAAATCTACAATTGGTATGAATTACATAAATGCCCAGAACAATATGAAGCATGGACTTAATAATTATTGACAGTAAGAAATATATGCTTCGACAACATGAAGAAGTTTAATTTACATAAAAACTACTTCACAAAAATTAGAGGTTCATTAGTCTTTGCTACCCAGTTCAAAGGTCTGCATAAAATCACCTGATTTCCGAAGTGTTGTTTGAAATGGTTGATAACTGAAGAAAACTACAATTTTTATTTTCCTGTCTGAAAAAGAACAAAACTTAATTAAAGGTTGTATTTTTCTCCTGTAAAATTATAAAATAGTGTACTGCATCACTTTTTCACGATACAAAACATTAGCATTAACATTAGAATTTGCTTCACTAGATACCGCTAGAGGTCAGTGTTGTTGCAGTACAGCTTTCAAGTCATGGACCACTTGCTTGTTACCGCTTGGAGAACAGTGCTGGAACAAACACTCTTCATGGCAACGGTACAGAACACAGCTTTATTTTCTGTGTGTGTGTGCTGTGTGCTGTGAGAACAACAGGTTTGAGGAGGAACACACAAAGTGATAATACAGAACCTGTGCACTATATCATAGGTTGGGTATTAGTAAGGTATCCACACCCATTTCAGAATTATCATGAATTGACATGAGCAATAGATAGATAGATAAATAGACAGACAGACAGACAGACAGATAGATAGAGCTTGTATAAACAGTATGTCTGGTGTGGGTATGTGCTCTTGGCATGACTCATTATTGAAATTAAATGTAAATGAGTATGACAGTGTGAACAGGCCAAGGAACGACTGGAGCCTCAGGTCAACTCCAGGGTCAGACGCTGGCACAGAGCGTCAGTGCCGCTGTTATACAACAGTGAATACAACCTGGAATGATCGCAATTAAATAAAATTCACTTAAGTCCAAAACAAGGCCCATCATTATTATTTCATCATTGAAACATGATTTTATGTTTTCATCATGTTAGGTTTTTGTGAAAAATGCCAAGAGTATATTTTAAAGATCTTTTTTTTTCAGGTTTTTAATTATTCACTTAATAATGGTCCACTGTTGGTGTTTTACACCTTGGTCCTTTCATATCCTTCTACTCGTAACAATGTCCATTTGTAGATGTTGTCCACACACTTACACTTACACTTACACGTCAACTGGATACAGGATCAAATTATTCATTTTCTTGCTGTAGGGTTAAATAAATATATCTTTTAGAAATAATGTCTATGTTGAACCAAAATAAAACACAATAAAAGTTCATATATACTTTCAACTGATTGTTTCTCTACAGCTCATCACTACAGCTCATCTAATGACACTAACAACGTATACAGAATATTTGTGAATGTAGTTGTAAATGTGGCTTTGACTTAATGCCAGGGATGGCTACTGTTGCCATAGTGATTTTAACCCATGTTATGCAACTGCTCTACTTGCAGTGACGACCTTCATATAGCAGCAGGCTTCTACAGGAATGCTCATGGACGTACATGTGTTCTACAGTGACATGTTTGGACCGGGGTACAAGAGTCTCTACAGAGTCTGTGTCTGTGTTAAAGACAAAAACAAAACACCATTGCTTTAATTATTGATTATTATTTTAACACATTGATGTAGGTGATATACTTAGAAATACTCACACAAGTACATTTGTCTTTTCTTTTCTTCTGCATTTGAACTACATTTTAATTATATTGTTAGTTTAAACCCAACACTACTCTGTGATAGCGGTATAAGTGTGAATGTGGTTGTTTGTCTCTATATGTGGCCCAGTGATTGACTGGTAATCTGTTCAGGGTGTACCCTGACCTCACCCAATCACGGCTGGGATTGGCTGCAGCCTCCTCCCTGCGACACTGGCAGAAGGATTAAGTGGTAGAAGATGAATGGACATTTATATAGTAGTTAAATTCACAATATGCTCACGATTGCTGTGTTAAAATGTCTTTGTCAATACTGCAGTACTGGTTACAGTCAATACACAAAACAACACATACGTGACATTAGATGTGTACATCATGTTAGCATATGTACGTTCACGTATGATTCCTGCACAAGACACAGTGACAGAATGGGATCTGTTTGATGGTTTAGAACAGACCACTGACCCTGTGGCTGTTATGCAACACTGACTCCCCCCCCCTCACCTCCCTCCGTTGTAACACGGAGCTGAAGGAGCTTATCTGCTCCATCCCTCCGTCCTCTCATCTATTCTATACATTTGCCTCTCCATTCATCTGCAATTACTCAGCAAAGACAAGTCAATTGCTGTGTGTGTTCTATACTCGTGGACTGACTGATGATCTTTGACACTGTTGGAGTTAAGGGGTGGACACAGCGACATTTCTTGCTGTGTCCACCCCTTAAGTCTACCCTGACCTAGACTTTTAAAGATTAAGAGTCTGCCTTCTATAGTCTTCTTCCACTCTGACCCTTCAGTGAACTGTCCTGGAACATGATGTATTATTGACAGAACTCCACAACAACAACAACAACAACAACAACAGCAACATAGTTGTAATGTATAAAACACAGCATGGACATTGTTTCCTGTTACTGTTAAAGGGTAAACAATACATACATTTTAATATGTATTTGTATTTTTGATACAAATATATTTTTTGTGTTTTTGTTTAGTTTTTTTAATCCTATTAATAAAGAAATGTTTCTATCTCTACTGTATATTCTCCTCCAGCTGGAAACAATTCTCAACCAGCTTGAAAGTACACTGTTGTAATTATAACAGGTGTGTATCCAGCTTCATCTGTTTTTGACATTTTTTAAAAATAAATTTGTATTTTTTTAGCTTCAGTCTCTCTCAGATTATTTTAGTGTACATTCTTGTTTCAATATTTTTGTTTAAAAAACAGCATCAATTTATAAGCTGCAATTGGAAAACAAGAATTAAAATGACCCTGTGACCTTTGTTTAAAGCAGGTTGAAAGAAATATTATAAACAAGTTAGTCAATGCATCCCATCACACCAGGTCTCTACCTGTGTTTAAAATGGGCTTCAGATGACAAAGTTTAACAACACCTACTGTGCTAAAGGGAGAACGAAAAACCTGCTTGTGCACACAAAATTCAAATGTGGTAAAAGTCAAGTATCAGGTCAATATCCACAACACAACACCTGAGTGTCCATGCTGGACAAAGGCAGCCGAGCCCTGGTTTCTGCATGGGACACGCATTTTGTTGTTGTCGCAGGTGTGAAGATCACAGGGTTCCAGTAACTGTAGCTGCTCCCTTTAATGAACTGGATGTGACAATAATTGCTTCCTCCTCCCTCAACAAACCGACATTAAAACCATCTCCCAGAGAACCTCCACTTCCATTTTCCTCCACTCACAGCCACAGCACAGAGAAGAGAGGACACAAACATTACCACAAGCCAGAGTTTAATTTTCTCCTTCAACGGACTGTGAACACCCAGACACACAGGACAGAGGTATCCCAACATGTCAAATAACAATATTCATTAATATCATTATTGTAACATTAATTAACATGGAATGTAGTACTCTCCATCCACATCATTCTTAAACTTTTAGTTTATTTTATGAAACAAGTCGGATAAATAAATAACTATTTTATAGTAATCTCTTTCGCTTCTGATTCTTACATGATTTTCCTCTCAGTCAGTGACAGGATGGACGTGATGACTGCCGTCAGTCTACATATCGACTCAGTCCTTGAACACATGCAGCTTCTCTGATACCCTTGTATCAGTTTGAAGACTCTGCAGTTCACAGTTTGTGCGTTCATGTTGCTTACACTCTCTTTGGAATGGGACAAAAATCCAAACTACTTCTTTTGATTCCTGCCTTGCATTTGTCTAACGGCAAAGGGTGTTAAAACACAGAGACACCTTCATCGAAGGTCAGACGCAGGTCAGTGTTCTGTATACGAGACAAACAAACGTCGGGATATCTAGAAGAACCTATGTTTGAAACAGGACCAGTATCTTTGACTACATCTCCATCTGAGGTGTTAGACCGCTGATCTCTCCTTGCATCGACCACAGAATGTGTTACTGTGTGTGTCAGCTCCTCAGTCGTTGCTGTGGTTCTCCAGCTCAGAGATGATGGTGATGAGGTTCTGGAGACCAAAGATGTAGCCACTGTCCTGACCCTCATGGACCACACTGTCCTCTCCGTAATGTCTGCAGGTGGTGTGGGCAAAATCTATCATCCTCACATCCACCACGGGGCTGCTATGGTCAGATGTGACAGCTGAACTCCCACTGCTGCTGCTATCTCCAGACGTGCAGGAGCTGTGTGGGAAACCAAGTGCACCTGCAACCTCTCCTTCCTCGTCTTCTTCTGTCTGCAGTTCCGGTTCAGCCTCTTCTTCATTTTCTCTTTCTTCTTCTTCCTCCTCCTCCTCATCTTCCTCTTCAGAGAGTCCATCCTCAGTACGTCGGCGTGTGTGTTTGCGGTGGGCCGCACCGTCGTAGATGATGAGCAGAGAGCTGGAGTAGAAGCGATATGACTCGCAGGCTTCGAGGGCATCTTTCATGTCTCTGAGTCTGTGTAGCACTGGTGAGAGGAGCCCGTGCCGCAGACGCCGTCCACTGTAGAAGAACTGGAACAGGGCTTCTTTAAAGTCAGCCAAAGTCAACTTGCGGCCGTGGTACTTGTTCATGAACATCAGCTGGCCCGTGTCAGACTGGTACACCTAAGATGATGAGACACAAGACGTGTTAGAACTGCTATTGCTCTGGAAGGAAAAATATCATTTTAAAGAAACTGACCAAGGCACAGATATAAGAGAGTATGAGACAGGGCTTCATGCTGGTCAGATTGACCTTTGACCCCTGGAGATGACCATGACTCAGAATTCTTAAATCATATTTAAAGTTCTGTTCAACCTACTTCATGTCATGGCTGAGGTTTTGTTTTGTCTTGTTCTGCAAAAAAAATCATTGCTAAACACTTTTTTGACAATACCACTGTATACGTTGTCAGGCATCCCAGTCATTTTTTCATGGTTAGTTTTTTTTTTTTTTTTTAGTTATTTAAAAACTTTTTCCTGGTTCAGAGAGTCCATCCTCAGTACGTCGGCGTGTGTGTTTGCGGTGGGCCGCACCGTCGTAGATGATGAGCAGAGAGCTGGAGTAGAAGCGATATGACTCGCAGGCTTCGAGGGCATCTTTCATGTCTCTGAGTCTGTGTAGCACTGGTGAGAGGAGCCCGTGCCGCAGACGCCGTCCACTGTAGAAGAACTGGAACAGGGCTTCTTTAAAGTCAGCCAAAGTCAACTTGCGGCCGTGGTACTTGTTCATGAACATCAGCTGGCCCGTGTCAGACTGGTACACCTAAGATGATGAGACACAAGACGTGTTAGAACTGCTATTGCTCTGGAAGGAAAAATATCATTTTAAAGAAACTGACCAAGGCACAGATATAAGAGAGTATGAGACAGGGCTTCATGCTGGTCAGATTGACCTTTGACCCCTGGAGATGACCATGACTCAGAATTCTTAAATCATATTTAAAGTTCTGTTCAACCTACTTCATGTCATGGCTGAGGTTTTGTTTTGTCTTGTTCTGCAAAAAAAATCATTGCTAAACACTTTTTTGACAATACCACTGTATACGTTGTCAGGCATCCCAGTCATTTTTTCATGGTTAGTTTTTTTTTTTTTTTAGTCATTTAAAAACCTTTTCCTGGAATAGATTCTGTTTCTTAAATCTAAAGTTATTTTACCGTAAAAATTTCAAAGTTTCACCTTGAAACGTCCTTACTCATAAGCATAAGAAATAATATAAAAGAAAACTTCAGTGGATAGATTGATCCCAGTTTAATCTTGAATTCAAAGTTGTAAAATGTACAATAACTATGTCAGTACAGTAACAAATTAAAAACAAGGTTCAATGAAAAAAGTTCCAGTGAAAAGTATGGCTTAAAATTTTTTCCCTGGTTCCTAAATTTCGCTTATACCAACTGACACCACTGTATTGATGATTTATATCTTTATTGTATAAAAACATTTTTAATTGACTATAGGAGCAATTTTGTTGGTTTTTTTATCTCACTTGATGTGTTTGTTGGATAATTCTTTACCGTTCCTTCACATTAACCTGTATTTACTAATTAGCACTCGCAATAGGTATGATGAATTTTGATTTTATAATAAATGGGAAAAATAATGTGCCATAAACACAGGTTGCAGACCCACCTGCATACCACAGAGACGAACTCCGATTGAGGCTGACGTGCTCTGCTGGCACTTCTGTATTTGCATGGCCTTCTTCTCCTCCGTGGCATCATCTCCATGCTGTCGCGTGCCCATTTTTAAGTCCAGCACACATGGCACTGTGTGCCGCCACGTCAGGTTTTCTAACAAAATAAATTCTGGGAAGCCGAGTCAAGGAAAAGAAAAATGTCCTAAATAAAAGTTACTTATTTCTACAATCTTGCCGTCAGGTCACAAGTTCCAAGGTCAGAAACTGAACTTAAAATCCCTTTTCCTATGGCAAAAGGAATTTGAAGCAACAGAAAAATATACAGCATAAGGTAGCCTAAAACATGCAGGAAAATAAGTAGTACGTTTATAAAAAAAAAGCTTTTCTAAACTATACTAAACTTTGGAAAATGAAACAGTGGCAAATACAGTGGAACCTGCAGCGTTTCAATGCTCATGGGAAGGATACTGTACTGGTTGCGGTGCTTGGCATTTTCCTTCATTCTCTGCAGGTGCTGCTGGTGACACTTGAGACTCCACGGGTTGTGTGCGAGCTGCGGGACAGCGTTGCTGTGACTTAGTTCCAGCCTGTGGTACAGCACCTCAGCCTGCTGCAGCAACTCCACCTCCACGTCGTCCTGCAGCTGGTAAACACTGAAGCGGACACAGGGACCGAGGTTACAATGTGGTAAACGTTTTAATAAAGCAAGTTATTAGTCGTCATGAACTCTCAAAGCTCTCGCCCTTCGCACCACAAACATAGGACTGTTTATGATGGCCGCCACATCACCCTGGAAGCAGTTATTGTTGTGGAGCATGTGAGAGATTAGTCTTGATAACAGTGGTTTCAATTTGGATTAGAAATAGTGGCTTCGACTCAACACTGCCCACTCATTTAAACATCGCCCACATCCTTTATTTTGTCAGCAAACACTGTCGTTGTTTTAATTGTTGTCAAACTCAGATGCTGACTCAGATCATTTACTGTATGGGTTTTGAGTGCACACACTGTACAGCACTGCACTTATGAAACTGTTTCACTCTGGCCATGAGAGCTGGAGCTGAAACAGATAGGTGCTTGACTGCAGTGGATTCCAAATGGGGGGGGGGGGGGGGGGGGGGGGACTAAGGATGCAGGGAGCTATTGCATGGGCGTCACAGCAGGGCAAATAAATTTACATTTAAATATATCATCTATTATTATCTTAAATGTTTGGTGAGAAAAACTATAACCAGATGGAAAAGTAAAAAGCTAATCTTCTGTTCACCTCTTGTCCTTGTCTTTGCGCGGGTGTCGACTTCGCCCATCTTTTCCATAAAGTTCGCTCTCCACAAGCAATGAGGATGCCACCATCTTACTCCACTTCAACACTTTGCTCTTGGGCTCACAGTCCACCAAAGAATCCTTGTTCTCCAGGTCTACGGACATGTCACTGTGTAGAGGGTAGGCAATAAGGCAGAGATTCCCTTCTTCATCCTCCTCAAAGCTCACAGACACCACACCTGGGACACAGACAGAAGCACAAAAATGTTTGTTAAACTGGTTGCTCACAAACTTGTACATTAAAACCAGAAAAAAAAAACTATCATAACAACCACAACCGCACCTTGGCCTCCCTCGTGGAGTTGGAAGAGATGGTAAAATCTGGGGTGACAGGTTTCTGAATAGAAACAATCGGTTTTGTAGCAGGTTTACGAGGAAGTAAACCTCTTGTGTGACAAGAGCAAACTGTGAAGTATGAAAATGCAAGCCATTCACACTGTGTTGGGCAGAGCAGAGAAAACATATTACCTGACTGCATGCAATACCTGGAATACTCTTGAGTATTCAAACTGTCAGATAATAATTAAGGACTGGAGCTGACTTGACTTGTTTGAAGTCCTGAATCAAACAGTTCAGGAGCTCTGTCCACCATTCAAAACAGTCAAAACAGCATCACATTTCTCTTTTTTTTCTGTGGCCAAGTTGGGATTGTGGTCCTCAAAGAACTGTTGCCAAATTATCTACTTTGGAAAGTGGGGGGACATTTAAAAGATAACACTGACAGGGTGTGCTGCAGTGAAGGAATGTGAATGAAGAATAGTGAGGCCACTGGGGTGGAGGATTTGTTGGTATAAAATTAAAAAAAAAATGTATTTCTTAACTTAAAAGCATTACATAATGGCAGTGATTGTCCAGAAGCCCTGCCTCAACCTCAACATCAGAAACGTTTTATTGGAGAATACGCAGGGATTTAGATTCTATTGGTATTTGTCACAAAAGGCATGTAGCTACACCTTGCCATACTGTCAGGGGTAATGTAATTTGACACACCCTATTTTGATCGTTAAAAAAATAAAAATAAAACAAACTCCCCTCTTTAGACATCACTCAGAACCTCTACTGTTAACTAGTAAACCATTTTTACCAACCTGTTAATCCATCTGTGATGATTAAAAATATTTATTTTACTTTGACTTAAAAAAAATCCAGCATACTTATTAGTGTGATGGAAGGTTACATAATAAACCAGTCTTACTGTTAGTTGTCATTAACTTACAGAATCTCATTTCACAAATATTTAAGAGAGGGTGGAGTGCCTGTGGTGAAGTGTAACAAATGTCCCACAGCCACCTGCTTTTATTTTGGTTTCTGGAAAACCCCAAATATGTTAATTCTGTCACATTAACTTTAATGTTTAATTTGTGTGAAAGTGCAACCTTTGACACTTGCCCAGTTTAAACGGACTTAAATTGTAGCTGCAGCAGTCCCTGTGGATTAGTTTGGTACCTGCAACTGACAGTACATAGTAAACAGCACTTGGGCAATGCAGGAAGCAGAGAAGCAAGAAAGTAAATATATCAAAAAAACGTTTTCTGTTTTACCTCTGTACTGAGGGGTAAACTTCCTCATGGCAGCAGGTAGACTCTTGTAGAACTGGTGCTCTCGTGGTATGAGGGGCTTGCAGATGGTCTGTTCGCTGAAGCG
>NC_024317.1:7502882-7547500 GCF_000523025.1 Cynoglossus semilaevis | reverse complement strand
CCACCTGGTGCACAAAGGGCTCAAGCATCACCCCTTTCTCCATGTAGCACTGCTGCTGCTGCAGTTTGTTCTGCTGCTTCTGCTTCTCCTCCGCTTTCATGGCCTCCTGGGCCTGAGCCTCCACAGCCGGACTCATCCTCCTCTAGCCCCGTCCACACTAGCGCGGGCATTAGCCTCCTCAGGCACGCACACTCAATGCGGTGGGGGCCCAATTTGACAGGGATGTGCACACTCCCTCTCTGGCTCACTGCAGGTCCACAGAGCACTAGTCGTGGTTACCTTGCAATGAGACTTTGCAAATTGTGGTCTTCACAAGCTAACTGTTGTGATGAAGATGAGCCTCTTCTGTCCTGTCAGGAATTCTGCTCTTGACAACAAAGAGGGAAACACAAAGATCGAAAGAAATTTAAATTTCTTTACGACCAGACTCCTTGTCTGCCTGGTGATACAGATAAATAGAAATATGAGCTCTGGTGTATCCTTTCGCCGTTGGACATGGACCAGCGCGGCAGCAGTGGATGAAGTAAACACTCGCACTTCATACTCAACCCTCAGCTGCAGACTGAATACTCCCCAACAGCTGAGAGCTGGGATATAACTAGGAAGCTCTCACACAACCCTGACATGGGACCGCCCCTTTACAAACAACCAACCAATCAGGAGCCCCAGAAGCAGGTTGTTGGGTGGTACCCCTCAGGAGAAAAGAGCAAGCAAACAAAGACAGTGGTGGGAGGGGTGAGTCTGGGGGAAGGGAGGGAAAGAAAAGAGGAATCAAAACAAGGAGGCAGAATGAAGCTGAACTCAGCTGTTTTTCTGTCTGTGCATGAACATCCAGACCGACAGACATGACAGAGATGCAAAACCAAAGCAAGGAAACAAGACAGATAATTTAATTTCAATAAAAAGTGAATGTGTTAATGTTCAAAGGAAAACAGGCCAGTTTTATTTGTTTCATTTTTCATCTCTTTAAATAAAGTTTGTCACAATTTCTGAAAAAGTTAAATAAACAATGTTGGCAAAAGAAGTTTGTCACAGTCAGGTCATTACAGAAGCATTCTTTAAATTCAAATAGCCCCAATTTTCAAGTCCAATGAAAGTGAACATTCCCCTTAAAACCAGAATGTTTTGTACCTCAAACAGATATGACATCTGAATCAAACGCCCAATCAAAAACCTCCAGCCTCCAGCCCATGAGCCTGTCTAAAAACCTATTTGGTATTTTGCCTATAGAGCCTCCATTTAAGTCCAAAAATCATAAAAACACATATTTGAAGAATTCTAGGGGGTGTCAAAACCAGTTGCTTAAAAATGGTCCCATAGTTTTTGGACAAGGAGGTGTTGCTAGTTCAAAGCCACTGCAAAAGTTCTTTAACTTGTATAACTTGTATGGTTTCCACTCACATTCAGTTACATTCTGATATCTGCTCTGATTTGAAGGTCCAAGGGTCATGGCACTATTTTAACCTTGGCATGCTTTGAAAAGTAAAGTATTAGATCTGTTTAACAGAAACAGTTTTGGGCCATAGAACACGACTCCTTGAAAAGTAAAGTATTAGATCTAACAGTTTTGGGCCATAGAACACGACTCTTACAATGTTATATATGAGAAGGTAATATTTTCAAAATGGTCTATTAGGATGCATTTATTATGATGCACAAAGTCAAAGAGTGGTTTAAGTTCTTTGGGTTCAGGCAGAATGATATTTTTCTGCCATGCTTTTTTACAGAAATTACTTTTGGCAAAATAACATCTCATGTGCATCCTGATTTGAACCAGTAGCGAAAAACAAAAACAAGGGATGAGCATATCAACCAGACCTTTCTAAGGGTATGTGTACATGTACATAGTGAAAGGTTACTTTGCTGGTTGTGCACGGAACAGTCAAAATGCCCGGCGCTAATCTCTCTAATCCCGTTTGGACAATAAAATAGGACAGGACAGACAGGTAGAAAATAGCAGTGGATTCACTTAAACACTGGGAACAGCCCTTTACATGCTGTTGTTTTTGAATGTTGTGTACTTATAAAGAAATTACATTTCTACTTTTGTTTACAAATTTTTCAATGTAATCTTTCAAAGTGATTTGAGAACAAAAAAACAAATTTGCACAAAAATCCCATAAAATAATATGTAACAAAATATGCAGCTTCATCCAAGGACTAAGACCACCTCTAATTTGTATCCTTGTCACGTAAAAAGGTAGACCCCTCCGGATCACCCTTAAATTTGTGTCAGCAATTTGATGTTTTCACCTGAAGTAAATGTCATATTTATTGAAACATCAAAGCTCAAAAAAGGTCTATTGCATAATTGCTACATATTCCACAAATTATCTCTTAATTTGCTGGATATTACCAGCACTAAGAATTTTGGCCACACACCATTTAAAGATAATAATGTATAGTTGTGCTGCAGGGGTTATAAAGTGTGTCCAAGTTGTACTGAATTAAGATGTATAGACCACATTAAATCAGCTTCATCCGAATTAGGAAAGATGTTCTTCGAAACATGTGGAGACACTTTATAGTAAGAGAGATTAGAAAGGAAATGTATCGACTTCTAAAAATAAATAAACTTTTGTTCTGTTAGTTTCTCTCTGAGAGAATCTCAGAGATCAGAGACTCTTATCTGAGTGAGATGTTCTGAGATGTTGATTGGCTTGGCACAGTAGCCAAATGTTACGTGCAAAAAAACATGTCTCGGACCAGATTGAGAGAATGGGGAGAACATACAGACAGACATGCACACACTCTGAGTCGAATGTTCAAATGCTATATGACAACACTAAATATACAATTAACTACTCATTACACACACAACTGTAGACTTAATTAATTCATTAAATACATGACAGAGACATTGTGGAAAAAAGGATTACTTTACCTGTGCGGTGCTTTGCAGAGTCACTTTCCAGACTGATCACCTCACATCACATCACACATAGATAAACCCACTAACCAAATCCTCATGGGTCACCAAACACCTATAAGCTGCCACTAAAAATACCACAGGCGGTTGGACATTCAGACTGTGGTATGGCTATTAATAAGCACAGTCTGCTCTGAGCCAAAAGGAAAAGAAAAATAAACACTGGCATCATTCAGAAAGGAAGCAATTCTCCAGCTGCCACTATTTCCACATATGGAACTTCCTATAGGTCCAGACATACAGTATGTTGTGTTGTGGTGACAGACCATGTCTGTGGCCACAATGATACTAGAAGGTTGATCTTGTATGTCTCCCGTGAGCCGATGGGTGTTTGTAATGCACTGCCCTCCAGACAGGATTAGGAACCATGCAGAGAACAAATGCAAATATTTTTAGTTTATTTTTCAATTATATTTTTATAACTGTAATTTCAGACAAATGTGTTTTGTGAAAAAATAAAATTGACTTCATCCTGGACAGGTTCCCAGAAAAAAGCTTTTGTCCTATTAAAGAGAAACTAAAGTAATGGTAATAATAACGATTTTCAAAGCACTTCCTGATTATTGGTACTAAAATTATTTTATTTCATGAAACACCAATCACCGTAGAGGCTGTGTATTTCACTAACAACTATTTTAACCGAAATACACTGTGGCTTCTGGAAAAACACTACATTTGCACAAGCTTAAAGTCAAGTATGGCCTGTGTCATGAAGACCTGCATCTTCAAAATCATCACAGAAAAAATACGATGCTTGACAGACAAAGGAAGAAGACCTGGAAAATGGAGGGGAAATAAGAGCAAGGTGACAAGGCATAAGTGGATCAGAAAAGTGGATGATGAAAGATGATCATCAGGGTTTTGGCCTAATTATCTCACAAATGAGAATCACATCACCGAAAATAACCCTGTCCTCAATAAACTTTTGTGTAGTAACGTATGTTCCCATGTGGAGACAACAGAACAGAACTGTAGCAGCCGCCACGTAATGGAGAGGTGTAGGGTTTTTAAATTGTTGCATGCACTTATGTGTGCTGATGGTACAAGCCCTTGATGGACTGAAAGCTTTCACAGATGCAGCATCTCCTAGGACCACACACTATATTAGGCTTGAAGTGAATATATCAATAATATGTAAGGACTCATTGAGGAGGTATTATAAGCAACAATACAATACTTTTTATTCTATTACCTTTTTTAACCAGATTTATATGAAAAATAGACACACTATGTTCCACAAAGAACAAGGAACAAGGAGAGAGCCTAAACGAGGGTAGTGATTAAAACTGTGAATGCTAAAAGAAAACGACCTAATTAGCTAGCATTGAACTCAAAACCCTGCCAGGCTCAATTCACTCAAAAATAGCTGCGACAGAAAAATCCCTACTTCTCTTTATTCAAATAAAGTGTGGGGCTTACACTTCTTCTTCTACTTTATTTTAAGGACACCTCAGGTGTCAAGCAGTGTCTGAAGTGGCCAAGTTGACTGTGAGTCAGAGAATTAGTGGTGCACTAATCAGACCATAAGCTCGGCGACACCGTAAAGGAAACAGAAACCTTGACGTCAAATTCTCCCTGGATGTAGGCTTTGGCTTACACACTTGGACTGTCCGTACTGTTCAGGAACACTAGACAGAGGCCGTTATGGCCTCAGTCCAGTGACACAATGCAGCTCTGCTGCAGTTAAGACATACACACTGCCTCAGCAACACTGATTTCACTGCCGTGTTTAAGTAGACATTCTCTAGTAAATGCTCGGTAAAGTGCAGCACAGCACTGGACTAAAATGGCCAATTTTGTTTGTGTGTGTTGTGAACTTATCCTATAAGTAGTAATATTCTAACACTTATTTTATTCAGTGGAAAACAGACTCTGTCCATAACTATTTGGCTTGGTTTAAAGGAGAGTAATACAATAGCCAACCACTATGTTTATGAGTGTGTGTGTGTGTGTGTGTGTGTGTGCATATACTGTATTTATATCAACATTTACATCATTAACATTTGTTCACCTGCCAAGTGTGTTGCCTGTGACATCTTATAATGCCTCCACGTGAGGTGACAGGATGGCGTCTGACCAAAATAAACATAGGCACCTCTGTTGCCAAAAATAATAGCAATCACACTTAAACACAAGCTAATGCAAGCTGTTCGCATGTGACCAAAACACTGACATAAAGACGGTGGCATGCTTTTAGCCCGGCAAAAAGGTGATCCCATTAAGCTGGTCACAGATGTATGTCAGTCATCGAGTTAGCTGACATTCTTCAATCGTACTGCATAAATATGACCTGAATTTAAGATCGGGCCTCGTTTCCCTGACACTGAAAAGTATTTTCTTTTCAGCTCTTCTGTCTGATGCAAAGAGGCCTTTAAATGTTTTCTGGAAAATAGAAAAACAGAAATGGGAAATAAAACAAAAACAAAGTATGAATCCTATTGAAATGAACATGAATTTGAATCATCTGTCTTAGCATGGATTCAGGTAAAATTAATTACTATAACTAATAAAAAAAAATTTCTACTAAATATCCTCACCCTATCCACATTAAACATAATGCTACTGCAGGTTTTCGTTAACTGACTGCTGACTGAGCATTATATTAGCAGTTGATTAATAATTGATAATTCGGTTTTAATTTACAAGTTCAGTTGACGATTATCTTTGCCACCAAAGACAGCAAGGCCTGAAATTTGATATACACATACTGAAAGAAAATTAGATCAATAATATTCTCTTCATCCAAGATATTCAATATTGTCATACATCTTCACATGTCCCACTAACAGGCTCAATCTATCTACTCCTCCAACTAAATATTAATCCTTGGAAAAAGCCCTCACACGCTCCAAAACATAATACTGTAATATAAGGCACTGAGATGGGGTACAGTTTCAGTACTGTGGTGTACACACACTGGAAGGTAAACCTGAACCATAAGTCTGAGTGAAGTGGATACTACGTTTCTCAAGTGCCCGTGCACTACAGTACATCTTCTGTGATGGTGCATTTTTGACAATGATAATTATCCACTACAGTTAGAGGCTTATTGGGAAAACGGTGTGTGCTGTGGCTGTGTGGGTGAGGATGTGGGTTGTTTCTACTCTACGGTGTAGGCTGCACTGGCAGTGGCAGACTGTGTTTCTGTGTGCCAACAACAGCTCTGCACAGCAGCAGTACATGTGAAGAGCAGAGCACATGTCAGAGGATTATGGATGTATCAGTACATACCCCCCCCACCCCACCCATCCCCCCAATCAAGATAAAATCTTCAATCTTATTTCAGTCTGGTTTTGAGAGTGAACAACAAGTGCTTAATCTTCCCCCCAAGGAGCTGCATGAATCCTCAGTGATAAGTGGTCCTTATTTGAAAATTGTAGCCTAAACCTAGCAATCAGCCATAATTCACACAACATTCAGCCTAGTCCAGCTGGTGTCTTTAAAAAGGGGAAATTACTTTTCGACAAAAGAAGAAGATGCATTTTTCTCTTTGTGGTGATGTCCCATTTCTTGCAGTCACTAAGTACACTTGGTCACTTAGCTGTTGGAGAATTCAGACTCAAGGTAGCAGGAGTTACAGGACATAAATTGGGTTAGTGCTGATAATTAATATATCTATAACATCTAAGTATATAAGGCATTCTAATTTATCGTGTGGTTGCCTTTTGTTGATTAATTGTGTAGGAGAAGCATTTTGTATTTAATATAAAACCTGTTCAGGTGCAATTGTTCCAGATCTAAGCATGTCTGACTGGCTTTTATGCTGTCAGTGACAACATTTTTGAAAAACCACCAGCTATTAGTGTGCATCAGCCCTGACACGTTCACTGGACCTCACACATTAAACTGATCTTGCACAACACTTTGATGATGATCCGGCCAAGTAATACCACACCTGACACCGAGTGCAGGAAAGGTGATATGGTAGAGAATGACCTACATATAAGAGTTTAAGAAGACTGTTGACAGAAATGAAGTCAATGTAACAGTGGAGATGTCGAGGACAAAGTTGTTCTTTGGAAAAAACATTTTGTCTAACTTGTGTTCAAATGACAAAAGTGTTCAACACACGGAGACATGAATATCTGCTGCTGAGCAAAGGTCAGTGGGATTAAACAAATGCAATGGTGAAACAAAACTAAAGGCTTAAAATAGAAGCTGATGTTTCTGCAGGCCAGACCTATTTAACCCTGTTTTTTTCTGTTTGCCTGCAAATGCGAGCACATTTTTACTCCACAGAACAAAATCACCAACCTCTCAGTCTCAGGGAGAGAAACTGGGTTGGACAGTGCATATATGTTACTGTTAGCATGTAGCATAACACAGGCAAAATTCAGTATTCAAATATACGTTTCATAAGGCCTTCTTAGCCCTTTTTTTTACTCACCCAGTACATTTTCTGAGCATGTATGGCAAATCGTAGCAGTGTAGTCATCCTCCAAAACCATTGGCCCTGAGAAGACATGGGGGTTAGTTTAAGTTAAGTAAAGACCTTTGGTGCATTTGGTAGTAAGTTTTAGTTCAATTACATTGTCGGAACAATAATATTTTACGTTAATATATCAGCTGATAATTTATCAGAAGCGATATTATCATACAGCCCTTGATGTATGTATATATAGACACATCAAAGGAGACAGATGCCAGGCACCGGGACACAACTATGGATTCTAAATTATCTAGAACTAACGTAAACATTAAGAGACAACTGACAATGAGAACAGAGTTTAAATATAAACCCAGTAATCCCTCAACAGAAAGCCACTTAAGGAGAGTGTGGCTCAGTGGAGGGATGTGAATTGACAGGAGCTAGACTAGGAAGAATGTTGCTGGCAAACACCCAGGATTGTGCCAGGACCACATGGGGCAGGACGGCCCACTTAACAAGTTGGAATAAATTCAACCTTTGTGTCCCCTCAATGACAAATACCATCACACTCTCCATCCTCTGTCCAAAATGTTTCCCTGGCATGTTTGATGCTATTGATGCCAGAGTTGATACTTACCTTATTTGTCAACCTGGGTTCACAACAACACAACAGAAATATTAACTGTTCAGGAGATTATCGCCTGATGAGGTCCTGTCACATTTTCCATGACAAAGATAGACTTTAACTCTCAGTCATGAAAGACAACGATAGCCGAATAGTCACCCTCAGCTGTCTGGGAGAGTAACTGAATTATTCAGTAAGGTCAAAGAAGTGCAGCTGGCAGAAGGCCGAGGCCATGCTTTGATACCAGGTCCTCAAATGTGGCATTACTTTCACTCCAAGCACGTGCCCTGCTAGTGTTTTACTTAGTGCAGGTCACAATCAAATTTATTTTCATTTATGAGAAAAACCTTCTCTTTGCATGCCATCATTGCATGATTAAAAGCTTGAAACCACCAGAAGTTTAGAACCGGTTTCAAAAGGGACTTTTTTTTGCATAAAAGTCTATATGAAATGTAGATACTCTTGTCTTAAATTATATATATCTGAAACTTCCTACCTGAGTGGGCATATCATTTTGTAAATTGTCTTTATTTACATTAAAAACATGACCCTGTTCTGAAAGTACAGTATAGAAAAACGTTAAGATTCATTAAAGCACTGCAAAAAAGTTTATTAAACGGGCTTTTGTATGTGCAATTAGACGAAGGGTGTGATATTGCGTCACTGAACGTGACATGTGAACTATGTTTTGCTTAAAATGTTTTTACAGCTAGCACAGAGCTTCTTTTCATCAATGTCACCCCACTGATTTAGTTACACAAGATAAATAATCCACAGCAGGTTGTGAGGTCAGACCAGCTGAGAAGTCAGAAAACACCAGCAGGTGGGGAAATCCTCACCCCAAGGTTTTGTAAGTGTTAAAGAATAGACCTTAACCAATGGAGGTATCCCTGGAATCTCTTGTGGTGTAGGTGAAAAAGAAAGAACAAGATTCTGAATAATAGATATGTGTGAATTAAAAATGATACACAAGCACAGCCAAGGTCAGGTGATATAGACAAAAACATTGTGATTTTACACTGTGTTTTTTTTTTTTTTTTTTAATATTTTTTTTTTTTTTTTTTAATTGATTCTATATTGCACTCGGGCATTTTACGCTCTCCGGGCAGACAGCTATTTAAAACGTCCCTTCACAGCACCATTAACGTCAGCTGGTGTCAGCGGTGTAATGCGGCACATAAACATTCTCTCTCGCTCTTCACTGCGAGGCATTTCCGTCACACTAAACGTATCATTTACTCAAATGTCACCGATTCTTTTAATTACACAATTGGAAATATATATTTTCTAGTTTAAAAATGTATATAAATATACCTTGTTCTCCTCGTCTTGGTAACGTAGCCGCTTCAGTTTTCAAGTGTGCGTTTTTCGGTGTGGGCAGTTCACTGATTGGTCGACAGCTTTTTGTCACCTTAAACGTTCTAGAAGGGAAGGAGGGACAATGACAGTTTGTGTGAATGTAAACATGCTGCTTTACTGTATCATTTAACAGCGGCAGACTGTACGTAAAAAGAGAAAGGAAAGGGAGAATTGGGTTCATTATGTCATAAAAATTAAATACGCAGATTAGCTTGTGATTTCTGTAGAATATTAATATTTTTTAAATTATTAAATAAACACAATTACTCTAATCACTGTACATCGAATTAATTCAGGTTAATATCGGGTTAAGGGATTTTTTTTGGTTCACTCTCTCAGTTTCCATACACATGTGAAAAAGTTATTCTTAGCTTTTCTTCATAGTGAGAATGTAAAAGCTGCATCAGTAACCTCAGCAATGTTGTTCCTCTGCTATGGTTGTGATGTAGAGTTACATCACAGGCCATAAACTTGTGCAAAGAAAGGAGAGATTTGGATCATAGAAAGAGAGAGAGAGAGAATGTCTAAAACAGAGGTTAATGAACAAATGGAGAATGTGTTTTTGGAAAAAAAATATGTGGATTATTCATGTAAAGCTAAGGTCTCTTGATTTAATGACCTGCTACTATTCTTTTTCTATTTGTTTTTTCAGTGTAAGATTTTAATAAAATTCATTTGAATACTGCACTGCATTAAAAAAAAAAATTGCCCAAAACACTTTCTGAACGAAGTGCAACAGTTCTATTACTGGAAAGTGTAACTGCTAAACTGATACACCGTGGCCATGGTGCATTGCAGACCAAGATGTCTGTGACTTAGACTGGAAAATATGAAATGTGAAAGCATAGCAACTGGTGAATGTGATGCCCGTTGAGCTTTCATAGACTGTGCAAGATGTAAGTTACGTGGAAACTGGTCTTGTGCACCTGTTGGTATCCATTTAATGACATCAGTCAGATTTATCTGACTTTGTGCAGGCAGAGCCACGGGGTCAACACCATGTGATGATCTAAAACAATGCTGAGAAGATTAATCAAGGGGGAAATAGAGGATTTGGAAGTGTATACCAAATATTGTCAACTTATTATTAATTTATTCTTCTATCGCTTAAGCTCTCATATGGTCAGTTCATACTGGCCAAAAAGCTAGGCCCCAGTCTGCATGTCTTGAACAGTAGAAAGAACAATGTGCTACTCTACTATTTTTCTCACATGAATTACTAGTAAAAAGGAAGGAAATTGAAGAAAGTGTCTCTATAGTGCAAGTACAAAAAAGGTTTGTATACAATGGTTTATTATATGGCTTTTTTTTACATAGGCACCTGAGCATACCAAATGCCAGCAATTAACCTCACGATGTCAGCGTTTTGCCATTTTTGGGAGGTGTGAGCTTACTCTTATTTTAGCCAGCTCGTCCTTTTGTAATTGTCTGTTTTCTTTCAGAAAAACATGGCCACACTGTGCATTCTAACAACATGGTGGATTAATTTTTTTATTAAATGTAGGATCGAAAAGATGACGCACATTTTCCCTAGAAGGGCTAAATGTCAAAGAAGGACAAAAACAAGCTAACACCATTCTAGGACATTACACAAGTCCCCCCACTGTTCTTGGAGTTTGTTCAAGGAACAGTGTGTAGGTTGGCTACTTTCTACTCAGTCAGTCTTGGAGAACAATGCCTTCCTTTTGCCTCAGAGGACAAAGAGGTTAGACTGTGTGTCCTTGCGGGGTAATGTCACAAGATCCGAAAAAAGACCATATGTTTTAGAAACTCTACCATACACCTTCTGTACTCACAAGATCCCTTCAGTACAGCAACATAATTCATTTGACTGTAGTTATTTTGCAGCACTGTATGAAATGTAAACAATCTAAAGGCATGTTTATTTTTTGTGTCACAAATAACTGTTACTGTCAAAACTGTCACAACAACATAAGCAAAATAATTGATGACTGTTAAATTAAAGTATATTTTGTCATTACAAATGCAACAGGAAGTCAGATCATAAGTCATGACTCAATTACCAGACCATTAAATTAGAAGAACAAAGACATATTTACAATATTAACTACAATCTTTTAAAATAATATGTTAAGAAAACATTTTTAAAAACATCTTTTAAAAGCACATTAGTTTTAAAGGACCTGATGGAGCACTGAATAAGTCGGTGGAAACCTGGATCTTAGTCAGTGTAGTTATTCAGACATATCAGACTCAAACAGGCCATTAAGCAAAGCCAGGATAGAGCAGAACATCTGACGTCATCAGAGCTTCTTGTTAGTTAAAAAACATTGAATAGTGTTTTCATTAATTAAAGCCAAAACATCCTCTCCCCATACACCCACCCATCCATCCGCTCAATTGTCTAGACTGTTCTCCACCTGTTAGGCACACTGACGCTGAATTAGTATAGAACTTGACTGGCATCTGTAGGCATTTTTCTAGCTCACCAAGAGCTCTGAGAACAAAAGCCACTAGGAAACCAAACGGCTGCAGTGAAAACACATAGTGCATCGAGCTCTTACATAACAGGCTGTCCAGGATATTACTGAGGCAATAGAGTTACAGGGTAACAAACAAGGAAGCAGAATTTTAATTAAAGATGACGAGTTATTTTTATAATCAAACAGCTGCAACTAAAAATGCTTTAATATTCTCAAAAAAACAACATATCAGTTTCACAAACGTTTACATGCAATGTTGTTTAAGATTTAAATTAATCCAAAATGATAACAAAAGTATATAATATAATAATAATTTAAAAAAATAAATGCAAAAGTCAACAGAAGAAAATAAACTTTTAAACATGACAATCAAAACACTGGTATTTAGATTACATTAAGTCATACAAGACTGAATGACACAAAGTGTTCCTTTGTATAAGCTCCATTTTGTATTTTTAGCCTATACCCAAGTAAAGTCAGAATCCTCAAATGACTAATTTGTATGACTAATGGCTATATATATATATATTTATATTATCCTTTTTTTTAAGCAGTTAAGTAAATTAAAAACTTGTTCTAATTTACCATGACAACCATACCCAGAGAAGACAGAGGAGAGTCAGAACTGTGATTTTGCATAGATATGATTCCATGCTCTTAGAGGAACCTCTTTAAAAAGCAATTCATGTTAAAAACGTGGAATGTACTTGATTGAGACTATATCTCTACCTCAAAAATATCAGCAATGGCATAAAATTATGTTATTTTTGTAAAACTACAATGTTCTGTCGCCAAACCTAAACTATATAGAGACAATTGGTAAACAAAAGGATCAGGATAGTTGGGTCATTCATTTTGTAACAAAACTTGGATACCCATGATGGTAGAAGAGCTCCACCTGCCGAAACCCGGGATTGAACCAGGGACCTTCAGATCTTCAGTCTGACGCTCTCCCAACTGAGCTATTTCGGCTCGGTAGCTACGCGTATCCCGCACTCACATCATTGCCCGCTGGGGGTCACTGTTTGACACCCAGAATAAAGAAATGTGTTCCACGTTCAAGGATCAAATATATGAAAAGTAATTACTAATTCTCACTGCCAGAAATATCAGCATCACCCCTGTGGAATTGACTAAAGTAGAGGTTGTGTCGTGACGAACAAGGCAATGTTCTACTCAAAGTGCTACTTAGGTTTAAGGCAAGTCTTTATTAAAAATCCTTCTTAGTAACACTGCTCTCCACTCCAGCTCAGGGAGTACAAAAAAAGTTGCCGAAACCCGGGATTGAACCAGGGACCTTCAGATCTTCAGTCTGACGCTCTCCCAACTGAGCTATTTCGGCTCAGTAGTGCACCTATCCCGCACTCACATCATTGCCCGCTGGGGGTCACTGTTTGAACCTAGAATACAGAAATGTGTTCCACGGTCAAGGTTCAAATATATGAAAAGTAATTACTAATTCTCACTGCCAGAAGACAAAAAAAAAAAATAGCCGAAACACGGGTTTGAACAAGGGAGCCTGGGATCTTCAGTCTGACGCTCTCCCAACTGAGCTATTTCGGCTGTGATACTATCACACATCCTGTATTCCCACACTGCTCCACTTGAGGTCGCTGTCTGGTCAAGCAAAGTACGGCTTATGTCTTTTGTCATTTTCATCATTTACGCCTTACATATATGTCACCGGTAAGTGATACAGTTGCAGCAAGTTCCATATAGATAAAATTGCACTCACTAATTAATATCCTTTGTTCAACAAGAATATCAGTTTTGTAGACATTTAAGTCTTTTAACTGCCGGTTGAGTTTTCAAGTAAAATTCCAACCAAAGTCAGTTAGATATCAATGTGGAAACACATGCAGCATCGTGTATTTCACCGTCTCTAGGAGCTGCGTCTGGGAGACAGCCGGTCCCAGCGGTACCTTAGGTTCCGGTCCCGACAAAACGTCAGTTGTTTTGTTGTCTACACTCGGCGCTCGTGAGCTTGTCCGCCATTGTTGACAAACTTATCCGCTAACTTCAGGAAGTTGACGTCGGAATAACCTCGTCGCTGATTGGATGTTGCGGTCCGGTGCCGCCTGGAAAGCTCAACTTTTCCAACCGTTGCCTAAAATGCTTTTTCACTTAATCCTCCTTCATTGGTGTCGTCTCATTTACATTGATTGTGTATGTGTAACTGTTGCTTAATTCGTGCCTATTGCTTTTGTTGTATTAGCACACATTTGTTTCGATTTTAAATCAATTCACGATGCATCATATGTATGCATCTATATTTCCCCACTGAAACCCCAATTTTGATTGTAGGTTATGTTATTGGTATGGAAGAATCTGTGGACTCCCACCACGTCAGTATTGGTAAAGGTGAATCTAGAGTCGCATTGCATTTCAATTCATACCCTTAAGCTGAGTTAAATTATCAATCTTATATTTATTGTAAATTGAGTGGAGGTTGTTTTGGATAAATGTTTTTCCTCCTTTCACCTGGATGAAACTTTATATGATGAAGTAGCACAATCTACTGTAAGAACCCAACATGATCGTAATGCTGTTTGCTTTTGAACCACAAGCTTAAGTTATGTACAAATCACAATATGTATTTAAGCAATAGATCGATAAAATTGTTGCTGAATTATTTAAGCCAGCAAGCTTTTACATCCCACGTACATGACCTCCCTGTTCCTATACTGCAGAGGGTTGGAGCAACTCCTGCCCACACATCACAATAGCCCACATATTTGAGCCTGTTCTCACAGCATTCCTCAACAGCTTTTATTCTTATGTGCTTTACAGAAGAAAAAGCAACTAAACCAAGAAGCAGCTCCATAGAAGGAGTGTGCCTGCATTAATGCTACACTGGGGTTTAAAATGTACCCACATGTTGGCCCACACATTTCATCATCCCCGGTCATACACTCAAGGATTAGCCCACTGGAGCTGATGTATTTACAAACACTTTCCACCTGTCCGTCACTCAGGCCTTTTTCTACCTGGTATTTGTCCAACTTAACTCTCCACCTACCACAGAAAAACTGTGAAAACTGTTTACAAGTTCATTCACTGTGTGGCAGAGAAATCTTTCTGCTCAGGAAAGAACAGCTACACAACCAGGACGATGAGGAGGGCCCATGACATTGTCAAAGACAATCTACACCCAAAACACAGTATTTTCAAAGGAAGTAGAGGAATGTGAAACCAAAGAGATACCGTACATGCTCAGCTTCTACCCACAGACCACTGCTCTCCAAGACTAAACACCTACCATTCTCCAAGCCCACACTGACCGCAAACCATTGTTCAAATTCATTTTTAGGATTAAAAGATATATAATGCATATCTGTTTATTTATAAACCAACAACAATTGGTTTTGGAGTCATTAACAAAGAGTCAACACAGCACATGTAGACTTTGAAAATCTTATTTATTTGTTCTATTTTTGTTTTTTTTTAGCTTGGACGATAATACAATCACAAAAAACACTATAAAATCATATAAAGTTAGCAAATGATGACTGTCCACAGTAGTACATATGCACATGTGTGAGTGTGTGGCATGTGTTTTTACATTCAGGATTGCTTTGCAAGTGTGGGACAGAACTCACATGGCCTCTGCACTGGGCCCCACTGTACTGTAATTACAGCTCTTAAGCAGTGAACACTAACAGCAAGTACAACAAAGGTGACAGCAAACACTACGGTCGTATTAACATTTTCACCAAACAGTCAGTGCTAACCTATAGTGACAGTTACTAGCCTGCGTTTGCTCGCCTGTGTCGGTGCATGCAGGTGTAGATGAGCCAGGTGTCTGGAAGATAACAGGCACAGGCAGGCAGCACAACTAACACTTAAGTTATCCAGAAAATCATCTACAATCTCATCAAAACAGCATTCCCTTTGCACATGGTATTCTGACCATTACATACACCAGGTGCATGGATTTAAGCTAAGAAAAGAAAAATCAGTGGCATTATTTGGGCTTAGCCTGCTCTGAACAACAATTGTATAATATAACAAAAGATTTACATTAAATACTACCAAAGTATTTAAGACATGGGTTAGATTTTCCAAGTATTGTTGGTCATGTGAGGTATTAATACAAGGTAAGCATGGACTTTTCCAAGCATGCTGCCAAGCGTAGCACTGTCGCTGGGAATCAGCTGAGGACATGGACTTTCTCTGAAAACATGGTTACCAGCTCTTTATTCTCACAATTCTATACAGAATGACTTCACATCACAGAACAAATTTAATTAATCTGGACCTTCACTCATGACTTCTAGCCCTCCGACAAAGATAGATGGTGCACCTGGCTCTAAAACAAGGAAACAGTAGCCCAGCTTCAGGCAAAAAAACCCCAAAAGAGTACATTTTTCAGTGCAGGTGAATTCTTTTTCACAAATTGACCAAAGTTTACATTCTAGAGTGACCTAAAATTGACAATGTTGAGTTTTAAAATGGTCAGACTGTTATCCCACCGGCTCACTGCTGCTGTTCTACCACTGCCTTGTTTGGCAGTTTTTGTTAAAGGTTTAAATTTGATCAAATGAATTCAGACCACTGAATAGAAATTCTGAAAATCTTCTACACGTTGGAATATAGAATCATAGGTCTTTTAAATGTCTTCTTTGTAAAGAAACAAGTCGAAACCAATCAAATCATTTGTTTTCTTTGTTCAGTGAGAGTGTGTGTTGATATGAATCACTAACCTCGGTCTTTCTCTTCTCTGCTTTAAGGTTTTGAGCCTTCAGAGCTATTCACACAACTGGGCTAAATACACAGTAAAAGGGACATAATTGTAATTCTAATACTATGTTCTAATTTACCTTGTATCTCTTTTAGCACACATTTTTGAGTCTAAGGCTGGTTGTGTCCAACAGGTGGCAGCGTAGGTGGGTCTCCAGACATACTAAAAATATAAACCATATTTTATTTTTGATGAGTGTGAGCCACATAGGTTTCTGCTAAATGTGTGTGTTCTAGAGTGACACTCCAACTCCTTTTATGTAAATGTAGTCACAAATGTTGTTTTGGGCATTTTTGTCATTTTAAATAACAAATGTGGAATCCAGCCACCCACTGGGGAGAGGTTAGTGATCTTGCCTTACAATAACAGGATTAGCAGTTTGATCCCTGGGAGGTAACTGATGATTTTGTTTACTTGTTCTCCAAATGTGAGTGTGCCTTTTGATGCACTGTTCAACTGTCCAGGATGCACCCGTCCGATGTCTGTTGTTGATTGGCTCCAGCTCACCCCACAACATAAGCAGTAAGAGATGAATGCATCAAACGAGGTATATTTAGTCTAAAAAAATGACAAGAACACTGTTACCATGTGAAGTAAAACTAAAGCAAAAGTGCATTTCAGGTTTCACATTTCCAAATATACTGCCTCCATTAGGTCTTTGTAGAACATATGAACATCATTATGTACTAAACAGTCCGAGTACATTGGTGTGCATGTGTTTAAAGAAGAGGCAAATCACATCATTTGCTGGTTAGGGTGAATTCTTCAGAGCAGTTATGTAAGACACATAGCTCCGTCTGTAAACAGACTTCAGGACCTGACCCTGTGCAGATCACATACACTCATGTGTTTGCTGTTGTAGACCTCACTTCAGTTGCAAAGGCTCTGCATGTGACAGTGACCACAGCGACTGGTTCCCCTGCTGCCTCAAGTGTTTGACATGGACCTGCTGCTCTCTATGCTGCCCAGGCTGCTGGTGGTTACAACAGAACCTCTCCCAGAGGTAAAAACGTGTTTGTCACACTTTCCGCTTACAGTAGTAAGTTGTGTTGGTCTCACAGGGCCTCCGCCTGGCAACGGTCAGGACCTTCACTGGCTCCCAGTCTCACCTTACGGCTATTTTTCCTGTTCTCCACCCAGGAGTTGTGTATAACCGGGCCTCGGGGCGATGGGTCCACTTGGAGTAGAGACACCACCCTTTTCTTCACCTTGGAACGGAGGGCACGGCGCAGCTTCTGTCGGGTGAAAGCATAGAGGAGAGGGTGGGAGATTGTGGTTCCATAAGCCAGTGCTAGGAACCAGAGGCGCAGGCTGATGAGGGCATCGCTGGGACCGATGCCTAAAATAAGCACATTAATCACAGAGAGTGGGGCCCAGCAAACCAGATAGGTGCTGATGATGATGAGTGACATCCTGAAGACTCGCTTCTGCCGCTCTCGCCTGTCCCTATGTCGCCGCACTGCCCTCCTCAAAGCGATGATCGCAGAGACAGAGGCCTGAACGCCCACTGGAGGTAAGGGTGTGGCTGCAGAAATGACCAGTGGGGCTGAAGAAGAAAGGGCAGGAGGGGAGGTTGCAGTGGGTGTGGGTGAAGGAGAGGAAATAAGGGGAGGGTGGCTCAGCTGTTTGGTAACATTAACGTGACTTTGCCCTCCTTCCACGTCTTCACCGCTGTTCCCCGGGGGCTGCTCCCCTGCTCTCTTCTTTTTCTGTCTTTTGTGATGTCTATTGCAGGAAGCGCCCTTCAACCTCTGGCTCCTCTTCATGTGGGAGCCAATGCGGATGTTCAACGTCCTCAGTATTCTGGAGTAAGTGAAGAGCATGACTGCCACAGTGGTAAAGAAGACAGGCACCTGCAGCATCAGATGGTAACTCAAGCCCATGCCCGTGTGATAGCCCTGCCCACCGAGACAGAGGAGAGTCTGGTTATGCCATGCAGGCACAGCTGTGGCACTGTTGCTATGCAAGGCTAATGAAAAGGGGGGCACGTGCCCTTTCTGATCAGAGTCATCTCCTCCAGGCCACTCAACCTGCAGAAATGGAATAAAAAACACTGCCACCGAGGTTCCCCAAACAGCAGCCAGGAGCAGCGCTGCTCTGCGTGTCGTTAGCAGCCGGTTGGCTGGCCTGACTGAGATGTCATATCGGTCTAAGCTAATGACCAGGATGTTGATTGCCGTAGATATGCTGGCAAAGGTGACGGAGGCTTCGTGGAAGCAGCAGAGCAGGGCCAAGTTTGGACCTGGACTCAGCAGCACCATCACCAGCGTGAGAGGCAGACAGAGCACACACACCGCCACGTCCAGGACGTGCAGATTGACAGTCACCATGTTACTCACCGAGTCCACTAGATTGGACTGAGAACAATAGAGGACCAGTACGGTCAGGTTGCTGCTGAAACCCAACACTAGCTCCACCATGAGGAAGGCTGTGAGCGACACCTGAAAGCCCAGTGAGTACGGCATGTACCAGTACGAGGAGCCCCCTCCTTCTTCCAGCTCCTGCAGGTCTCCCATCCCCTCCAAGCTGGCCACCGTCCCGGCCCAGTCCGGACCCATTGTGTAGCCGTCAGTCTCCATGAAGCTCTACCAATCCTTTTGTATTGTTGCTGTCATTTTATGGATGAGCTCCCATGATGCACCAGGCTGAGCCTCCATGGTGCTGGGATGAAAAACAGCCTGATGACAGCACTGGAGAGAGAAGAACACAGAGCAGACAGTTGAGAAGTGACCTGAGCTGTAGGGATTTAAACACACATCACTAAAGTGGGCACACTTATAAATATGGATTTTGTTTAAAAATATTTATTTATTAGCCACAAAAGGAAAGCAAACATGGGTATTTTTACACTTGCTATCATTACAGAATGTATCCTAAAAGACTTGGACCTTGTAATAATTAGTGAACTATTACAACACGTGTCCACATGTTTTAATAAGGAAACATTTTGTCCTTTGGTGAGGTTTTTAGACTTGAGTGATCCATCCACCCATCTATAGACAAACATAAACACATTTGAATATCATCCTAGCATCTGCCGACCGAGCAGGTGCTTCATTATTCATCAGTTAGGCCTACAATCTGTCTCCTATCAAATTCCCTAGTCACCACTTTGGCTTAGTGACAGTCTGAGACCTCCACAGAAGCTGTCAGAACCACCAGCAGCAACAGTATCACTACAGCACAGCAGGGCTCAGGAGATTGGCAAATCGAACGTAACCAAGTAATCAGACCCAAAGGCAATTCAAGTGCTCTCCCAGTGGATCAGTAAAAACAACTCATTTGGCAACTCAAACTAAATTGGTCAAGATCTTGGCCCTGCTGAATAAAATATTGCTTTTGGGTAAAAGTCCATTATGAATGATCTGTTTCAAATTCAAAGACATTGTTCATTGTCTCGTTAGGTATTCACAAACCCTCAGAAGGAGGTTCGATCTGAGCATACTAAGAATACAAACCTGTTCCTTCAACAGCACTAAAATACCAAGGTTGTTAAATTGAATTGTAAGGTGACATCTTCAGGCATCCATGCACCATAAATCAGAATTGTCTTTGCCAACTACATAGATAAATAAAAACACATAGCAGCTAGAATTAGTAAACATTTCACAATGTAAGAGTTGACAAACATAAACACAAACACACAGGTTAACGACAGATTTGAATACCAACAGATTTTAAACCATGATTGAAAACATGAAGGTCCAAAACACAATGACAAATATTGCAATATCCACAGGGACCTGGATATGAATGATGTAGGTGATAAATATTAAATCTCATTAAACTATTTAGTACAATTAAAGACATGAAGACTGAAAACATGTCAGCATAATTGTTACTCTACATGCACCTCCAAAAAGGTGTAGATTTATTTATTCAATTGTTTTGGCCCTTTTTAGAATGATACAGTGGAGGGTATTTTACAAAGAAAAACAAAAAAAACAGAAGAAAGAAAAGCCTACCTTGATTTTTTTTTTTACTAACCCTTTGTCTTTACGCCAGGACATTCTAAAACATACCAGAACAAAATGTATCATAGCAGATACTGTAGATGACTCAACAGATTTACTTTCATTTCACTACAAAAAAATGAGTGCCATTAGCTCAGAACAGGCAGAAACTATTGGTACGCCCACGTACAGTCCAGAGGAGTCTGGGCCATAAGTGGTCCAACACGGACAAAAGCAAGCTCAACAAGGAGAATATATATATATATATATATATATTCAAGAGGTTTGCCAAAAGTTGATGATGCTGAGGAATACACACAGACACTCATCCACCATTACGATGCCAATAAGGCCATCTGATTAGAGCCGCACATTCTGCAGCAGGACGACGACACCAACTGCAAAGAAGAACAAGGAGTCCCAGCCGGATGTGATGACCTCAACAGCATTGATTGTATCTGGGTTGACATTACAGGACATGGATAATCAAAGGGCTTTGATCCAGCAAAAGTCCCTTGATTTGTCTCCCAAATATAGTAACCTCCAATCAGCTGATTACAGAACTCTGAGTCACACACCAATCACAGTCAATTATTACTCCTTCCTAATTCTTTTCTCCTCACCCTTTCTGATGAGGCATTCTGAATGAGACCAGAGGCAGCTGCTAGGTCTGATGGATTTAGACATCATTCTCATATAAATTGAGCTTTTATTCCCAACACAACAGCTCAGTACAACGTGTCAATGACAGATGACCATTTGAGCCCTGGAAAAATGATCCATTTTATCTTAATTGGTCTAAAAACCATTGAATCATTTATTTCCCACAAAAATGTCCCACAGACTGGTAGCGGTCCACAGACCAGAGGTTTGGGCCCTAAAGTATATACAACACATCCTTTATTCAATACTAACCTGAAAAAGTAGTGTAGCAACAAATGCTCAACGTCCTCAAGCTTTTCTTAAAAAAAAAAAAAAGTTAAAAATTGCATCAGTGTATATTTTATACTGTTCACCAATATTCTGTAGTAAATGAGGAGAGACACAAGGGCAAGAAATGATAATGTGCTGACTATAAAACCTGTGAAACAATTACAGCTAATCCAAATGCAAAGTAACGATGTAACGTTTGGCTGGAACTAAATATATTTTGAGATTTCTGGAAAAGACATGGATTTTGAATTAGGATCACTGCCTGTAAATAGAACATGTGAGCTTGGGGCTGGAGAGTGATTAAAGAGAGCGAGTGAGTGAGAACAGGAAGTAGACAAGAAAGCGAGCCAGCTGGGATGGTAAACAACATGTCCCAGAGTGCAGATGTGTCGCCTTTTTTCCGCTCCCAGGGTCTTACATCAGTGTTCTTCTCACCGTTACGGTTTCTAAGTTTCCTCTGGTTCCCAGCAGACCTCACCAGTCCCAAAATACTGTAAAAAACAAATTATATCTGCACAAGTTAGATTATTAAAAAAACAAATTAATTAATTTTTTTTGCTCCACATGACGCGTTTGTTTTTTATTATCATTTCAAGCAAAATCAAGATAATCGACTATATTTCAATGGCTACAGCTCGAGATGTCTTTCTGTTTTTCTACAGCAACTTGTGTTTGACGTCAAACCTACCAGTGGCAACCAGTGAGGAGTACACAACGGAAAAACCACCATGGAGATTCACTGTATTTACACTTGTACGTCTCATATTTTCTCTCAAACTCTGTGTTGTCGACTGCTACAACTACAGCACTAAGACAGTGAACAAGAATGGAAAAGATTGAAAATGGTAACAGGGAATATTTGCTATGCTTCAGCTCCTGACTGAGCACAAACGCCTAAAACTTTTTGTATTTGATTTCTTTTCCTCGATAGGTTTCAGCAAGTTTGCTGTTGCAAAAATATTTTAATCCAAAGTTTTATATTTCAGATTAAAGATCAGTAAGATGTGTAAACTGAAGTGCCATTACTGGCTCACTACTTTCTATTTTAACGACTAGGACAGGCATAGGCAAACTACGGCCTGGGGGCCAGATGTGGCCCATTTGGCTTTTTAATGCGGCCAGCCAGCCTTGTGAAAATTATATTATTAATTTATATTACCAATATATTTCTGCCTTTTACCTTTAAGGCCTACATTTCCCCATTAAATGGTGTAGACTAGGCTAAAAGCATTTTAGCATTTAGCCTTGCATGACTTTTACGTCATTTACGAACACTCTATCTGCTCCTGACCCGGCCCCCCGTCAAATTTTAGGACCATTGTGGCCCGCATGTCAAAAAGTACAAGCCCACACCTGAGAGTTTTACAGCAGGCAAGAAATAACAAATTAAATGTAATTTAATGCATAATTGACAATAATAAAACTGTATGGTCTCTCTTTTTACTCCAACATCGATAACTGGTAGCTGCCTGGAAAAGACAGGATGCATGTTTCTTTCAGAGAGAGCATTTAAAGCTTTCTCTATACATTAGCCTGAAGAAAACATGATGTTATTGTGCACATACATCTCTTTTCTGTTTTGTTCCCTACGTCATGTCTGGGACACGTGCATCATCACAATCTCCAACAGATAACACAGGGAGAAGGTGTTGATCACAGCTTCGCCAATCAAGAACGTAGGAAGAATACAACGCTGGGGGAACGGAGAACGACCGGCACTGAGGTGAATAACTGTGGGTTATTTATACACAGAAGAGCAGGAGGCTAACAGGGCGCAGGTGACACATAGAAGCAGAGGAGCAGGGAATCATGGGAGCGGGAAACAGGTGCACGCTGATGAGCTGCAGGTGAAGGTGATGAAGCTCATAACAAGAGAGGAGCTGGCAGTGGGGTGAGGAGGGGCAGTGGGGTGAGGAGGGGCAGTGGGGTGAGGAGGGGCAGGGCAGATTGTGGTGTGACAGATTCAGTATGATTCCAACACCAAACAGGAATGTGAACGTTGTGCAAATCTGTTTATTAGACTTCTATTTTTTTCTATTTCACAATAAATTCAACCAAATTATTGTTCATTTGTGGAGTAAATCCTAATCCAAACCATCCAATTTTCTGCAGCCTTTCTTTAGAGATTAATCCTGCTAACATCTGAATTTATTCAGTTTTTTTTATTGATATCTGTTCATTTCCATGGGACACATTAAACCACAAAGCATGAAGACATTCCAAGTATTTTGCTTTAACTCGTGACAGTAAAGTTGACCCTGTTCTTTACAGGCTGTTATTTTTAGTGGAAACTTTGAGTGGGATCAGATATGACTGAGAAGGTGTAGTGTTGCTTTAAGCCTAATGCTAAAGTCAGCATGAAATATTGTCTCTGTGACATTGCCTTTATGCAGGTATTTAAAAGACCACACAAACATCTTCATTTTCCATTTGATTTGGTCTCAAGGACCTTAAATTCATGAACCTCTCCTTCAGTACATCTACACTCCTGTCCTCTTCTTATTACCAGCTACTGTTATCTCTATATTCAAATGATTCAGAGCACTCTCTCTCTCATTATACAAAGTTATGCAGCAGAGTTGTCAGAAAATCAAATAAGTCTGTCATCTCAGCCAGGGGGAGCTCATGAGTATTTTTTTTTTTAACGCTGGCTACAACTGAGAGACTTTCTTGTTACTCTGCCGTCATATGACTGAGGAAATACAGTAATTGAATCAGAGACGATGTCTGATGTTTACATTTATTTTTTTACGTTATGGAGTTTTTTTATTTAATATTAAAACATTTTTTTTTTAATATAAAAGTCAATAATATTTAGGAAGATTTCATTTGCAGAAATAATTTTTAATAATTTGTAATTTATCACCCCCAAGGATGGGGGGAGCAGTGAACGACCAGCACTGAGGTGAATAACTGAGGGTTAAACACAGTAGCAGAGGACGGGGAATCAAGGGAGCGGGAAAAAGTTCTTTCCTTATGCAGTTTGAATGTTCCTTCTCTGTGTGCATGACTTTTCTTTCGATTTTTCCCACTGTGCAAACGCATGCAAATTGGTGATAAGGTCACACTGAATTGTATCTGAATGTTAATAATGTCTGCCTTTGCATATGGCTTTGGTATAAACTGTCAACCTGAAAACTACTTTCAGCTGAAGACTGATGGAACTGCCTTCCGCTCACCCTGAGATCTGTAACAGGATTAAGAAGACGGACGGATGGATCCACCATTGATCAACTTGTTCCACTTTCTCATAGCAACAACAGGAGCACAAGGCAGCATCAAAGCTCTGATGCTAAAGGGACATCGAGACAACGTGTAGCACTCTTTGTTACACAACAGCAGCGTGCAGAGTTGGAACCTAAAGAACAGGACGGCGAGAAGAACATTTACATCTATAGGTAGCTCAGACTCTATGGTGTAATCCCCCTCTATGGCCGACCTGTTTGTGGTTCCACGTGTGTCAGAACATAATGACTTATGCAATAACATCAATGCTTCTCAACTGTTTTCAGCTGGAGAGGTTAATAAAGAGCTGTCGTTTTATGAAGCTCCACGAACTGTTTATGTTAAACAGACAGGGCTATGTGTATGTTTTATATCTTAATTTAATCCATAGACATTTACGTAAAGATGGCTTTCAACTGCTCTGAGAACTGTAAAAGTAAATAAAATTATCACGAAAGTGAGTAAATTGCTTTGTTCAGTGGTAGCGCTACATGTACCTGGTTTATCAGTGAGTAGCAGTGTGGTTAAAGTTGCTGCGGCTACCATTCTCTCGGCACAGTTAGCAACAGGACACATGCTGAGACTGAGTGGTACTAGAACTGCGGCGGAACACGATGTCTCACTGGGTTCAATGAAACTGATTATGTCTCTACCAGAGGTTTTAATGTAAAATATGTCAAAGGTTGCGTACCGCGTTCCCCACTGACTGTGACTTCCTGCTGCTGTCTCACTATAAACACGGTAATTCTTAAGTGCATGACTCTGGTCTTTACATGAAAGAACAAAGTCCCACATTGAACTGCCATTTTCAGGATTAGCAACATGTGTGTTACCGTGATGTTGAGCTTTAGAGCACAATGGAGAGGGAAAAATGTAAATATATGGCTCTGAATGAGCAAATGGCAGGTACTGGTACTTGTATCCAGTACTGTAATGGTACTAGATACAGTGTTAGAGCAACCCACAACCAATCATAAAATGAAAATACACTAAGTCTAAGGAATAGGATGGAGCAGCTTGTCTCCCCCTCTGTGTGTACCCTGAGCCTCACCCTCCACCGTCTACTGCATAATACAACTAAGTTTCACAGTGGGAGTTGGAGCCAATCTAAGCTGACATTGATCAAAAGGCAAAGTACAGGCTCCTCATCCACCACAGGGTGCCTTTCTGCAACACTGATGCTGAGGTTTCCAGTGTAGAAAGTATTTACAGAAGACTTAAAAACCCTGAGAGTAGTGGTTTCTTTTATTTCGCACCTTTCCTGGTAAATCACAGAAATTGCTGCAAGTTCTCAAAAAATCAGTAACGTGCAATACAAGTTATACCCATAGTTCCAGAACCGTACAATCCACTGTTTGTGTTGGCTACTGGAAAGGAAATGTTTATATTTGCACACACAAATCTTTGAATTTTCTAACCTTTTATGAGCCACTGCATATATTCTACATTAGCAAAAAAAAAAAAAAAACACAGCCCACCACTAGACAATAATGTTCATAATATAATGTTCTAGTTTCAATTTGATTACAATTTGCATACAGAGTCTGAAACATCTGAAAATGTATTAGTTTTCAGACCAACTAATGAACTATCACTGCATTTCTTAATGGATACAATGCAGTTTTAAACAAACCGTAGTTAGGGTCTTTGTGTCTTTTACATCAATTATTCATTAACCAGTTACAAACTAAACCAAAAATAACCTGCTTGTTTCTGTTGAAAACCAAACGCTACAGGCAAAATGAAGAAAAGAGATGATGAAAAGTACAGAGAGGAAAGAGGATCTGTGGGCTGGCATCACTGAGATGACAGATGTTGTAAGCAAAGCCACTTAGGAAGAAATATGATGAGGTTCCTCTACTGCAGAAGAAAGCAATTAGTAGACAGTTAATGTGTATGTGTGTGAGCTGGCAACAGCTACAGTAAACACACAATAGCTCCTGCAAGAACAGACACACACACACAAACACAGCGTGCACACACTCGGACTTCCAAGACTGATTTCTACATGTTCACAATCAAAGCAGCAGCAAAGCAGAGGCAGAGTTTCAAATCAAAAGCTTTCATCAGAAATTCTCTTTTCTTCTTACCCTCCTCTACACTAATGCTACAAACCACCACCTCCACCACCACCATCATCATCATCATCATCATCATCCTTCCCACTCTCCACCTCATCATGATGTTTGTGTCTAAAGAATTATACTAAACGTCCACGCTTTGTTGCCTGAGAGAACAAACGCTGTAGGGGTGTAAGAAAATGTCGATATTTTGTTTCATAATCGTATTGATATACTAAAGCACTGTACTGTATCATTGTGGCTACAGTACTGCAGTATATCGCCAAAAATCATATCGTTACCCGTATATCGGATCACCATATTCTTGCTAATACACAGCCCTTATAATTTGCAGATTCAATAAGTGATTTTAGATCCAGCTTTCCCCACACGTTCAACTCATCATCCTGTTGGATTTGAGAAAGGCTCTATCAGCACAGTTGATACCAGACAGTTAAGTCAACAGGCAGTTATCACATTAACTGCTGATTTGTTTTGGATGCGCTGCTGGATTAAATGTGACAACATCAGTTTATATAGAACGAATCAGAACAGACATTCAGGAAGCAGAGCCATAAGAAGCTCTGCATCATTATATATGATATCAAGGCAGAAAGTGGTAAGAATTGGTTTTTAAATGTGAAGCTAAACTAAAGTTACAGACAGAGTGGAGGTTTTTTTTTAAGGTGCAGCCTCGAAATGTGTCTAAAAAAGATCAAATTAATTGTTTGTAATTTTTGAAAGAGACTCAATTTAAAAAATCATGCACGTTGTTCTTTAGGCAGTCATGAATAATGAACTGATTCTGTAGCACTTTGAGTTTTTAAGAAATATAAGGTGCCTTAGAAATAAAATATATTATTATTACTATTATTATTATTATTATTAACTAGAGAGTACTGTATTAAAATCATACATATGAGCCTGCAGTAATAGTACTGTACAAAGTAGTACACAGAGGGATGCGATACAGCGGAGTCCGGCGCCCAGTCTGACCAACAGACGGGACAGTGGTTTAATGCATTTAAAGATATCTGAGCCAACCTGGCACATAACAACAAATGCAAAACAGAGAGAGCTGACACGCATTTACACACAACATCCAAACAACACACTTTGATGTGCAGCATGTGCATAGAGAGAGTGCTGCCCAAGGGAGCGTAGGAGAAAAAAAACAGCCTCAGAGCAAGTTTCTGTGTCAGGCACCTACACCCACGTTGAAGCTGAACGCAGGAAAATCATAGACAGAATATGAGGAAGAGACTCGGTTGCAGGCTGAAAAAGCCCTCGAAAAAAGTCCATAAGTGCTTTGCTGTTTTCATAAAAATAAATACCATATATTATTGTTTTCTTTCTTCCTGTATCAATGGAATCTCATCTGGAATTACAATTATGCCGTAAAAAACCTGGGTTTAAGATTTAGATCACAGAAATGCATACAATAATGGTTTCCACATTTTTTTGCAACCTCTAATATTTACAATTCCAAAACATTCACACTGAATCTCCTGCAAAAAAACAAACAAACAAACCCTATTCTTACAGAACAACAACAATGACATTACCAACCAGTTTGATTTCCAAACTGTTGCAACTTTTAAATTACTTTCTGTAATGAAATGAATATATTAATATCAATATATTTACACAAATTATCAACACAAATGTGCTTGGAACAGTTGTGTTCTCTGTCCTCGTAAGTAGCTTAGCATTTTTGCAATACATTGAAATATATAAATCGAACAATAAATTAATTTAAGTGTTTTTTAAAGGAATTCATACACGCACGTAAACAGCGTTTCTTTACCGGTGTTTTCAGTTACTTTCTAAGCAACAGTCACGAAGGTTCAGTGATGCCTTTTTTTTGTTTACGCTGTGTAAAAGTTGACAGTTGGAAAACCACAGAAGTCAGGAGAGAGGATTCAACTGAATGATTCTGACAAGCCTAGGTGTGTTTTTATATTTCGCGCTGATTTGTGTTCGCTGTTGTGCGATGCACCAACATAATTTGTTTTGTTTTTTATATACAAACGTCACGAGTCACAGGTTTGAACCGAAAACCAGGATTGTGTGTTGTCATTTTTAGGAGAAAAGAGAATCTTTCTTACCTCTGGTGACGGACCGATGTTTTCACCGTACCATTTCTGCAACCTGTGTGAGAGAGAACTGAAGGAACAGAAGCTTCTCTGCCTGAGCTCACGTTCAACTGAGGCTCCAGACAGGGGCGTACAAACACATTACAGCGTCAGGGGCCTCAGTGGACCCCCCCCCAGAACAGAATAGAAGTGAATGGAATATGATAGACTTGAATAAGAATAAAAATAGAAACAAATTCTAGTAATAGTATTAGTCAACCAAATTGTGCCTTATCTTATTCATGACCAAAAAGACAAATCTGATCAATTTGAACGCTAACTTAAAACAAAAACATTAACCCCAAAAGTCTCTCCCTAAGTGGAAACCAGCAAATAATTAGTAATAGTTAAATTAATAATGAAGATGCTCTTTTTTAACCTCAGTCTGATACTAAATCATGTTACTAGTTAATCTAACTCTGGATGTTTGGTATGTTCTCCAACCCACTTTCAGTCAAATTTGTAGCTACATCGTCAGAGTTAATTCATCAGCATTTTGGTAAATCAATTATTCTGTAAACTGGTCAAATGTTTCGACTCCATCTTTTTCCTTTATCTCTGTCTCTAATCCCTCAATACAAGACTTTGACTTGAACCTGATGCCTTCTTACAGTTCCCCTCTCCTCTCCAGGCTGCTTCCTCTCTCCCTTCACCCATCATCATCTGGTTTTCTAAGGTGGAGGGCGGCTGTGGTCCACAGGGCAGTGCAGGCCTGTGGACAATTGGGAGACACGTGGGTGAGGCAGCTGGACCTGTTATCAATCACAATGACCGTGCACCAGGCACCAGCGCTGGTCTAATTGGCTCACACCGTACATCACAAGCTGACTGGTTCTTAAAGGAAGTCGACATCAGATTGAGAAAAAGAAAATAGAAGTGCTTTATTTATTCATCTCCGAGCGGGAAAAAGGTTACAAAGTGAGTAAAAGTGCTTTGTGAGGTAAAGCTTGCAGTGTTTGTTTCTTTGAATACACTAATGAAAGAACGGTAACAGAGCAGTCATGTGACTGAGCACATGTTCTTCCTGTTCAAAAAACAGTGGTGTAACAAAATAGACAAGGTCTGTTAAAAGTGGTCGCCGTGTCTGCTCAGCGTCGTCAGCTTCAGTCCAACATCAGAGTGACATCTTTCCCATCAGCATGGTCTGCAGCTGCTTAATCTTGCTTTTCTGAGGGAGTGCCAGGCTCTTGTCTGCACTCTGCTCCTCCTCCTCCTCCTCCAGCAGCTGCTCGATGTAGCAAGAGGAGCCCAGCAAGATGTGGCCAGTGGCCTGCATGGAGAAGAGAGTCCACCTGAGAGCCTCCCTGGAAGCAGAACATGATCAGGATATTAAAGTAAAGGTTTGGTTGACATTTAAGAGAAATGGTCCTGAATAGGATTTCCAACTCCGATATCAACAAATACCAATATACGCCTGGTAATATTTACTTATTTATCAGTACAAACCACCTATGAGTCTGAGTATAATTAAATGAGCTGCAATACTGCCGTCTAGTGTCTTTCCCTTTAATATACAAAACTATCCCCAATACTATTTTTAGGACACAAATCCTGGCATTACATTATCGAGTTTTCATTATCGGAGGAAAAACTGATAATGATTTCGTACAGATATTACATAATATGCTAATATCGGGTGATAATATCGGTCGGCCCCATGAGTGGGTCCTTTGTGTATTTTTCAGGACTGTTTTGGAAATGTGTTCTGAATTTGAACGGCCATGTCACTCACCTTAACATGCTTTTGGCAGCGTAGCAGCGCATGTCGTAGGACACGGAATAAACGCCGTACAGGGTGGCCTTTATGTTCAAGCAGCCGATGAAATCCTTGGGGTTGTTCTTATAGAGGTCAAAGGTCACCTTGGCCACATCTGTTCGTTGCAGCAAGCTGTGATCGCAGACATGACCTCTCGGTGGACTGTTCTGTAGGGATGTAGAAGAGACAAACATATGTCAGGATGAATAGGCGCTGGTGGAATTTCGTGACCAACAGCAGCACGTGGCTCCGGCAGGAGCACGACAACTTCCTCTCAAAGAGAAAGTATATATATATATATATATATATATATATCATATACAGACAGGGCTAGTTTAGAATATCCGAGGGCATTACCATATACAGACAAGGCTAGTTTAGAATATCCGAGGGCATTACATTTCCTCAAAAAGTCAGAAACAGTAAATCTGTATCTATTAATATCCACAGCTGCTGCGGTAAAGGCACTGGACATTTTAGTTATTTTTTATTCTCTGACAGAATGAATATGGACTCCATTCAGACCCTGGTTTTAACATATGTCCCATATGATCCCCTGCAGGTTGGACTGTATAGTCTTTCCTAAGTGTGCAGAAATGAAACCTGAATGGAAGTAAATCTTGTCATTTGGCCTCATGAATCTACCATCGTTCCAGCCTAAAGATTGGAAACGCTGCATGAAAACCTGACTGTTGCATTTTGGTAGATGATTTATATTAGCAGGTAGTTATGGATCAATTATTAAAATGAAAGACTAGAACAAAGGAACAATAGTGCCACCCAGTGGTTAATGTGGAAAGCGACATACTAGATGTGGGGTCCATTTTTGCTCCTCGTCCAGAACCATTAGGACCGAGTTATCAGGCAGGGTCTGGAAGAACTCCTCCGTCTCCACATCTGTGCCGTCTTCATCCAGCACCAACACGCTGACATGAGGCACGTGCAGGGATTCACCTGCCTGAGAGAGAGGGGGAGGGAAGGAGAGATGGAGAGTCAAAAACACAGACAACTGCAGACATGACGTCAGTCATTGGCTCTGATTTTTGCATGAGGAAATTGCTGACACACAAGTGCACAGGAGCCCAGTGAACTTTGACCTGAATGAGTACGACATTTGAAGAAGTTCCACAGACAATCACTGTGTCATGGGTGAATCAGTGTTTCAAAGCTCTTATCGGGGCTGAGTAAGAATATTCTCCAGAGAACAACAGTGGCATTGATGAACTATGCAAAAGTTCATACAAACAATTATAACAGTATTAAGATTTCAGCTCAAAAGGTTGAATTTAGCTAGGAGTCAAATTAGCAAATTAGCATACAGCACCAAGTTTAAGGACTGGTTGCTAGGAATCTGCAGAGACAAATGCCAGCAAAGAAAGGTGAGATTGAGGCTTTTGAAGTTTTTGATTTTTATTGAATAAAATTGTACCTCATAACTATGTGGTGGCATTTTCAGGTTTGTCAAATAATGACATTTAATTATTGCTTCATGAAATTATTAGGGGCCCCTTATTCCGGATCAAGAGTTAAGCGATTTGCTTGGTCATGTGATCCACTTAGGTCACAGTTGGTTCTCAGAATGAGGATTACTACATCACCTGAATTGGTCTGTAGTCTCTGTCGGTCTCCTCTTACCTTGTTCATGAGGTCCTCTAGACTGTCGGCCATGATTCCCTTCTTCACACTGCGATCAGCGTTTGTGACTCTGAACGGCCTTCTTTGAAGAGCTTGTCGTGACAGGAGATGATGGGTCACGGAGGCACTGGCTAACACACTGGCAGTTATGCACGAGCATGTAAAAGACCAAAAAAAAAACTGTAAATCAAAAGACTAAACAAAGATGAACCCCCCCGCCCCCCAAAAAAATTGATGGGGTTTGTACTTGGAGAGAGAAGACGAGGTCAAAAGGCTGAAAGACTTCATGGCGTAGTCCATCTGAGAGCAGCTTCACCAGTGACTGAAAGAAGCAGTAAGTAGGTTTAGTAGCTGAACGTTGATCTACAGCATTAACAAAAAAAAATGCAAAGTGTATTTCTTGTAAAAAAACCAAAAAAAACCAAAAAACTCAATCATCCATAAAAAGCCTTTTGCTCCATGAACTACAACTATCACTACATTTTTCTAACAAAGACCACGTAGAAACACTACCTTTTTGTATGTTAACAAAAACCCTCGCGTTTCAGAAAGGTGTCGCTCGATCAGCTGTGGTCCTGACCTTCTGTGCTCACATCATTACTCTGCCCTCAGCTGTTTCTGTGTGTTGCCTCAGACGGTCGACTGCTAATGTGTGACAAAAGACACTTCACGCCTTTTGTCGTCGTCATCTGCTCACTGAACTTTGTGCCGATGACTGTTGAGCTCATGAGGGACCCTGCCAACGCCTTATCAGGCCGGGCTGCATGAACACACACACAGTGACGCTCCCCTGAGACAGTCCCAGATTTCAAAATTACCGACTGAGGAAACCTGTTGACCTTGACTTACCGTCGTATTCGCATGGTTTTGGAATTATGGTTTCACAGTTTGAAACTAACACTAACATAGTACAGAATCTATGCTGATGTTTACTGCATGGTTTAAATTCTGTGGTCAAATTCTGTGCGTGTATAACATGAAAAATACCAAAGAAATTGTTGTGTTCAGAAGATTATAGTAATTATAGATTATAAGCCAGAATCGTTTTTTAAGAACATTGTAAGACTAGACAGAGACGCATTTCTGATGGAATTCACTTGTAGGACCATGAAATTAGAAAATGTTTTTTGACACCAAACCCAAAATTCTCACCTTAGTTTTATTTTAAACAGCCACCGATAAATTAATTTGAATTATAAAAGCAAACCAGAGCGTACTCCGCTAATTAAAGTAAATTGCGTAAAATCCTTGCCAATAACCCGTCGTTACAACGAGACCCTCGACATACTTTACACATTAAAACATAATTTAAACTATCCACGTGACTCAAGCTCTTTGTATGTTTGTTTGACGAGATGTCCTTCACAATAAAAACGTTTTTAAGCAGGAGCAGTCGGAAAAACAGAGTAGTAATTAATTCAGACTTACTTTTACTCCGTCTCTCTGGAACACAGTTCTCTTTAATCCTCCTTTGTGTTGATTAACAACACCTGCAGCACAATGGTTGACAAAAGTAGAGCGGTGTTTGCGGCTGACTTCTTTCTTCGTATGTTTAAACGCTCGTCTTCCTCGATACCATCCAAACACAGTCTTTGTTTCATGAATTTTAAATAGAATCGATAAGTGTCCGTCTTCGAATAATTCCAATACAGTTTAAATTGAGTGACACGTGAAGTAAATGCACAGTGCCGCCATCTGGTGGACCTTCACTGACTCTTCCGTTTGTCCTCTGTTCCTACAAAACGACGTTGGTGTAACTAACACACCTGTCAGCTGGGACTAACGTATCGATGCTTTGACATATTTTATCCTCATTTGAACATCCATAAACATCCGTCAAAAGAGCGCCCTTCGCTGCCGAAACCCGGGATTGAACCAGGGACCTTCAGATCTTCAGTCTGACGCTCTCCCAACTGAGCTATTTCGGCTACGTCATATGTAACACACTGAAGCTACTAGAATGTTACGTATATGTGTTACAATTTCGAGATACCAAACGCGCATGTAACACACTGAAGCTACTAGATTGCTGAATATTACGTATACGTGTTACAATTTCGAGATACCAAACGCGTTTAGTTTCATCGTTATTTTTAGCAACGATAAAAGAATAAAATGCCTGTGAAAAACTATGAGCTATGAGATTAGAGAAGTACAGGATACACGCAGTGGTTAAACGTGGAACTGACAGTAGTACTGCAGTAATTACAGGATACTTCAATTAGTTGGAAACCGGGATTATATATACAATATGCAATAAACTGAAACTGAAATGTCAGAAATAGTACCCAGAATTCCGCTGGCTCAGGCATGACCCTTCGATAGCTCAGTTGGTAGAGCGGAGGACTGTAGGCACTTCCTGACTGACATCCTTAGGTCGCTGGTTCAAATCCGGCTCGAAGGAGATCTAATTTTTCCATCGTCGAATTATTCTCTATAGAACTTCCCCCCTTCGAAAGATTGACTCGAATGTCGAACACATCCAGTTCATCAGATAACCAGCTGTTACTGACTACTGTGTTAATGGGCAAGTTAACATGTTTTATTTTTTTGTTTTTTTCAGTAAGAGCCTCAATTTTCGCAAAAGAACAACAGTATGTACAAAGCCACTATTTGTGTACGAATTTCATGGTCCTCAGTGTTCACCACCTTACATGCTACGGGGGATATCACATTAGCTTGCCAATAAAATTAGCAAAGTGTAAAGTTGAGTGTTCTTGCCCAGTGCAGGAGCACAAACGAATGGCGTCAGAGATATAACCCTCACGTGGAACAGATAAGACATGCGCTCCACCAAGCATCCGAACTTATCAAGTGCTACGTGAACAAAGGTGCAAAGAAAGGCCACGTTTCTGCTGCGGAGGTCAATTTCCTGTTTTAGCTTTTGTCCTGTTATCGTACCTCATGGCTCAGTGCGGCTGACGCGGCCTCATCAGGCTAGGCACATCCAATTTGTTCTTTATGGGTTTACTGATGCACATAATTATGTTTGTAATCATTGCAGAGAGAAAAGAATTTTGACCTGACGCCAACAAAAGATATACAGGGTGAGATTTTATTTTAATTAAAATGACACTGAGATAGACGAATCAGATTTCAAAATCTGATCTCAGTTAGACATCTGTAGAACAATATGTGAGACAAAAGTTTATTGTTGGACGCCTGTTTGACATTGTTTGAAGGCGTTGTTTGTGTTTTACCCACTTCTTTTGTTTTCATAGTTAGTTCAAAGTAATAAACCAAATAGTCTATTCTGGAATAAAAGTTCCTTTAAACTAAAAGCCTCTGAAGCCGGACCAGTATCGGTCATGTACTTTTCTCCAATATCTGTGTATTTTGACTTTATATTTATATTAATATTTAAGTACACAATTATTGACTTGAATACCCGAAAAACCTGAAATATCACTCCAATCAATTTCACCAGGTAGTGTGTTTATTCTAGTCAAAATATGACATCATTGGTTTAAAAAGTGTCACCATTTTTATTACACAATGTGTGAATCGAAAAGTTTGAAATATTCAGTCAAACTGAACAGTCCTGATGTTAATGTACAAATACTCAAAGTGTGTCAAATATAGTGAGTACATAAATACATCATAACAACACATAATCATGTCCTCCAGTGACATCACCTCTCTGCATACTTGTCATTTCCTGCCTATTCGTGCCATCAGCTCTGCGTTGGCTGCAGCCTTGGTCCTCATGTCCTGGTTCTTGGCCAGGTCTATGAGAACACTGAGGATGCTGGTGGGCACATCCAGAGACAGGGCAAAGCGAGAGCCCTGCTGAGCTCTCTTTGGGACCTGGGGGACTGGACGTTGGGTCCTGGCACGTCTGAGCACAGTGTGATGCTCCGAGCGCAGCAGCGAGTTCAACACACCGCTGCGGTTCAAGACGTCCACTGCCAGGACCTCCCTCTGTGTGTCCTCGTCCAGACTGTGGGAGGAACGCAGCAGGAGCAGCAGCAGAGCCAGGAGGAAACACACGTGAGCATTCCTCATGATCAGGTCGTGTCTGCAGCAGAGGGGAGGAACTTTATTAACAAGTGACTTTGGGATGCATAGAAGGATTAAATGAACTTCACTGATAACAAAATGGGAAATCACAGCAGCGTCAAATTAAGACAAAGGCATTAACAGCAGCAAAGTATATATACAATATATATATAGCAGCAATATATATATACAAAGTATATGTATATATATATATCCATACTCCAATAAAGTACATATATCTTCCAAGTGTAAAAATACAAGATGTGTATTACCTGATCAGTTTAATTATTTCCAATATTACATTATAATAATATAATAACAAAGTTGGTCATCATAAAGTTGAAATAATCCTGGAGTTTTTTAAGTTCATTTGTTTTTAACAAAACTATACCAGATGTGATGCTTAGTTCCCATGTGTTTAAATCTATGTTAAAATACAGTATATTATGGTGTATATTATATTAACCAATGATATGTGTAAAGATATGTATGTATTTATGTAATAAAACTGGAAATAAACCATTCATATATATACATATATTGTAAAAATATATATATACATATATACATATATATGTGTAATGCAATTAATTCACAGTTATTTTGGAATTGCTAGAATAACTTATTCTCTAATTTCAAACCACTAAGTATAAAGAACCCTGTCCGTACTCACTCAGTGTAACCACTTGTCGAAAAGGCACTTCTGCCACCTCCTCTGGATGCACGTCGCCTTGTCTTGGAGCCTCAGATGTCCCTCAGACGCTGAGTGAAGCTCAGATCCTTCCACTTTTTCCACTCGAGCTGCTGGAGGAGCGAGCAACCCGTGAACCACGCAGTCAGATGTTCAAGTGGACGTCAGCCCGGTCGTCCAGGATTTTTGTCCTCAGCCACATCAGCCTTGCTGTGTTTATCTATTTCCATCTTTACCCACTGATGCCCTCCCCTCATTTCATCTCATTTCCTCTGTACTTATTGTTATCTGTCTGTTTCTAAAAATACCTCCTACATGTTATCACCACCGTTTGCCTCTAATAAATCGGATTGTCACCCAATCATGGACTTCTAAGTGTGACTGTAACTTCCGATGAGAACTTAGTCAACCAAAAAATGTGGAAAACAGAATTGATCATGTCCTCCGCTGGTTGGTTTACCTTTTTTGAAAAGGCACAAATTCTTTAAATTTTTCTTAACATTATAAATGACATCAGTTCTAAAAAATAATAATAAGAAAGAAAAAAAAACTTAAATCAGTCATCAGTCCATGGTGCTGGTCTGGGTGAATTTAGGATAGTTTTAATTCTCACTTCAGAAGTGCAGTGACTCAGTGATTCTGATGACACCTGTAATTCTTAAATTCCCAATAAATGTCAATGCACAAGTGAGGTGAAGAACAGGTCAGTCGTCTACTGAATCACTGCAGTCCAACCAAAAGACTGTTGCTGACGATTAGCTCCTTAGTCTGATAAGAAGTTGTGAATATAATTAGTCCAGTTTAAACTGGCTGCCTGTCACTCCAAGGATTAACCTAAGAGTTATATGTCTGGTTTTAATGATGATAATGTCCTGAATTTAGAACGTTTAGTGGATCGAGGATTCAGCAGTATTTTGACACACCTCATTGGTTCAAGATGAGTTGATTTTTAAAGGAAATTGAATAATTACTTATGTATAATAATCATAATTCAATAGTCTCAGTTCAATGAATCTCGATAGTTTAGTTTCAAATTATTTATCTTCCTCGTTGCCCACGGTCTCCATTATGAAACCAAATTCATTCATATTAACCCTGTTTTATTGCAAAAATAGAACTCAAAATTATACATGCTATAAGTCTGTTTATAATGAAGCAGCATGAAAGCCGTTGAACAGTTGATTGGTTTTGGTAATTAAGGAGTAATTAGTCTGAGTGAAGAGCTAATATTCAGTGTTAAGAGACTTTCAGTGACGTCATCTGTCGTGTAGTAACATGACACTGACTATAAATGTTGTTGCCACGTTAAGTACACACAGCTTGTCCTACTATTTACAGGGCAGAGGAGGAGATCAGGAGGAAAGGGCGGGAGTCATCGAGGGATGGAGAGAGGAGCAATTGATGTAAAAGCCCTCTAGAGGTGAAGGAGTAGGAAGGAGCTGTCAGGCTCGGTGACGCAGAGCCTACCTCGTTTCCTGAATCAGCTGCACTCCAGCCCATCACTGGATTATTTCTCATCTGACTAATGATATGAATATTATTGGTCGAGCCACATTATGACTGCTGGGCCCCTGAGGGCCCTCAGCATCGGAGGCGGTCTCAGTTACCCTCAGATAAACAAACAGGGGTCACAGAAAAGTCAAAGTACAGCAAACACAGATGTGCCGGGTTGTTCATGTAACACAGGAGAGAACATGACCGTGAGCTGTGACATCATCGTGGGACTTTGAAACACAGCAGCAGATTCCACTTCGATCACTGACGTAAGTCAAGTTGTTTTCATTTTTTGACTATTCTTAACTTCACGTTCAAATCCATTTCTTGTGTCAATTTCTGCTGTAGGGTGTGGGCTTAAAGTCTGCGCCGTTATATGTAAAAGCAGCACTTTAATTTCTTAAGTGCTTCTATAATGGGTTGATTTTTTAAATCCATGCAACGTCATTTAAAGGAGTGTCAAACAATGTGCAAAGTTCCAACCCATGTTTAATTTATGAATATAAAATCTAAATGAGAACTGATTGGAGAAAGGCACACGTCCTAAAAGGGCATTTTCCTTTGTCTTTTTTAGTTCTGGATTTGTACTGTGTTCGGCCCAAGATCCTGGTCTCTAGTTGACTTTAATTCTACAGTATTAGACTTAAATAATTCTATAGTTTTAGGACTAAGTAACATCTAAATATTACAAACAAAATAAAACAGAAAACCAGTGTTATAGGAGTTCTTTATTTTGATGGAATGGGAGTTTCTGTTATGTACAATAGAGGGCAGAAACAAATGTTACAGAATTTATAAATATACCCAAGTTGAACTCAACACCAGCTGCACTGTGTCCTGTAAAATACTTGATATCGTAGTACAACCTGACCACCTGCCTCCCAGTCGAGGGTCAGAGCGAAATCAGGAAAGCTGCTGCTCTCATGACGAACTCAGAGGACGAGCTGGGAGGAATGTTGATGGACGGCTGTTGTTGTTGTTGTCAAGCAAAATATGGAGAATCCGTACGTGTGTATTCTGGCAGTCGTGACAGGCGGACATCAGTTTCAGGGAGACGATGCACAGCAGACGTGGGAAACAAGAAGAAACCAAGCGACGCACGCATCTTAAAACCTGAGCCAGTACATGGCACTGCGCACTCTGTTGTAGTCGGGCAGCTGCTCAACAGGACCTGGAGGAAACAAGCCACAGTGGTTAGAAAACATTCAACAGTCAAATATACAATTTAACAGAATGAAAAAAAAAAACCCCAATAGCAGAACTCACCGACAGCTGCTACGGCCGGACACTTGTCGTAGATATATTTAGAGCAGACAAAACGAATGGTCTCGGGGGTCACAGCCTGAAAATAAATAAAAAGACCAATGTGTTTTAGCCAAGTCTGAAACCTGCAGAAATTGCAGACAAATATTTAGTGCATGTTTGAAAGACCCTGAGCTTATCTGCTAGGGCAGTGGTGCCCATTATGGGGATGGAGGGGCAGAGGTATTGGTGGGGTGCAGCAAGAGAAAGTAATTTCATTTTCTATACTTTTTAATATGCAACTGTATCTTCAACAATAAGCGTTTGAACTTTTTTGCCCTTTGACTAGTCTATGAGGAGCTACCTTAAATTAAAAATGTTAAATATATACTCATTTATCTGAACTGAAAATACTTAAATTTAAGTTTGTTTTTTTATTGACTACATTTACCCTCAAGACACAGTATGTGTACCTTAGCTCAGGTGATGGAAGGATTGCTCACGAGTTGCCATATCTGTTCTACCTTAACGATCTTCCTACACATCACAACCTTCTTATTGGGAACCTCTGCTCAATACGATACTATTAACTCACATCAATTAGAGACTCCCACTCTGCTAGGGGAATACGACGATCGTAGGCCAGGATGTGTCTGCCAATTTCGTCGCAGGTTGGTGTGGTTCCTAACAAAAACAAAAACAGGTACTTTATCAAGCAGCATTTCTATAGTTTTTGTACTGTATTTGCATTGATGTGAATATTAATAAGAGTCTTCATTAATAAATACCATTGAGCTGTCCAATCAGACTGGCCCTCAGAGCATTCTTGCCTCTGGTTACATCGCTCTCTGTCACTGTGGTGCACAGGTTCATCCTGTAGGAGGCGTAGAGCAGAAGAAAGGTGTTCCCATAACCAGTATAAAATATTACATTTTGTGTTCAGAGCTCCCTGTGAGTAGAGCAAGCAGTGAATACTGACCAGGCGTTCTGAGACCAGTGCATCATGTCTTCGATGTTGTGTTTGTCAGCGACAAAGTAAATGCCAAACAGACCAGTGTCACTGTAGGCAGAGTGGAACGCCTGGAAGCTGTGACACAGTTTGTGTTCCACAGCCAGTTGAGCCAGACGGCTGCTCAGGTGCTGGAGGTGAGAGAAGGAGCAAATACAGATAATTTAAATCTGTCAATGTCACATTCAGACTAATCACATCTAGATAATCGATCGTTCTTTAAGGGAAGTTTACTAAGTAGACAAAAAGTTATTTTGAACAAATGTTAAAACATAAAACAAATAAATGAAATAAATGACCCCACGAATGAAGCCAATAATTTGTTCCTCTGTATTGGTCCGGAGCCAGAAATGTAGATCCTGACTCAGGTCTCTTGAGAGGACCATTGTTTACCCCTTCATAATGGCCACTTAAGACACAAAACACCTCAAGTGGGCAAAGCTAAAAGGGGACAGAGGTGCACTGCCTTCACGTTTCATCATTGCCGTTCATTTGGAGGTGCTTTAGGATAACAGTACTGCCTTAGGAACTAACCTTTCCACCACCGTAGGTCAGATCGTAGCTACCAATAATAGCGTTTGCCACCATGAGAGGGACCATGTCTGGGCTGGAGATGCTGGCTCCTTCCACAGCGATGGCAACGTGCGCCAGAGGTAAATTGTCATCACGCATACGGATCTGAGGAGGATCAAGCAAGAACTTAACACTGACTGCTCAGAACTGTGTATGTGAAATTAGTTAGGTGTTCCGAATACTTAGGTAATGAGTTCAATTCACACAGTAAATGATGTTGCATGGTCAATGTTAGAATAATGGTCGTATGCTTATTTTTGGACACAAGTATATCATTAAAAAAACAACTCATGGATCACCACGTGAAAGCAATCCAACAACACTGATAAAATGTGAACAATGACAAATCTCACCTCACTGCCAGTGAATCTGCAGGGAGACAACGCAGGGATGGCATCATCTGGGTATTCATAGGGCATGGAGCTGAAGTGAGTGTTTGCCACATTGACCAGCTCCTCATGGTTCACACCTGTTGAGGAGCAACATCAGATAAAAGCAGAGTCCTTCACACCATCTAGGGCTAAACAGAATGACAACACCTTCCTAGGACACAACACTCTCTGTAACCTAGCAACATGAAACCTACAGTGCATCACTTGTGTGTCTATAGGTTTCCTATACTGCAGAAATGCAGTATTGTAGAGAATGACAAATACAAGTACTGAAAACAAATATTTATAAATTTATAAATATAAAATGTTTTAAATTTCTTGGTTTCAAACTGAGGCCAAAATTAATCCATAATTCATTAGCTCTTTTCCAAGTTACTGTTCCTCCCAACAGGTCCAGAGTCAGAGGTAAGACCCCTGGCACAGGTTTTTAGAGAGGTTATTAATCTACCCCTTCATAACGGCCACTCAAGACACTAAGAACCTCAAGTGGGCAAAGCTTAAAGGGGCGAGAGCATTACCTGTTACAGCAACAAATCTCAACTGTTTTACTATAAGAAGTTCAGGGTTTGCGATTTGTCTGAACATAGGGTCTTTAGCGTCTATTATAAGAATGGTTCCACTCCTTTAATGTTCTATAGGAGGCATTAAATGCTGCATCATTAAATTCAGTTTATCAAACTTTGCATTAGGAGGAAGACGACCAACCTCCGGCGGCAGCCAGCACCATGCGAGGGGCCCTGAAGTGGCAGTTGATGTACTCAACCAGAGTCTGGCGGCTCAGAGTCCTAAAGAAAGACAAGCCTCATCATTTAAACAAATTAGCAGAATTAGACATTTTAATACAATGACTTGTGCAATGCTGCACAGCAACCTTGGTTTTAATTTAAATAAACTAAGCATGCTCTTTTCTCAGACCTGGCGTTGTCAGAAGGTCCTAAAACAGTGTGTCCCAGTGGGGTCCCCTGGAAGGCTGAGGCATGCAGCAGGTCCAGGCAGACTTCCTGCAGATTACCCTCAACTTCTTCAAGCTCACGCAGCACCACACTCCTCTGCTGCTCAATATCTGCCTCGCTAAGAGAGCAGTTCTGCACCACCTCTGACAGCAATTCCAGGGCTGAAAACAGAAAGGACAACTTATGGATGAATGGTGACGACGTTTTGCCTGTCCAAAGAGCAGAGTGGCTCAGAAATATCGTTTTATGAAACCTTCGGAATATTAGTACATGTCACCTTTTGGCATGTCTTTGGAAAGTGTCTTCATGTAATAAGCTGTGTGTTCCCGAGTTATGTAAGCGCTCAGGTGGGCTCCCATTGACTCCACCTCCTGCTCAAAGGCAGTTTGAGGGTACTTCTTTGTTCCCTAGAAAATATAAGACCACAAAGAAATGACTTGTTTTTTTAAAGACACGGTTTATCAAGTCCAGAATCGTAATAAAACTATGTTTGAGGTGAAACTATTTTATTGTCTTTTTATTTTATTCCTTTTGGCAGTGTTCACTTGAACATAAAGTGCTTTCTACACTGCAAAATAACACATTAAAAATTACATAAGAAGTGGGTCAGCTGCTGATGTTGGCTTACAATGTTTTCACCATAGAGTAAAAACAAAAGACTAACGTATTTTACCTTCAATTATTGTTAAGCCAGTAACTCCAACAGCAGCAGTTCATAAATCTTGCCATTCTGATTTTGGAAAGGACTACATAACTTGCAATGTGTCTGTGTTCAAATGGCTGGTCTTCTTATGAGAAAAGAGCAGGGTTTAAAAGCCATAAAGACCACCCCTAACCTTGAAAGCCATGTGCTCCATGAAGAAGCCTGCTCCATTGTTGGACTCGTTCTCATAACGACTGCCAACATTCATCCACAGCCCAACCTGTGACATGGAAAAGTGGAAAAAAAAAAAAAAAAAAAGAGAATACACTTTCATTCATTACAACATCAACAATGATGCCTGTTTATATGGCTGTAGTTCTGTGTTCTCACAGTGCATGTTGGCTGTCCAGTCTCCTCTGATGCAACTCTCAAACCATTTTCTAGGGTAGTGACGCGGGTTTCAGGGACACCTGCAAGACTTTGAGCATAGCTGATAGAGGCCTGCCCTCGCCTGAGAGACAGGAGAATGGGCTACAAAAAAAACAAAAAAACAACAGCAGTCATTAATGACTATGTCATTGCATCATTAATATTTTATTTCAGAATAAAAGACATATTGTCCCAAAGATGTGACGGTATGAATTAGTTACATTTTTACCTGAAATTAAGACTAATTTCAGCTGCAGCTGAGCGCTGGATGCTTACATCTAGGTAATGTAACTTAATTTCATAGGATTCAAACAAAATATACTCTTATTATCATTTTGGCCTTAACTTAGAGGGCTTTAGAGGTTTATTAATAATTTAGTCCAAGGGTCTAAAGACAGAGGAAGTTATTGTGTTGTCACTTTAAAGCCTGTTCGAGTTAAACGTTTTACTTAATTTGAACTATATAAAGTATTAAGGTGATGTTATTTCGTTTACAAGTACATCTACACTTCCTTTAGCTACCTGCGGGTCTAGGGACAATCAGCAGAAACAGAACATCAGATTTTCTCTGGGTCAGATGAGGACAAACACACACCAGCTACATAACTTACAAATACTGAAATCGCAGGGCGCTGATCTACAAAATAACAAACGCACGTTAAGTTAACGTGATGTTTAAGTGGTTGGTAGACAAGGCTCTATTGCATTTATTGGTGACCTTGTTGGATGTCTGGCTAACAGCTAACCGGTTAGCTTCTCTACGTTTCTGCACTGCGGAGGCTCAGTTTGTATTTTAAAAAACAAGTAAGTTAAACGCTAAACATGACATCTCGAATTTCAAGAATCGTTTTGTAAAAACTTGTTAAAACAATTATGTGCTTACATTGCGATATTTGGCGAGGGCTCGACCCACGGTACTCCCGAATCGGCTCAGGGACGACGCCATTTTCAGCGAGGTGAAAGTAGACAGGGCGGTGACTCTTCTTTAACGGTTTTCCAACAGCTGTTTTTCTTTTCGAGCTGTTAATA